>NC_091816.1:40907045-41211136 GCF_041296235.1 Equus asinus | reverse complement strand
TAGTAACATCCTGGACGGTAACCTTTTCCGTGGGTGCATGGGTTTAGCAGGCAGCATGTTCTGTGGGTAGTATTCCTCTTCATCTATTCGGAATGGTCTACCTTTCTGTAGCATCAGTACGCATTTTGAGGTGATTTTCCAGCCTTGGAAGTTCACCTTCTCTAATCTCTTTCAGCCCCAAACCTTTATGCCGTCATTCTGGACCCCATTTTGGATTTTTTTTGCTTTTAGGTGAATTTATTGCCGCAACCCTGCATTAGAACATCCTATATCTTTCCGATTTGCATCCTCATCGATGTAGACTTCCGTGTAGCTGACATCATCTTCCCCTGCATAAGCCTAATAGCAGGCCCTCACCACACACTTGTGCCTCATCATCTGTTTCACCCTCTCACACCTCCCCGCTTTGTCTCTGGGAACCCCCAATCAAATGTCCCGTGCCACCTGTTCCTGACCGCTTGTTTTGGCTTCTCCTACTCTTAAGTGAGGTCCTACGGTACTTGCCTTGCTCCCTGGGGCTTGTTTCACTTCCCTAAAACCCTCACAGCAATTCTGGTGGTCACAAATGGCTGGATTGCATCCTTGGTTCCGGCTGACTGGTATGCCATTGCGTGGCTATAGCCCATCTTCCTTCTGCACTCGTCCCTTGCTGGGCTCCAGGGAGGCTTCCAAGTCTTGGGTCGTGGGAGCGACGCTGTGGTGAACTCAGCGGTGCACATGTCTTTATGCAGGAGTGTTTCCGAGTTCTTTGGATCAACACGCCGCAGAGGAATAGCTGGATCATATGGGACATGGATTCTTCAAGTTCTGAGGCAGTTCCACACCGCTTGGCGTAGTGGCTGCACCGGTCTGCACTCCCACCAACGGTGCAGGAGGCTTCCCTTCTCTCCACCTCCTCTCTGACACTTGTGGCTTCCTGTCTGCTTCCTTATAGCCATTCTGACCACAGTGAGCTGCTGTGCCCTTGCAGTTTGCATTTGCATTGGCCTGAGACTTCATGACGGTGAACAAGTGTTCATGCACCCGTTGGCCCTCTTTCGATCTTCTTGGCAGAAATCTCTGTTTCCATCTTCTGCCCAGGTTTTCATTGGCTTGTTGTTTTTTTTTTTTTTTTCCTGTGGGGACGTGCGAGTTGATTGCATCTTTGCGCTTTTCACCCCTTGTCCGATGTGTGGTTTGCAAACATCCTCCCCCAGTCGTTGTGCTATCTTTGCATTCAGTCGATGGTTTCCTTCACTGGGCAGAAGCGTCCGCATTTGACGTGGTCCCGTTGGTTTCTTGTTGACTTGGTTGCCCTGGCCCAGTCGGACTTGCTTCTTCCAAACAGGCGGCTCAGACAGATGGCAAAGAGCACTCTGCCTAGGTCTTCTGCTACAAGGTTCACGGTTTCAAGTCTGCCATTCAAGGCTTTGATCCATTTCAGGTGGTGTGTGTGCCAGGTGTAACATCATGGTGTACTCTCGTTGTGTTCCATGTGGCTGTGCAGGCTTCCCAGCACCGTTTATGGTAGAGGCTCTCCTTTCTCCGCTGTCTCCTCTTGGCTCCCTGGTCGAAAATGGGCTGTCCATGTACGTTTGAGTTGGGCTCTGGGTTCTCGATTCTGTTGCATGGGTCTGTGTGCCTGTTTTGGGGCCCAGACTGTGCCGTCTCGGTACCTAGTGCTTCGTCCTATATGTTGAAATCGGAAAGTGTGCCACGTCCTGCTTTTTTCGTTTTCCTGAGGATTCCTTTGCCTAGTCAGGGTCTCTTGTTGCTGGCTAGAAACTTTAGGATTCCCTCTTCTGTCTCTGTGGGAAACATTGCTGCAACTTTGACTGGGATTGCATGGAATCCAGAGATTCCTTGCTCTGGTAGGGACGTTTCCAGTGTGTTGATGCTTCCACTCCTACATCCTGGAATCTCCTTCTTTCTCCTTGTGTCTTCTTGAATTTCTTTCCCCCAACGTTGGTTAGTTTTCCATTGCCATGGCTTTCACCTGTTCTGCTAAGTTTCTTCATAGAGATCTCAGCCTTCTCACTGGCATGCAGTTTTTCACTTTTTCTTTTCAGCTTCAGTTTCTCTATGCTTTGCAACTTGGAATCGGTTTTGTTCTGGCAGAAGTGCATCGCTGAGCTCACATCTGCTGGCCATACTCCTGTCTTTGCTGTGGAAGTCTGGCCCTGTCTAACGTCCCTTCCCGTCTGCCTCTACACTACCTCGGACGCCTGCCCCAGAATGCCTGAAGCAGTGGTGAGAAGGCTCACCCGAGGGTCCACCCGGCCCACCCCGGGCCACCGACCCAGAAGGTGCGGACCTCAACGCTGCGCCACCGGCCGGCCCCTTTCATGTTCCGTTGGCAACCTGCAGTTGAGGGCAATGGGACTTGAATATGCTACTTGAGCCCAACTCTGGCACTGTGTAGATGAGGCCAGGTTGTTTTTCGGGTCCACTGCGATGTCAGAGGATTTGTCAGAATCGTGTCTCTGCTGTCCCGGCAAGCTTCACGGACACACAGTTTCCTGGCCCGCTTGGAGCAGTCTCATAACTCACCCTTCCCTCTTAGCCCAGCCTTGAGCTTCGCTGCCGTCTTTTGGCTTGTGAATTGCTCTGCCTTTCAAACGTTCCAGCAGAGTCTGTCGAAAGACGGACATCATCTTTCATTGTGGATCATCCAGGTGTGATTTCTGTTCGAGTTCCATTTTCTGGGACCTTTGTCTCTTTTCCATAGGAGAATCGTCATGGTATTTCTCAGCTATCCCCCTTAGACATGCTTATCAGTCCGTTCCCCTTCCTTCCAAGTGATTCATTTTGCATTTCTGGAATCACCGTATGTTCTCTAGGCCGAGGTGTGAGTGCTTTCGTGACTCTTGGTTGTTGTCTTTGAATTTGCACCGGTCACTTGAAGGAGTCTTTGCTGTCCTAGCCTGGGTCAAACTAAGCACCGGGAACACGTGGTCATCTGGGTTGGTTTGACATCCTGAGGTCAGAAACTCCAAACTCGAGGTGGTCCTGGCATCCCCCTTCACGGACACAATGTTTCCAGGACAAATTAGACGAGTCAGATGAATCCCTCTCTCCAGGAAAGATATTTTTCTGTCTCCTTTCCGGATTTGGGAAGTTTCGAACTTCACCCCTGATCCTGGAACGTTCCCCCAGGTGCCGTCTAGATACGGGCTTCCTTTATTTCTATAGGCTGTGCCATTTGTTTGCCTTACATCCTCAGCCCTGGCCTGTTTATTTTTCTTGAAACAGAATTGTAATGTTCTCATTTTCAGCCCACTTTCTTACATGTGGTGTCAAAACACATAATCCATAATCCTTCTACGGCAAGAGGTAGGGGGAGAGAATTTCGATGGAGGCAAACTGAGCACACTAGCCTGGGTGGGCAGCCTTCACGAAGGAACGGATCCCTGTGGTAAAGGGTGCTTTTCAGCACCCTTGTAGAGCACTTCCAAACAAAGAGACATAGCCCAAGCGTGACGGGGCTCCATTCCTTCAAGGCTTCCAAGACATCTCTTGGGACACATTAGCCTGTACCCGGTGGGCCCCCGTGACGCCAGAGCTATGGAAAGTGAGACTGATCTGCAAAGAATGCCAGGGGCCTAGGAAAGGAGGCATCGAGTCTTCTCTTCAACGTCCTCAAGACCTCATTCTTGACTTTGGCTTATGCTTAAGGCAGAAGGACCACGTAGGTCTGATAAGGCCCAAGTCTGGCCTCTTGCTTACAATCAAGTTGCAAGCTTGAATCAGCATGGCCTCCCCATACACTTGAATAGATGACAACGTTCTCCTCTCGGGGCTTGTCCCTCTATTCTCGCTTCTTGCCAAGGATTCCTTTCTTACCCCTCGAATCAGCGTCTGTTTTATGTCTTCCAGTTTCTGTGTCCGCTTTGTGTTTCTCAAAGCTGTTTCTGGGTATCCCTCCCTTTAATAGCCTAGCCTAGGCCAATCCTCAGTCTGTAACCGTGCAGCCAACTTAACAGACATGATCCTCGGGATGTCATAAACAACCTCAAAATTCGAAGTTGTCCTGACAACCTGCGTGCACACAGAGTTTCAGAGCCATCTCAGGCCAGTCTGACTCCTCACCCTTTCCTGGTAGGATAGTTTTCCTTTTTCTCGATTTCTTGTCGGTTTCTGTCTTGCCCCTCGATCTTTGGAAGGCCTGCTACATTCTCTCTAGACACTGGTTTCTGTCCTGTAAGATTATCCTGGGTTTCTCCTCTTACATTTTATGTAGATGGCCAAGTGGGTGGACGTTCCCCAGAGAAAGTCCTGCACTTCCTCCCAGGTTGAACTTGCCCGGGCCATCCTCTGATGCGCAATGATCGTGTCATCTCCTAGCACTCTGCCGATTCCACCTTGGCAGGTCCCATGTTTTCCTTCCTTCTTCCTCTGGGGAAGTGTACCAGAGGCGTTCATGGATTGTAAAAGCCTCACGGTTCTTTTTCTGGTGCATATTGATAAGGTGACCTCACCATTGCTACTTAGTTTATGATCCCTGTCCGCACCGTACCATGAAATCTATATTTCCTAACACTGCTAATGTAATCTGCACCCATGATGTGAAACAGTGAGGCCTGGGCCAGCCAAGCGGAACGTGGGCACTTACCCGCTCCACCACAGGGCCGGCCCTGAATTGGACTTTTGGACCAACCTTTTGCCTGAGCTTGGGAACACGTGGGCCTGTTTGGATTATTCGTGAAGGTGATTAGTAGTAACATCCTGGACGGTAACCTTTTCCGTGGGTGCATGGGTTTAGCAGGCAGCATGTTCTGTGGGTAGTATTCCTCTTCATCTATTCGGAATCGTCTACCTTTCTGTAGCATCAGTACGCATTTTGAGGTGATTTTCCAGCCTTGGAAGTTCACCTTCTCTAATCTCTTTCAGCCCCAAAGCTTTATGCCGTTATTCTGGACCCCATTTTGGATTTTTTGCCCTTAGGTGAATTTATTGCCGCAACCCTGCATTAGAACATCCTATATCTTTCCGATTTGCATCCTCATCGATATAGACTTCCGTGTAGCTGACATCATCTTCCCCTGCGTAAGCCTAATAGCAGGCCCTCACCACACACTTGTGCCTCATCATCTGTTTCACCCTCTCACACCTCCCCGCTTTGTCTCTGGGAACCCCCAATCAAATGTCCCGTGCCACCTGTTCCTCACCCCTTGTTTTTGTTTCTCCTACTCTTAAGTGAGGTCCTACAGTACTTGCCTTGCTCCCTGGGGCTTGTTTCACTTCCCTAAAACCCTCACAGCCATTCTGGTGGTCACAAATGGCTGGATTGCATCCTTGGTTCCGGCTGACTGGTATGCCATTGCGTGGCTATAGCCCATCTTCCTTCTGCACTCGTCCCTTGCTGGGCTCCAGGGAGGCTTCCAAGTCTTGGGTCGTGGGAGCGACGCTGTGGTGAACTCAGCGGTGCACATGTCTTTATGCAGGAGTGTTTCCGAGTTCTTTGGATCAACACGCCGCAGAGGAATAGCTGGATCATATGGGACATGGATTCTTCAAGTTCTGAGGCAGTTCCACACCGCTTGGCGTAGTGGCTGCACCGGTCTGCACTCCCACCAACGGTGCAGGAGGCTTCCCTTCTCTCCACCTCCTCTCTGACACTTGTGGCTTCCTGTCTGCTTCCTTATAGCCATTCTGACCACAGTGAGCTGCTGTGCCCTTGCAGTTTGCATTTGCATTGGCCTGAGACTTCATGACGGTGAACAAGTGTTCATGCACCCGTTGGCCCTCTTTCGATCTTCTTGGCAGAAATCTCTGTTTCCATCTTCTGCCCAGGTTTTCATTGGCTTGTTGTTTTTTTTTTTTTTTCCTGTGGGGACGTGCGAGTTGATTGCATCTTTGCGCTTTTCACCCCTTGTCCGATGTGTGGTTTGCAAACATCCTCCCCCAGTCGTTGTGCTGTCTTTGCATTCAGTCGATGGTTTCCTTCACTGGGCAGAAGCGTCCGCATTTGACATGGTCCCGTTGGTTTCTTGTTGACTTGGTTGCCCTGGCCCAGTCGGACTTGCTTCTTCCAAACAGGCGGCTCAGACAGATGGCAAAGAGCACTCTGCCTAGGTCTTCTGCTACAAGGTTCACGGTTTCAAGTCTGCCATTCAAGGCTTTGATCCATTTCAGGTGGTGTGTGTGCCAGGTGTAACATCATGGTGTACTCTCGTTGTGTTCCATGTGGCTGTGCAGGCTTCCCAGCACCGTTTATGGTAGAGGCTCTCCTTTCTCCGCTGTCTCCTCTTGGCTCCCTGGTCGAAAATGGGCTGTCCATGTACGTTTGAGTTGGGCTCTGGGTTCTCGATTCTGTTGCATGGGTCTGTGTGCCTGTTTT
The DNA here is from genome assembly GCF_041296235.1 of Equus asinus. Classification (NCBI taxonomy): domain Eukaryota; kingdom Metazoa; phylum Chordata; class Mammalia; order Perissodactyla; family Equidae; genus Equus; species Equus asinus. Next base: position 41,204,817 of record NC_091816.1, on the reverse strand, counting down.
GGGGCCCAGACTGTGCCGTCTCGGTACCTAGTGCTTCGTCCTATATGTTGAAATCTGAAAGTGTGCCACGTCCTGCTTTTTTCGTTTTCCTGAGGATTCCTTTGCCTAGTCAGGGTCTCTTGTTGCTGGCTAGAAGCTTTAGGATTCCCTCTTCTGTCTCTGTGGGAAACATTGCTGCAACTTTGACTGGGATTGCATGGAATCCAGAGATTCCTTGCTCTGGTAGGGACGTTTCCAGTGTGTTGATGCTTCCACTCCTAGATCCTGGAATCTCCTTCTTTCTCCTTGTGTCTTCTTGAATTTCTTTCCCCCAACGTTGGTTAGTTTTCCATTGCCATGGCTTTCACCTGTTCTGCTAAGTTTCTTCATAGAGATCTCAGCCTTCTCACTGGCATGCAGTTTTTCACTTTTTCTTTTCAGCTTCAGTTTCTCTATGCTTTGCAACTTGGAATCGGTTTTGTTCTGGCAGAAGTGCATCGCTGAGCTCACATCTGCTGGCAATGCTCCTGTCTTTGCTGTGGAAGTCTGGCCCTGTCTAACGTCCCTTCCCCTCTGCCTCCACACTACCTCGGACGCCTGCCCCAGAATGCCTGAAGCAGTGGTGAGCAGGCTCACCCGAGGGTCCACCCGGCCCACCCCGGGCCACCGACCCAGAAGGTGCGGACCTCACCGCTGCGCCACCGGCCGGCCCCTTTCATGTTCCGTTGGCAACCTGCAGTTGAGGGCAATGGGACTTGAATATGCTACTTGAGCCCAACTCTGGCACTGTGTAGATGAGGCCAGGTTGTTTTTCGGGTCCACTGCGATGTCAGAGGATTTGTCAGAATCGTGTCTCTGCTGTCCCGGCAAGCTTCACGGACACACGGTTTCCTGGCCCGCTTGGAGCAGTCTCATAACTCACCCTTCCCACTTAGCCCAGCCTTGACCTTCGCTGCCGTCTTTTGGCTTCTGAATTTCTCTGCCTTTCAAACGTTCCAGCAGAGTCTGTCGAAAGACGGACATCATCTTTCATTGTGGATCATCCAGGTGTGATTTCTGTTCGAGTTCCATTTTCTGGGACCTTGGTCTCTTTTCCATAGGAGAATCGTCATGGTATTTCTCAGCTATCCCCCTTAGACATGCTTATCAGTCCGTTCCCCTTCCTTCCAAGTGATTCATTTTGCATTTCTGGAATCACCGTATGTTCTCTAGGCCGAGGTGTGAGTGCTTTCGTGACTCTTGGTTGTTGTCTTTGAATTTGCACCGGTCACTTGAAGGAGTCTTTGCTGTCCTAGCCTGGGTCAAACTAAGCACCGGGAACACGTGGTCATCTGGGTTGGTTTGACATCCTGAGGTCAGAAACTCCAAACTCGAGGTGGTCCTGGCATCCCCCTTCACGGACACAATGTTTCCAGGACAAATTAGACGAGTCTGATGAATCCCTCTCTCCAGGAAAGATATTTTTCTGTCTCCTTTCCGGATTTGGGAAGTTTCGAACTTCACCCCTGATCCTGGAACGTTCCCCCAGGTGCCGTCTAGATACGGGCTTCCTTTATTTCTATAGGCTGTGCCATTTGTTTGCCTTACATCCTCAGCCCTGGCCTGTTTATTTTTCTTGAAACAGAATTGTAATGTTCTCATTTTCAGCCCACTTCCTTACATGTGGTGTCAAAACACATAATCCATAATCCTTCTACGGCAAGAGGTAGGGGGAGAGAATTTCGATGGAGGCAAACTGAGCACACTAGCCTGGGTGGGCAGCCTTCACGAAGGAACGGATCCCTGTGGTAAAGGGTGCTTTTCAGCACCCTTGTAGAGCACTTCCAAACAAAGAGACATAGCCCAAGCGTGACGGGGCTCCATTCCTTCAAGGCTTCCAAGACATCTCTTGGGACACATTAGCCTGTACCCGGTGGGCCCCCGTGACGCCAGAGCTATGGAAAGTGAGACTGATCTGCAAAGAATGCCAGGGGCCTAGGAAAGGAGGCATCGAGTCTTCTCTTCAACGTCCTCAAGACCTCATTCTTGACTTTGGCTTATGCTTAAGGCAGAAGGACCACGTAGGTCTGATAAGGCCCAAGTCCGGCCTCTTGCTTCCAATCAAGTTGCAAGCTTGAATCAGCATGGCCTCCCCATACACTTGAATAGATGACAACGTTTTCCTCTCGGGGCTTGTCCCTCTATTCTCGCTTCTTGCCAAGGATTCCTTTCTTACCCCTCGAATCAGCGTCTGTTTTATGTCTTCCAGTTTCTGTGTCCGCTTTGTGTTTCTCAAAGCTGTTTCTGGGTATCCCTCCCTTTAATAGCCTAGCCTAGGCCAATCCTCAGTCTGTAACCGTGCGGCCATCTTAGCGGACATGATCCTCGGGATGTCATAAACAACCTCAAAATTCGAAGTTGTCCTGACAACCTGCGTGCACACAGAGTTTCAGAGCCATCTCAGGCCAGTCTGACTCCTCACCCTTTCCTGGTAGGATAGTTTTCCTTTTTCTCGATTTCTTGTCGGTTTCTGTCTTGCCCCTCGATCTTTGGAAGGCCTGCTACATTCTCTCTAGACACTGGTTTCTGTCCTGTAAGATTATCCTGTGTTTTACCTCTTACATTTTATGTAGATGGCCAAGTGGGTGGACGTTCCCCAGAGAAAGTCCTGCACTCCCTCCCAGGTTGAAGTTGCCCGGGCAGTCCTCTGATGCGCAATGATCGTGTCATCTCCTAGCACTCTGCTGATTCCACCTTGGCAGGTCCCATGATTTCCTTCCTTCTTCCTCTGGGGAAGTGTACCAGAGGCGTTCATGGATTGTAAAAGCCTCACGGTTCTTTTTCTGGTGCATATTGATAAGGTGACCTCACCATTGCTACTTAGTTTATGATCCCTGTCCGCACCGTACCATGAAATCTATATTTCCTAACACTGCTAATGTGATCTGCACCCGTGATGTGAAACAGTGAGGCCTGGGCCGGCCAAGCGGAACGTGGGCACTTACCCGCTCCGCCACAGGGCCGGCCCTGAATTGGACTTTTGGACCAACCTTTTGCCTGAGCTTGGGAACACGTGGGCCTGTTTGGATTATTCGTGAAGGTGATTAGTAGTAACATCCTGGACGGTAACCTTTTCCGTGGGTGCATGGGTTTAGCAGGCAGCATGTTCTGTGGGTAGTATTCCTCTTCATCTATTTGGAAGGGTCTACCTTTCTGTAGCATCAGTACGCATTTTGAGGTGATTTTCCAGCCTTGGAAGTTCACCTTCTCTAATCTCTTTCAGCCCCAAAGCTTTATGCCATCATTCTGGACCCCATTTTGGATTTTTTTTGCTTTTAGGTGAATTTATTGCCGCAACCCTGCATTAGAACATCCTATATCTTTCCGATTTGCATCCTCATCGATGTAGACTTCCGTGTAGCTGACATCATCTTCCCCTGCATAAGCCTAATAGCAGGCCCTCACCACACACTTGTGCCTCATCATCTGTTTCACCCTCTCACACCTCCCCGCTTTGTCTCTGGGAACCCCCAATCAAATGTCCCGTGCCACCTGTTCCTGACCGCTTGTTTTGGCTTCTCCTACTCTTAAGTGAGGTCCTACGGTACTTGCCTTGCTCCCTGGGGCTTGTTTCACTTCCCTAAAACCCTCACAGCCATTCTGGTGGTCACAAATGGCTGGATTGCATCCTTGGTTCCGGCTGACTGGTATGCCATTGCGTGGCTATAGCCCATCTTCCTTCTGCACTCGTCCCTTGCTGGGCTCCAGGGAGGCTTCCAAGTCTTGGGTCGTGGGAGCGACGCTGTGGTGAACTCAGCGGTGCACATGTTTTTATGCAGGAGTGTTTCCGAGTTCTTTGGATCAACACGCCGCAGAGGAATAGCTGGATCATATGGGACATGGATTCTTCAAGTTCTGAGGCAGTTCCACACCGCTTGGCGTAGTGGCTGCACCGGTCTGCACTCCCACCAACGGTGCAGGAGGCTTCCCTTCTCTCCACCTCCTCTCTGACACTTGTGGCTTCCTGTCTGCTTCCTTATAGCCATTCTGACCACAGTGAGCTGCTGTGCCCTTGCAGTTTGCATTTGCATTGGCCTGAGACTTCATGACGGTGAACAAGTGTTCATGCACCCGTTGGCCCTCTTTCCATCTTCTTGGCAGAAATCTCTGTTTCCATCTTCTGCCCAGGTTTTCATTGGCTTGTTGTTTTTTTTTTTTTTTTCCTGTGGGGACGTGCGAGTTGATTGCATCTTTGCGCTTTTCACCCCTTGTCCGATGTGTGGTTTGCAAACATCCTCCCCCAGTCGTTGTGCTATCTTTGCATTCAGTCGATGGTTTCCTTCACTGGGCAGAAGCGTCCGCATTTGATGTGGTCCCGTTGGTTTCTTGTTGACTTGGTTGCCCTGGCCCAGTCGGACTTGCTTCTTCCAAACAGGCGGCTCAGACAGATGGCAAAGAGCACTCTGCCTAGGTCTTCTGCTACAAGGTTCACGGTTTCAAGTCTGCCATTCAAGGCTTTGATCCATTTCAGGTGGTGTGTGTGCCAGGTGTAACATCATGGTGTACTCTCGTTGTGTTCCATGTGGCTGTGCAGGCTTCCCAGCACCGTTTATGGTAGAGGCTCTCCTTTCTCCGCTGTCTCCTCTTGGCTCCCTGGTCGAAAATGGGCTGTCCATGTACGTTTGAGTTGGGCTCTGGGTTCTCGATTCTGTTGCATGGGTCTGTGTGCCTGTTTTGGGGCCCATACTGTGCCGTCTCGGTACCTAGTGCTTCGTCCTATATGTTGAAATCGGAAAGTGTGCCACGTCCTGCTTTTTTCGTTTTCCTGAGGATTCCTTTGCCTAGTCAGGGTCTCTTGTTGCTGGCTAGAAACTTTAGGATTCCCTCTTCTGTCTCTGTGGGAAACATTGCTGCAACTTTGACTGGGATTGCATGGAATCCAGAGATTCCTTGCTCTGGTAGGGACGTTTCCAGTGTGTTGATGCTTCCACTCCTACATCCTGGAATCTCCTTCTTTCTCCTTGTGTCTTCTTGAATTTCTTTCCCCCAACGTTGGTTAGTTTTCCATTGCCATGGCTTTCACCTGTTCTGCTAAGTTTCTTCATAGAGATCTCAGCCTTCTCACTGGCATGCAGTTTTTCACTTTTTCTTTTCAGCTTCAGTTTCTCTATGCTTTGCAACTTGGAATCGGTTTTGTTCTGGCAGAAGTGCATCGCTGAGCTCACATCTGCTGGCAATACTCCTGTCTTTGCTGTGGAAGTCTGGCCCTGTCTAACGTCCCTTCCCGTCTGCCTCTACACTACCTCGGACGCCTGCCCCAGAATGCCTGAAGCAGTGGTGAGAAGGCTCACCCGAGGGTCCACCCGGCCCACCCCGGGCCACCGACCCAGAAGGTGCGGACCTCAACGCTGCGCCACCGGCCGGCCCCTTTCATGTTCCGTTGGCAACCTGCAGTTGAGGGCAATGGGACTTGAATATGCTACTTGAGCCCAACTCTGGCACTGTGTAGATGAGGCCAGGTTGTTTTTCGGGTCCACTGCGATGTCAGAGGATTTGTCAGAATCGTGTCTCTGCTGTCCCGGCAAGCTTCACGGACACACGGTTTCCTGGCCCGCTTGGAGCAGTCTCATAACTCACCCTTCCCTCTTAGCCCAGCCTTGACCTTCGCTGCCGTCTTTTGGCTTGTGAATTGCTCTGCCTTTCAAACGTTCCAGCAGAGTCTGTCGAAAGACGGACATCATCTTTCATTGTGGATCATCCAGGTGTGATTTCTGTTCGAGTTCCATTTTCTGGGACCTTTGTCTCTTTTCCATAGGAGAATCGTCATGGTATTTCTCAGCTATCCCCCTTAGACATGCTAATCAGTCCGTTCCCCTTCCTTCCAAGTGATTCATTTTGCATTTCTGGAATCACCGTATGTTCTCTAGGCCGAGGTGTGAGTGCTTTCGTGACTCTTGGTTGTTGTCTTTGAATTTGCACCGGTCACTTGAAGGAGTCTTTGCTGTCCTAGCCTGGGTCAAACTAAGCACTGGGAACACGTGGTCATCTGGGTTGGTTTGACATCCTGAGGTCAGAAACTCCAAACTCGAGGTGGTCCTGGCATCCCCCTTCACGGACACAATGTTTCCAGGACAAATTAGACGAGTCAGATGAATCCCTCTCTCCAGGAAAGATATTTTTCTGTCTCCTTTCCGGATTTGGGAAGTTTCGAACTTCACCCCTGATCCTGGAACGTGCCCCCAGGTGCCGTCTAGATACGGGCTTCCTTTATTTCTATAGGCTGTGCCATTTGTTTGCCTTACATCCTCAGCCCTGGCCTGTTTATTTTTCTTGAAACAGAATTGTAATGTTCTCATTTTCAGCCCACTTCCTTACATGTGGTGTCAAAACACATAATCCATAATCCTTCTACGGCAAGAGGTAGGGGGAGAGAATTTCGATGGAGGCAAACTGAGCACACTAGCCTGGGTGGGCAGCCTTCACGAAGGAACGGATCCCTGTGGTAAAGGGTGCTTTTCAGCACCCTTGTAGAGCACTTCCAAACAAAGAGACATAGCCCAAGCGTGACGGGGCTCCATTCCTTCAAGGCTTCCAAGACATCTCTTGGGACACATTAGCCTGTACCCGGTGGGCCCCCGTGACGCCAGAGCTATGGAAAGTGAGACTGATCTGCAAAGAATGCCAGGGGCCTAGGAAAGGAGGCATCGAGTCTTCTCTTCAACGTCCTCAAGACCTCATTCTTGACTTTGGCTTATGCTTAAGGCAGAAGGACCACGTAGGTCTGATAAGGCCCAAGTCTGGCCTCTTGCTTCCAATCAAGTTGCAAGCTTGAATCAGCATGGCCTCCCCATACACTTGAATAGATGACAACGTTCTCCTCTCGGGGCTTGTCCCTCTATTCTCGCTTCTTGCCAAGGATTCCTTTCTTACCCCTCGAATCAGCGTCTGTTTTATGTCTTCCAGTTTCTGTGTCCGCTTTGTGTTTCTCAAAGCTGTTTCTGGGTATCCCTCCCTTTAATAGCCTAGCCTAGGCCAATCCTCAGTCTGTAACCGTGCAGCCAACTTAACAGACATGATCCTCGGGATGTCATAAACAACCTCAAAATTCGAAGTTGTCCTGACAACCTGCGTGCACACAGAGTTTCAGAGCCATCTCAGGCCAGTCTGACTCCTCACCCTTTCCTGGTAGGATAGTTTTCCTTTTTCTCGATTTCTTGTCGGTTTCTGTCTTGCCCCTCGATCTTTGGAAGGCCTGCTACATTCTCTCTAGACACTGGTTTCTGTCCTGTAAGATTATCCTGGGTTTCTCCTCTTACATTTTATGTAGATGGCCAAGTGGGTGGACGTTCCCCAGAGAAAGTCCTGCACTCCCTCCCAGGTTGAACTTGCCCGGGCCATCCTCTGATGCGCAATGATCGTGTCATCTCCTAGCACTCTGCCGATTCCACCTTGGCAGGTCCCATGTTTTCCTTCCTTCTTCCTCTGGGGAAGTGTACCAGAGGCGTTCATGGATTGTAAAAGCCTCACGGTTCTTTTTCTGGTGCATATTGATAAGGTGACCTCACCATTGCTACTTAGTTTATGATCCCTGTCCGCACCGTACCATGAAATCTATATTTCCTAACACTGCTAATGTGATCTGCACCCGTGATGTGAAACAGTGAGGCCTGGGCCGGCCAAGCAGAACGTGGGCACTTACCCGCTCCGCCACAGGGCCGGCCCTGAATTGGACTTTTGGACCAACCTTTTGCCTGAGCTTGGGAACACGTGGGCCTGTTTGGATTATTCGTGAAGGTGATTAGTAGTAACATCCTGGACGGTAACCTTTTCCGTGGGTGCATGGGTTTAGCAGGCAGCATGTTCTGTGGGTAGTATTCCTCTTCATCTATTCGGAATGGTCTACCTTTCTGTAGCATCAGTACGCATTTTGAGGTGATTTTCCAGCCTTGGAAGTTCACCTTCTCTAATCTCTTTCAGCCCCAAAGCTTTATGCCGTTATTCTGGACCCCATTTTGGATTTTTTGCCCTTAGGTGAATTTATTGCCGCAACCCTGCATTAGAACATCCTATATCTTTCCGATTTGCATCCTCATCGATATAGACTTCCGTGTAGCTGACATCATCTTCCCCTGCGTAAGCCTAATAGCAGGCCCTCACCACACACTTGTGCCTCATCATCTGTTTCACCCTCTCACACCTCCCCGCTTTGTCTCTGGGAACCCCCAATCAAATGTCCCGTGCCACCTGTTCCTCACCCCTTGTTTTTGTTTCTCCTACTCTTAAGTGAGGTCCTACGGTACTTGCCTTGCTCCCTGGGGCTTGTTTCACTTCCCTAAAACCCTCACAGCCATTCTGGTGGTCACAAATGGCTGGATTGCATCCTTGGTTCCGGCTGACTGGTATGCCATTGCGTGGCTATAGCCCATCTTCCTTCTGCACTCGTCCCTTGCTGGGCTCCAGGGAGGCTTCCAAGTCTTGGGTAGTGGGAGCGACGCTGTGGTGAACTCAGCGGTGCACATGTCTTTATGCAGGAGTGTTTCCGAGTTCTTTGGATCAACACGCCGCAGAGGAATAGCTGGATCATATGGGACATGGATTCTTCAAGTTCTGAGGCAGTTCCACACCGCTTGGCGTAGTGGCTGCACCGGTCTGCACTCCCACCAACGGTGCAGGAGGCTTCCCTTCTCTCCACCTCCTCTCTGACACTTGTGGCTTCCTGTCTGCTTCCTTATAGCCATTCTGACCACAGTGAGCTGCTGTGCCCTTGCAGTTTGCATTTGCATTGGCCTGAGACTTCATGACGGTGAACAAGTGTTCATGCACCCGTTGGCCCTCTTTCCATCTTCTTGGCAGAAATCTCTGTTTCCATCTTCTGCCCAGGTTTTCATTGGCTTGTTGTTTTTTTTTTTTTTCCTGTGGGGACGTGCGAGTTGATTGCATCTTTGCGCTTTTCACCCCTTGTCCGATGTGTGGTTTGCAAACATCCTCCCCCAGTCGTTGTGCTGTCTTTGCATTCAGTCGATGGTTTCCTTCACTGGGCAGAAGCGTCCGCATTTGACATGGTCCCGTTGGTTTCTTGTTGACTTGGTTGCCCTGGCCCAGTCGGACTTGCTTCTTCCAAACAGGCGGCTCAGACAGATGGCAAAGAGCACTCTGCCTAGGTCTTCTGCTACAAGGTTCACGGTTTCAAGTCTGCCATTCAAGGCTTTGATCCATTTCAGGTGGTGTGTGTGCCAGGTGTAACATCATGGTGTACTCTCGTTGTGTTCCATGTGGCTGTGCAGGCTTTCCAGCACCGTTTATGGTAGAGGCTCTCCTTTCTCCGCTGTCTCCTCTTGGCTCCCTGGTCGAAAATGGGCTGTCCATGTAGGTTTGAGTTGGGCTCTGGGTTCTCGATTCTGTTGCATGGGTCTGTGTGCCTGTTTTGGGGCCCAGCCTGCGGCGTCTCGGTACCTACTGCTTCGTCCTATATGTTGAAATCGGAAAGTGTGCCACGTCCTGCTTTTTTCGTTTTCCTGAGGATTCCTTTGCCTAGTCAGGGTCTCTTGTTGCTGGCTAGAAGCTTTAGGATTCCCTCTTCTGTCTCTGTGGGAAACATTGCTGCAACTTTGACTGGGATTGCATAGAATCCAGAGATTCCTTGCTCTGGTAGGGGCGTTTCCAGTGTGTTGATGCTTCCACTCCTAGATCCTGGAATCTCCTTCTTTCTCCTTGTGTCTTCTTGAATTTCTTTCCCCCAACGTTGGTTAGTTTTCCATTGCCATGGCTTTCACCTGTTCTGCTAAGTTTCTTCATAGAGATCTCAGCCTTCTCACTGGCATGCAGTTTTTCACTTTTTCTTTTCAGCTTCAGTTTCTCTATGCTTTGCAACTTGGAATCGGTTTTGTTCTGGCAGAAGTGCATCGCTGAGCTCACATCTGCTGGCAATGCTCCTGTCTTTGCTGTGGAAGTCTGGCCCTGTCTAACGTCCCTTCCCGTCTGCCTCTACACTACCTCGGACGCCTGCCCCAGAATGCCTGAAGCAGTGGTGAGCAGGCTCACCCGAGGGTCCACCCGGCCCACCCCGGGCCACCGACCCAGAAGGTGCGGACCTCACCGCTGCGCCACCGGCCGGCCCCTTTCATGTTCCGTTGGCAACCTGCAGTTGAGGGCAATGGGACTTGAATATGCTACTTGAGCCCAACTCTGGCACTGTGTAGATGAGGCCAGGTTGTTTTTCGGGTCCACTGTGATGTCAGAGGATTTGTCAGAATCGTGTCTCTGCTGTCCCGGCAAGCTTCACGGACACACGGTTTCCTGGCCCGCTTGGAGCAGTCTCATAACTCACCCTTCCCTCTTAGCCCAGCCTTGACCTTCGCTGCCGTCTTTTGGCTTGTGAATTTCTCTGCCTTTCAAACGTTCCAGCAGAGTCTGTCGAAAGACGGACATCATCTTTCATTGTGGATCATCCAGGTGTGATTTCTGTTCGAGTTCCATTTTCTGGGACCTTGGTCTCTTTTCCATAGGAGAATCGTCATGGTATTTCTCAGCTATCCCCCTTAGACATGCTTATCAGTCCGTTCCCCTTCCTTCCAAGTGATTCATTTTGCATTTCTGGAATCACCGTATGTTCTCTAGGCCGAGGTGTGAGTGCTTTCGTGACTCTTGGTTGTTGTCTTTGAATTTGCACCGGTCACTTGAAGGAGTCTTTGCTGTCCTAGCCTGGGTCAAACTAAGCACCGGGAACACGTGGTCATCTGGGTTGGTTTGACATCCTGAGGTCAGAAACTCCAAACTCGAGGTGGTCCTGGCATCCCCCTTCACGGACACAATGTTTCCAGGACAAATTAGACGAGTCTGATGAATCCCTCTCTCCAGGAAAGATATTTTTCTGTCTCCTTTCCGGATTTGGGAAGTTTCGAACTTCACCCCTGATCCTGGAACGTGCCCCCAGGTGCCGTCTAGATACGGGCTTCCTTTATTTCTATAGGCTGTGCCATTTGTTTGCCTTACATCCTCAGCCCTGGCCTGTTTATTTTTCTTGAAACAGAATTGTAATGTTCTCATTTTCAGCCCACTTCCTTACATGTGGTGTCAAAACACATAATCCATAATCCTTCTACGGCAAGAGGTAGGGGGAGAGAATTTCGATGGAGGCAAACTGAGCACACTAGCCTGGGTGGGCAGCCTTCACGAAGGAACGGATCCCTGTGGTAAAGGGTGCTTTTCAGCACCCTTGTAGAGCACTTCCAAACAAAGAGACATAGCCCAAGCGTGACGGGGCTCCATTCCTTCAAGGCTTCCAAGACATCTCTTGGGACACATTAGCCTGTACCCGGTGGGCCCCCGTGACGCCAGAGCTATGGAAAGTGAGACTGATCTGCAAAGAATGCCAGGGGCCTAGGAAAGGAGGCATCGAGTCTTCTCTTCAACGTCCTCAAGACCTCATTCTTGACTTTGGCTTATGCTTAAGGCAGAAGGACCACGTAGGTCTGATAAGGCCCAAGTCCGGCCTCTTGCTTCCAATCAAGTTGCAAGCTTGAATCAGCATGGCCTCCCCATAGACTTGAATAGATGACAACGTTCTCCTCTCGGGGCTTGTCCCTCTATTCTCGCTTCTTGCCAAGGATTCCTTTCTTACCCCTCGAATCAGCGTCTGTTTTATGTCTTCCAGTTTCTGTGTCCGCTTTGTGTTTCTCAAAGCTGTTTCTGGGTATCCCTCCCTTTAATAGCCTAGCCTAGGCCAATCCTCAGTCTGTAACCGTGCAGCCAACTTAACAGACATGATCCTTGGGATGTCATAAACAACCTCAAAATTCGAAGTTGTCCTGACAACCTGCGTGCACACAGAGTTTCAGAGCCATCTCAGGCCAGTCTGACTCCTCACCCTTTCCTGGTAGGATAGTTTTCCTTTTTCTCGATTTCTTGTCGGTTTCTGTCTTGCCCCTCGATCTTTGGAAGGCCTGCTACATTCTCTCTAGACACTGGTTTCTGTCCTGTAAGATTATCCTGGGTTCCTCCTCTTACATTTTATGTAGATGGCCAAGTGGGTGGACGTTCCCCAGAGAAAGTCCTGCACTTCCTCCCAGGTTGAACTTGCCCGGGCCATCCTCTGATGCGCAATGATCGTGTCATCTCCTAGCACTCTGCCGATTCCACCTTGGCAGGTCCCATGTTTTCCTTCCTTCTTCCTCTGGGGAAGTGTACCAGAGGCGTTCATGGATTGTAAAAGCCTCACGGTTCTTTTTCTGGTGCATATTGATAAGGTGACCTCACCATTGCTACTTAGTTTATGATCCCTGTCCGCACCGTACCATGAAATCTATATTTCCTAACACTGCTAATGTGATCTGCACCCGTGATGTGAAACAGTGAGGCCTGGGCCGGCCAAGCGGAACGTGGGCACTTATCCGGTCCGCCACAGGGCCGGCCCTGAATTGGACTTTTGGACCAACCTTTTGCCTGAGCTTGGGAACACGTGGGCCTGTTTGGATTATTCGTGAAGGTGATTGGGGACGGTAACCTTTTCCGTGGGTGCATGGGTTTAGCAGGCAGCATGTTCTGTGGGTAGTATTCCTCTTCATCTATTCGGAATGGTCTACCTTTCTGTAGCATCAGTACGCATTTTGAGGTGATTTTCCAGCCTTGGAAGTTCACCTTCTCTAATCTCTTTCAGCCCCAAAGCTTTATGCCGTTATTCTGGACCCCATTTTGGATTTTTTGCCCTTAGGTGAATTTATTGCCGCAACCCTGCATTAGAACATCCTATATCTTTCCGATTTGCATCCTCATCGATATAGACTTCCGTGTAGCTGACATCATCTTCCCCTGCGTAAGCCTAATAGCAGGCCCTCACCACACACTTGTGCCTCATCATCTGTTTCACCCTCTCACACCTCCCCGCTTTGTCTCTGGGAACCCCCAATCAAATGTCCCGTGCCACCTGTTCCTCACCCCTTGTTTTTGCTTCTCCTACTCTTAAGTGAGGTCCTACGGTACTTGCCTTGCTCCCTGGGGCTTGTTTCACTTCCCTAAAACCCTCACAGCCATTCTGGTGGTCACAAATGGCTGGATTGCATCCTTGGTTCCGGCTGACTGGTATGCCATTGCGTGGCTATAGCCCATCTTCCTTCTGCACTCGTCCCTTGCTGGGCTCCAGGGAGGCTTCCAAGTCTTGGGTAGTGGGAGCGACGCTGTGGTGAACTCAGCGGTGCACATGTCTTTATGCAGGAGTGTTTCCGAGTTCTTTGGATCAACACGCCGCAGAGGAATAGCTGGATCATATGGGACATGGATTCTTCAAGTTCTGAGGCAGTTCCACACCGCTTGGCGTAGTGGCTGCACCGGTCTGCACTCCCACCAACGGTGCAGGAGGCTTCCCTTCTCTCCACCTCCTCTCTGACACTTGTGGCTTCCTGTCTGCTTCCTTATAGCCATTCTGACCACAGTGAGCTGCTGTGCCCTTGCAGTTTGCATTTGCATTGGCCTGAGACTTCATGACGGTGAACAAGTGTTCATGCACCCGTTGGCCCTCTTTCGATCTTCTTGGCAGAAATCTCTGTTTCCATCTTCTGCCCAGGTTTTCATTGGCTTGTTGTTTTTTTTTTTTTTTTCCTGTGGGGACGTGCGAGTTGATTGCATCTTTGCGCTTTTCACCCCTTGTCCGATGTGTGGTTTGCAAACATCCTCCCCCAGTCGTTGTGCTGTCTTTGCATTCAGTCGATGGTTTCCTTCACTGGGCAGAAGCGTCCGCATTTGACATGGTCCCGTTGGTTTCTTGTTGACTTGGTTGCCCTGGCCCAGTCGGACTTGCTTCTTCCAAACAGGCGGCTCAGACAGATGGCAAAGAGCACTCTGCCTAGGTCTTCTGCTACAAGGTTCACGGTTTCAAGTCTGCCATTCAAGGCTTTGATCCATTTCAGGTGGTGTGTGTGCCAGGTGTAACATCATGGTGTACTCTCGTTGTGTTCCATGTGGCTGTGCAGGCTTTCCAGCACCGTTTATGGTAGAGGCTCTCCTTTCTCCGCTGTCTCCTCTTGGCTCCCTGGTCGAAAATGGGCTGTCCATGTAGGTTTGAGTTGGGCTCTGGGTTCTCGATTCTGTTGCATGGGTCTGTGTGCCTGTTTTGGGGCCCAGACTGCGCCGTCTCGGTACCTAGTGCTTCGTCCTATATGTTGAAATCGGAAAGTGTGCCACGTCCTGCTTTTTTCGTTTTCCTGAGGATTCCTTTGCCTAGTCAGGGTCTCTTGTTGCTGGCTAGAAACTTTAGGATTCCCTCTTCTGTCTCTGTGGGAAACATTGCTGCAACTTTGACTGGGATTGCATGGAATCCAGAGATTCCTTGCTCTGGTAGGGACGTTTCCAGTGTGTTGATGCTTCCACTCCTAGATCCTGGAATCTCCTTCTTTCTCCTTGTGTCTTCTTGAATTTCTTTCCCCCAACGTTGGTTAGTTTTCCATTGCCATGGCTTTCACCTGTTCTGCTAAGTTTCTTCATAGAGATCTCAGCCTTCTCACTGGCATGCAGTTTTTCACTTTTTCTTTTCAGCTTCAGTTTCTCTATGCTTTGCAACTTGGAATCGGTTTTGTTCTGGCAGAAGTGCATCGCTGAGCTCACATCTGCTGGCAATGCTCCTGTCTTTGCTGTGGAAGTCTGGCCCTGTCTAACGTCCCTTCCCGTCTGCCTCTACACTACCTCGGACGCCTGCCCCAGAATGCCTGAAGCAGTGGTGAGCAGGCTCACCCGAGGGTCCACCCGGCCCACCCCGGGCCACCGACCCAGAAGGTGCGGACCTCACCGCTGTGCCACCGGCCGGCCCCTTTCATGTTCCGTTGGCAACCTGCAGTTGAGGGCAATGGGACTTGAATATGCTACTTGAGCCCAACTCTGGCACTGTGTAGATGAGGCCAGGTTGTTTTTCGGGTCCACTGCGATGTCAGAGGATTTGTCAGAATCGTGTCTCTGCTGTCCCGGCAAGCTTCACGGACACACGGTTTCCTGGCCCGCTTGGAGCAGTCTCATAACTCACCCTTCCCTCTTAGCCCAGCCTTGACCTTCGCTGCCGTCTTTTGGCTTGTGAATTTCTCTGCCTTTCAAACGTTCCAGCAGAGTCTGTCGAAAGACGGACATCATCTTTCATTGTGGATCATCCAGGTGTGATTTCTGTTCGAGTTCCATTTTCTGGGACCTTGGTCTCTTTTCCATAGGAGAATCGTCATGGTATTTCTCAGCTATCCCCCTTAGACATGCTTATCAGTCCGTTCCCCTTCCTTCCAAGTGATTCATTTTGCATTTCTGGAATCACCGTATGTTCTCTAGGCCGAGGTGTGAGTGCTTTCGTGACTCTTGGTTGTTGTCTTTGAATTTGCGCCGGTCACTTGAAGGAGTCTTTGCTGTCCTAGCCTGGGTCAAACTAAGCACCGGGAACACGTGGTCATCTGGGTTGGTTTGACATCCTGAGGTCAGAAACTCCAAACTCGAGGTGGTCCTGGCATCCCCCTTCACGGACACAATGTTTCCAGGACAAATTAGACGAGTCTGATGAATCCCTCTCTCCAGGAAAGATATTTTTCTGTCTCCTTTCCGGATTTGGGAAGTTTCGAACTTCACCCCTGATCCTGGAACGTGCCCCCAGGTGCCGTCTAGATACGGGCTTCCTTTATTTCTATAGGCTGTGCCATTTGTTTGCCTTACATCCTCAGCCCTGGCCTGTTTATTTTTCTTGAAACAGAATTGTAATGTTCTCATTTTCAGCCCACTTCCTTACATGTGGTGTCAAAACACATAATCCATAATCCTTCTACGGCAAGAGGTAGGGGGAGAGAATTTCGATGGAGGCAAACTGAGCACACTAGCCTGGGTGGGCAGCCTTCACGAAGGAACGGATCCCTGTGGTAAAGGGTGCTTTTCAGCACCCTTGTAGAGCACTTCCAAACAAAGAGACATAGCCCAAGCGTGACGGGGCTCCATTCCTTCAAGGCTTCCAAGACATCTCTTGGGACACATTAGCCTGTACCCGGTGGGCCCCCGTGACGCCAGAGCTATGGAAAGTGAGACTGATCTGCAAAGAATGCCAGGGGCCTAGGAAAGGAGGCATCGAGTCTTCTCTTCAACGTCCTCAAGACCTCATTCTTGACTTTGGCTTATGCTTAAGGCAGAAGGACCACG
Source organism: Equus asinus (assembly GCF_041296235.1). Taxonomy (NCBI): domain Eukaryota; kingdom Metazoa; phylum Chordata; class Mammalia; order Perissodactyla; family Equidae; genus Equus; species Equus asinus. The sequence goes on along the minus strand of NC_091816.1, from coordinate 41,188,713 downwards.
TAGGTCTGATAAGGCCCAAGTCTGGCCTCTTGCTTCCAATCAAGTTGCAAGCTTGAATCAGCATGGCCTCCCCATAGACTTGAATAGATGACAACGTTCTCCTCTCGGGGCTTGTCCCTCTATTCTCGCTTCTTGCCAAGGATTCCTTTCTTACCCCTCGAATCAGCGTCTGTTTTATGTCTTCCAGTTTCTGTGTCCGCTTTGTGTTTCTCAAAGCTGTTTCTGGGTATCCCTCCCTTTAATAGCCTAGCCTAGGCCAATCCTCAGTCTGTAACCGTGCAGCCAACTTAACAGACATGATCCTTGGGATGTCATAAACAACCTCAAAATTCGAAGTTGTCCTGACAACCTGCGTGCACACAGAGTTTCAGAGCCATCTCAGGCCAGTCTGACTCCTCACCCTTTCCTGGTAGGATAGTTTTCCTTTTTCTCGATTTCTTGTCGGTTTCTGTCTTGCCCCTCGATCTTTGGAAGGCCTGCTACATTCTCTCTAGACACTGGTTTCTGTCCTGTAAGATTATCCTGGGTTCCTCCTCTTACATTTTATGTAGATGGCCAAGTGGGTGGACGTTCCCCAGAGAAAGTCCTGCACTTCCTCCCAGGTTGAACTTGCCCGGGCCATCCTCTGATGCGCAATGATTGTGTCATCTCCTAGCACTCTGCCGATTCCACCTTGGCAGGTCCCATGTTTTCCTTCCTTCTTCCTCTGGGGAAGTGTACCAGAGGCGTTCATGGATTGTAAAAGCCTCACGGTTCTTTTTCTGGTGCATATTGATAAGGTGACCTCACCATTGCTACTTAGTTTATGATCCCTGTCCGCACCGTACCATGAAATCTATATTTCCTAACACTGCTAATGTGATCTGCACCCATGATGTGAAACAGTGAGGCCTGGGCCAGCCAAGCGGAACGTGGGCACTTACCCGCTCCGCCACAGGGCCGGCCCTGAATTGGACTTTTGGACCAACCTTTTGCCTGAGCTTGGGAACACGTGGGCCTGTTTGGATTATTCGTGAAGGTGATTAGTAGTAACATCCTGGACGGTAACCTTTTCCGTGGGTGCATGGGTTTAGCAGGCAGCATGTTCTGTGGGTAGTATTCCTCTTCATCTATTCGGAATGGTCTACCTTTCTGTAGCATCAGTACGCATTTTGAGGTGATTTTCCAGCCTTGGAAGTTCACCTTCTCTAATCTCTTTCAGCCCCAAAGCTTTATGCCGTTATTCTGGACCCCATTTTGGATTTTTTGCCCTTAGGTGAATTTATTGCCGCAACCCTGCATTAGAACATCCTATATCTTTCCGATTTGCATCCTCATCGATATAGACTTCCGTGTAGCTGACATCATCTTCCCCTGCGTAAGCCTAATAGCAGGCCCTCACCACACACTTGTGCCTCATCATCTGTTTCACCCTCTCACACCTCCCCGCTTTGTCTCTGGGAACCCCCAATCAAATGTCCCGTGCCACCTGTTCCTCACCCCTTGTTTTTGCTTCTCCTACTCTTAAGTGAGGTCCTACGGTACTTGCCTTGCTCCCTGGGGCTTGTTTCACTTCCCTAAAACCCTCACAGCCATTCTGGTGGTCACAAATGGCTGGATTGCATCCTTGGTTCCGGCTGACTGGTATGCCATTGCGTGGCTATAGCCCATCTTCCTTCTGCACTCGTCCCTTGCTGGGCTCCAGGGAGGCTTCCAAGTCTTGGGTAGTGGGAGCGACGCTGTGGTGAACTCAGCGGTGCACATGTCTTTATGCAGGAGTGTTTCCGAGTTCTTTGGATCAACACGCCGCAGAGGAATAGCTGGATCATATGGGACATGGATTCTTCAAGTTCTGAGGCAGTTCCACACCGCTTGGCGTAGTGGCTGCACCGGTCTGCACTCCCACCAACGGTGCAGGAGGCTTCCCTTCTCTCCACCTCCTCTCTGACACTTGTGGCTTCCTGTCTGCTTCCTTATAGCCATTCTGACCACAGTGAGCTGCTGTGCCCTTGCAGTTTGCATTTGCATTGGCCTGAGACTTCATGACGGTGAACAAGTGTTCATGCACCCGTTGGCCCTCTTTCCATCTTCTTGGCAGAAATCTCTGTTTCCATCTTCTGGCCAGGTTTTCATTGGCTTGTTGTTTTTTTTTTTTTTTCCTGTGGGGACGTGCGAGTTGATTGCATCTTTGCGCTTTTCACCCCTTGTCCGATGTGTGGTTTGCAAACATCCTCCCCCAGTCGTTGTGCTATCTTTGCATTCAGTCGATGGTTTCCTTCACTGGGCAGAAGCGTCCGCATTTGACATGGTCCCGTTGGTTTCTTGTTGACTTGGTTGCCCTGGCCCAGTCGGACTTGCTTCTTCCAAACAGGCGGCTCAGACAGATGGCAAAGAGCACTCTGCCTAGGTCTTCTGCTACAAGGTTCACGGTTTCAAGTCTGCCATTCAAGGCTTTGATCCATTTCAGGTGGTGTGTGTGCCAGGTGTAACATCATGGTGTACTCTCGTTGTGTTCCATGTGGCTGTGCAGGCTTCCCAGCACCGTTTATGGTAGAGGCTCTCCTTTCTCCGCTGTCTCCTCTTGGCTCCCTGGTCGAAAATGGGCTGTCCATGTAGGTTTGAGTTGGGCTCTGGGTTCTCGATTCTGTTGCATGGGTCTGTGTGCCTGTTTTGGGGCCCAGACTGCGCCGTCTCGGTACCTAGTGCTTCGTCCTATATGTTGAAATCGGAAAGTGTGCCACGTCCTGCTTTTTTCGTTTTCCTGAGGATTCCTTTGCCTAGTCAGGGTCTCTTGTTGCTGGCTAGAAACTTTAGGATTCCCTCTTCTGTCTCTGTGGGAAACATTGCTGCAACTTTGACTGGGATTGCATGGAATCCAGAGATTCCTTGCTCTGGTAGGGACGTTTCCAGTGTGTTGATGCTTCCACTCCTAGATCCTGGAATCTCCTTCTTTCTCCTTGTGTCTTCTTGAATTTCTTTCCCCCAACGTTGGTTAGTTTTGCATTGCCATGGCTTTCACCTGTTCTGCTAAGTTTCTTCATAGAGATCTCAGCCTTCTCACTGGCATGCAGTTTTTCACTTTTTCTTTTCAGCTTCAGTTTCTCTATGCTTTGCAACTTGGAATCGGTTTTGTTCTGGCAGAAGTGCATCGCTGAGCTCACATCTGCTGGCAATGCTCCTGTCTTTGCTGTGGAAGTCTGGCCCTGTCTAACGTCCCTTCCCGTCTGCCTCTACACTACCTCGGACGCCTGCCCCAGAATGCCTGAAGCAGTGGTGAGCAGGCTCACCCGAGGGTCCACCCGGCCCACCCCGGGCCACCGACCCAGAAGGTGCGGACCTCACCGCTGCGCCACCGGCCGGCCCCTTTCATGTTCCGTTGGCAACCTGCAGTTGAGGGCAATGGGACTTGAATATGCTACTTGAGCCCAACTCTGGCACTGTGTAGATGAGGCCAGGTTGTTTTTCGGGTCCACTGCGATGTCAGAGGATTTGTCAGAATCGTGTCTCTGCTGTCCCGGCAAGCTTCACGGACACACGGTTTCCTGGCCCGCTTGGAGCAGTCTCATAACTCACCCTTCCCTCTTAGCCCAGCCTTGACCTTCGCTGCCGTCTTTTGGCTTGTGAATTTCTCTGCCTTTCAAACGTTCCAGCAGAGTCTGTCGAAAGACGGACATCATCTTTCATTGTGGATCATCCAGGTGTGATTTCTGTTCGAGTTGCATTTTCTGGGACCTTGGTCTCTTTTCCATAGGAGAATCGTCATGGTATTTCTCAGCTATCACCCTTAGACATGCTTATCAGTCCGTTCCCCTTCCTTCCAAGTGATTCATTTTGCATTTCTGGAATCACCGTATGTTCTCTAGGCCGAGGTGTGAGTGCTTTCGTGACTCTTGGTTGTTGTCTTTGAATTTGCGCCGGTCACTTGAAGGAGTCTTTGCTGTCCTAGCCTGGGTCAAACTAAGCACCGGGAACACGTGGTCATCTGGGTTGGTTTGACATCCTGAGGTCAGAAACTCCAAACTCGAGGTGGTCCTGGCATCCCCCTTCACAGACACAATGTTTCCAGGACAAATTAGACGAGTCTGATGAATCCCTCTCTCCAGGAAAGATATTTTTCTGTCTCCTTTCCGGATTTGGGAAGTTTCGAACTTCACCCCTGATCCTGGAACGTGCCCCCAGGTGCCGTCTAGATACGGGCTTCCTTTATTTCTATAGGCTGTGCCATTTGTTTGCCTTACATCCTCAGCCCTGGCCTGTTTATTTTTCTTGAAACAGAATTGTAATGTTCTCATTTTCAGCCCACTTCCTTACATGTGGTGTCAAAACACATAATCCATAATCCTTCTACGGCAAGAGGTAGGGGGAGAGAATTTCGATGGAGGCAAACTGAGCACACTAGCCTGGGTGGGCAGCCTTCACGAAGGAACGGATCCCTGTGGTAAAGGGTGCTTTTCAGCACCCTTGTAGAGCACTTCCAAACAAAGAGACATAGCCCAAGCGTGACGGGGCTCCATTCCTTCAAGGCTTCCAAGACATCTCTTGGGACACATTAGCCTGTACCCGGTGGGCCCCCGTGACGCCAGAGCTATGGAAAGTGAGACTGATCTGCAAAGAATGCCAGGGGCCTAGGAAAGGAGGCATCGAGTCTTCTCTTCAACGTCCTCAAGACCTCATTCTTGACTTTGGCTTATGCTTAAGGCAGAAGGACCACGTAGGTCTGATAAGGCCCAAGTCCGGCCTCTTGCTCCCAATCAAGTTGCAAGCTTGAATCAGCATGGCCTCCCCATACACTTGAATAGATGACAACGTTCTCCTCTCGGGGCTTGTCCCTCTATTCTCGCTTCTTGCCAAGGATTCCTTTCTTACCCCTCGAATCAGCGTCTGTTTTATGTCTTCCAGTTTCTGTGTCCGCTTTGTGTTTCTCAAAGCTGTTTCTCGGTATCCCTCCCTTTAATAGCCTAGCCTAGGCCAATCCTCAGTCTGTAACCGTGCGGCCATCTTGGCGGACATGATCCTCGGGATGTCATAAACAACCTCAAAATTCGAAGTTGTCCTGACAACCTGCGTGCACACAGAGTTTCAGAGCCATCTCAGGCCAGTCTGACTCCTCACCCTTTCCTGGTAGGATAGTTTTCCTTTTTCTCGATTTCTTGTCGGTTTCTGTCTTGCCCCTCGATCTTTGGAAGGCCTGCTACATTCTCTCTAGACACTGGTTTCTGTCCTGTAAGATTATCCTGGGTTTTACCTCTTACATTTTATGTAGATGGCCAAGTGGGTGGACGTTCCCCAGAGAAAGTCCTGGACTCCCTCCCAGGTTGAAGTTGCCCGGGCCATCCTCTGATGCGCAATGATCGTGTCATCTCCTAGCACTCTGCCGATTCCACCTTGGCAGGTCCCATGTTTTCCTTCCTTCTTCCTCTGGGGAAGTGTACCAGAGGCGTTCATGGATTGTAAAAGCCTCACGGTTCTTTTTCTGGTGCATATTGATAAGGTGACCTCACCATTGCTACTTAGTTTATGATCCCTGTCCGCACCGTACCATGAAATCTATATTTCCTAACACTGCTAATGTGATCTGCACCCGTGATGTGAAACAGTGAGGCCTGGGCCGGCCAAGCGGAACGTGGGCACTTACCCGCTCCGCCACAGGGCCGGCCCTGAATTGGACTTTTGGACCAACCTTTTGCCTGAGCTTGGGAACACGTGGGCCTGTTTGGATTATTCGTGAAGGTGATTAGTAGTAACATCCTGGACGGTAACCTTTTCCGTGGGTGCATGGGTTTAGCAGGCAGCATGTTCTGTGGGTAGTATTCCTCTTCATCTATTTGGAATGGTCTACCTTTCTGTAGCATCAGTACGCATTTTGAGGTGATTTTCCAGCCTTGGAAGTTCACCTTCTCTAATCTCTTTCAGCCCCAAAGCTTTATGCCGTCATTCTGGACCCCATTTTGGATTTTTTTTGCTTTTAGGTGAATTTATTGCCGCAACCCTGCATTAGAACATCCTATATCTTTCCGATTTGCATCCTCATCGATATAGACTTCCGTGTAGCTGACATCATCTTCCCCTGCGTAAGCCTAATAGCAGGCCCTCACCACACACTTGTGCCTCATCATCTGTTTCACCCTCTCACACCTCCCCGCTTTGTCTCTGGGAACCCCCAATCAAATGTCCCGTGCCACCTGTTCCTGACCGCTTGTTTTTGCTTCTCCTACTCTTAAGTGAGGTCCTACGGTACTTGCCTTGCTCCCTGGGGCTTGTTTCACTTCCCTAAAACCCTCACAGCCATTCTGGTGGTCACAAATGGCTGGATTGCATCCTTGGTTCCGGCTGACTGGTATGCCATTGCGTGGCTATAGCCCATCTTCCTTCTGCACTCGTCCCTTGCTGGGCTCCAGGGAGGCTTCCAAGTCTTGGGTAGTGGGAGCGACGCTGTGGTGAACTCAGCGGTGCACATGTCTTTATGCAGGAGTGTTTCCGAGTTCTTTGGATCAACACGCCGCAGAGGAATAGCTGGATCATATGGGACATGGATTCTTCAAGTTCTGAGGCAGTTCCACACCGCTTGGCGTAGTGGCTGCACCGGTCTGCACTCCCACCAACGGTGCAGGAGGCTTCCCTTCTCTCCACCTCCTCTCTGACACTTGTGGCTTCCTGTCTGCTTCCTTATAGCCATTCTGACCACAGTGAGCTGCTGTGCCCTTGCAGTTTGCATTTGCATTGGCCTGAGACTTCATGACGGTGAGCAAGTGTTCATGCACCCATTGGCCCTCTTTCGATCTTCTTGGCAGAAATCTCTGTTTCCATCTTCTGCCCAGGTTTTCATTGGCTTGTTGTTTTTTTTTTTTTTTTCCTGTGGGGACGTGCGAGTTGATTGCATCTTTGCGCTTTTCACCCCTTGTCCGATGTGTGGTTTGCAAACATCCTCCCCCAGTCGTTGTGCTGTCTTTGCATTCAGTCGATGGTTTCCTTCACTGGGCAGAAGCGTCCGCATTTGACATGGTCCCGTTGGTTTCTTGTTGACTTGGTTGCCCTGGCCCAGTCGGACTTGCTTCTTCCAAACAGGCGGCTCAGACAGATGGCAAAGAGCACTCTGCCTAGGTCTTCTGCTACAAGGTTCACGGTTTCAAGTCTGCCATTCAAGGCTTTGATCCATTTCAGGTGGTGTGTGTGCCAGGTGTAACATCATGGTGTACTCTCGTTGTGTTCCATGTGGCTGTGCAGCCTTCCCAGCACCGTTTATGGTAGAGGCTCTCCTTTCTCCGCTGTCTCCTCTTGGCTCCCTGGTCGAAAATGGGCTGTCCATGTAGGTTTGAGTTGGGCTCTGGGTTCTCGATTCTGTTGCATGGGTCTGTGTGCCTGTTTTGGGGCCCAGACTGTGCCGTCTCGGTACCTAGTGCTTCGTCCTATATGTTGAAATCGGAAAGTGTGCCACGTCCTGCTTTTTTCGTTTTCCTGAGGATTCCTTTGCCTAGTCAGGGTCTCTTGTTGCTGGCTAGAAACTTTAGGATTCCCTCTTCTGTCTCTGTGGGAAACATTGCTGCAACTTTGACTGGGATTGCATGGAATCCAGAGATTCCTTGCTCTGGTAGGGACGTTTCCAGTGTGTTGATGCTTCCACTCCTAGATCCTGGAATCTGCTTCTTTCTCCTTGTGTCTTCTTGAATTTCTTTCCCCCAACGTTGGTTAGTTTTGCATTGCCATGGCTTTCACCTGTTCTGCTAAGTTTCTTCATAGAGATCTCAGCCTTCTCACTGGCATGCAGTTTTTCACTTTTTCTTTTCAGCTTCAGTTTCTCTATGCTTTGCAACTTGGAATCGGTTTTGTTCTGGCAGAAGTGCATCGCTGAGCTCACATCTGCTGGCAATGCTCCTGTCTTTGCTGTGGAAGTCTGGCCCTGTCTAACGTCCCTTCCCGTCTGCCTCTACACTACCTCGGACGCCTGCCCCAGAATGCCTGAAGCAGTGGTGAGCAGGCTCACCCGAGGGTCCACCCGGCCCACCCCGGGCCACCGACCCAGAAGGTGCGGACCTCACCGCTGCGCCACCGGCCGGCCCGTTTCATGTTCCGTTGGCAACCTGCAGTTGAGGGCAATGGGACTTGAATATGCTACTTGAGCCCAACTCTGGCACTGTGTAGATGAGGCCAGGTTGTTTTTCGGGTCCACTGCGATGTCAGAGGATTTGTCAGAATCGTGTCTCTGCTGTCCCGGCAAGCTTCACGGACACACGGTTTCCTGGCCCGCTTGGAGCAGTCTCATAACTCACCCTTCCCTCTTAGCCCAGCCTTGACCTTCGCTGCCGTCTTTTGGCTTGTGAATTTCTCTGCCTTTCAAACGTTCCAGCAGAGTCTGTCGAAAGACGGACATCATCTTTCATTGTGGATCATCCAGGTGTGATTTCTGTTCGAGTTGCATTTTCTGGGACCTTGGTCTCTTTTCCATAGGAGAATCGTCATGGGATTTCTCAGCTATCCCCCTTAGACATGCTTATCAGTCCGTTCCCCTTCCTTCCAAGTGATTCATTTTGCATTTCTGGAATCACCGTATGTTCTCTAGGCCGAGGTGTGAGTGCTTTCGTGACTCTTGGTTGTTGTCTTTGAATTTGCACCGGTCACTTGAAGGAGTCTTTGCTGTCCTAGCCTGGGTCAAACTAAGCACCGGGAACACGTGGTCATCTGGGTTGGTTTGACATCCTGAGGTCAGAAACTCCAAACTCGAGGTGGTCCTGGCATCCCCCTTCACGGACACAATGTTTCCAGGACAAATTAGACGAGTGTGATGAATCCCTCTCTCCAGGAAAGATATTTTTCTGTCTCCTTTCCGGATTTGGGAAGTTTCGAACTTCACCCCTGATCCTGGAACGTTCCCCCAGGTGCCGTCTAGATACGGGCTTACTTTATTTCTATAGGCTGTGCCATTTGTTTGCCTTACATCCTCAGCCCTGGCCTGTTTATTTTTCTTGAAACAGAATTGTAATGTTCTCATTTTCAGCCCACTTCCTTACATGTGGTGTCAAAACACATAATCCATAATCCTTCTACGGCAAGAGGTAGGGGGAGAGAATTTCGATGGAGGCAAACTGAGCACACTAGCCTGGGTGGGCAGCCTTCACGAAGGAACGGATCCCTGTGGTAAAGGGTGCTTTTCAGCACCCTTGTAGAGCACTTCCAAACAAAGAGACATAGCCCAAGCGTGACGGGGCTCCATTCCTTCAAGGCTTCCAAGACATCTCTTGGGACACATTAGCCTGTACCCGGTGGGCCCCCGTGACGCCAGAGCTATGGAAAGTGAGACTGATCTGCAAAGAATGCCAGGGGCCTAGGAAAGGAGGCATCGAGTCTTCTCTTCAACGTCCTCAAGACCTCATTCTTGACTTTGGCTTATGCTTAAGGCAGAAGGACCACGTAGGTCTGATAAGGCCCAAGTCCGGCCTCTTGCTTCCAATCAAGTTGCAAGCTTGAATCAGCATGGCCTCCCCATACACTTGAATAGATGACAACGTTCTCCTCTCGGGGCTTGTCCCTCTATTCTCGCTTCTTGCCAAGGATTCCTTTCTTACCCCTCGAATCAGCGTCTGTTTTATGTCTTCCAGTTTCTGTGTCCGCTTTCTGTTTCTCAAAGCTGTTTCTCGGTATCCCTCCCTTTAATAGCCTAGCCTAGGCCAATCCTCAGTCTGTAACCGTGCGGCCATCTTGGCGGACATGATCCTCGGGATGTCATAAACAACCTCAAAATTCGAAGTTGTCCTGACAACCTGCGTGCACACAGAGTTTCAGAGCCATCTCAGGCCAGTCTGACTCCTCACCCTTTCCTGGTAGGATAGTTTTCCTTTTTCTCGATTTCTTGTCGGTTTCTGTCTTGCCCCTCGAACTTTGGAAGGCCTGCTACATTCTCTCTAGACACTGGTTTCTGTCCTGTAAGATGATCCTGGGTTTCTCCTCTTACATTTTATGTAGATGGCCAAGTGGGTGGACGTTCCCCAGAGAAAGTCCTGGACTCCCTCCCAGGTTGAAGTTGCCCGGGCCATCCTCTGATGCGCAATGATCGTGTCATCTCCTAGCACTCTGCCGATTCCACCTTGGCAGGTCCCATGTTTTCCTTCCTTCTTCCTCTGGGGAAGTGTACCAGAGGCGTTCATGGATTGTAAAAGCCTCACGGTTCTTTTTCTGGTGCATATTGATAAGGTGACCTCACCATTGCTACTTAGTTTATGATCCCTGTCCGCACCGTACCATGAAATCTATATTTCCTAACACTGCTAATGTGATCTGCACCCGTGATGTGAAACAGTGAGGCCTGGGCCGGCCAAGCGGAACGTGGGCACTTACCCGCTCCGCCACAGGGCCGGCCCTGAATTGGACTTTTGGACCAACCTTTTGCCTGAGCTTGGGAACACGTGGGCCTGTTTGGATTATTCGTGAAGGTGATTAGTAGTAACATCCTGGACGGTAACCTTTTCCGTGGGTGCATGGGTTTAGCAGGCAGCATGTTCTGTGGGTAGTATTCCTCTTCATCTATTTGGAATGGTCTACCTTTCTGTAGCATCAGTACGCATTTTGAGGTGATTTTCCAGCCTTGGAAGTTCACCTTCTCTAATCTCTTTCAGCCCCAAAGCTTTATGCCGTCATTCTGGACCCCATTTTGGATTTTTTTTGCTTTTAGGTGAATTTATTGCCGCAACCCTGCATTAGAACATCCTATATCTTTCCGATTTGCATCCTCATCGATATAGACTTCCGTGTAGCTGACATCATCTTCCCCTGCGTAAGCCTAATAGCAGGCCCTCACCACACACTTGTGCCTCATCATCTGTTTCACCCTCTCACACCTCCCCGCTTTGTCTCTGGGAACCCCCAATCAAATGTCCCGTGCCACCTGTTCCTCACCCCTTGTTTTTGTTTCTCCTACTCTTAAGTGAGGTCCTACGGTACTTGCCTTGCTCCCTGGGGCTTGTTTCACTTCCCTAAAACCCTCACAGCCATTCTGGTGGTCACAAATGGCTGGATTGCATCCTTGGTTCCGGCTGACTGGTATGCCATTGCGTGGCTATAGCCCATCTTCCTTCTGCACTCGTCCCTTGCTGGGCTCCAGGGAGGCTTCCAAGTCTTGGGTAGTGGGAGCGACGCTGTGGTGAACTCAGCGGTGCACATGTCTTTATGCAGGAGTGTTTCCGAGTTCTTTGGATCAACACGCCGCAGAGGAATAGCTGGATCATATGGGACATGGATTCTTCAAGTTCTGAGGCAGTTCCACACCGCTTGGCGTAGTGGCTGCACCGGTCTGCACTCCCACCAACGGTGCAGGAGGCTTCCCTTCTCTCCACCTCCTCTCTGACACTTGTGGCTTCCTGTCTGCTTCCTTATAGCCATTCTGACCACAGTGAGCTGCTGTGCCCTTGCAGTTTGCATTTGCATTGGCCTGAGACTTCATGACGGTGAACAAGTGTTCATGCACCCGTTGGCCCTCTTTCGATCTTCTTGGCAGAAATCTCTGTTTCCATCTTCTGCCCAGGTTTTCATTGGCTTGTTGTTTTTTTTTTTTTTTCCTGTGGGGACGTGCGAGTTGATTGCATCTTTGCGCTTTTCACCCCTTGTCCGATGTGTGGTTTGCAAACATCCTCCCCCAGTCGTTGTGCTGTCTTTGCATTCAGTCGATGGTTTCCTTCACTGGGCAGAAGCGTCCGCATTTGACATGGTCCCGTTGGTTTCTTGTTGACTTGGTTGCCCTGGCCCAGTCGGACTTGCTTCTTCCAAACAGGCGGCTCAGACAGATGGCAAAGAGCACTCTGCCTAGGTCTTCTGCTACAAGGTTCACGGTTTCAAGTCTGCCATTCAAGGCTTTGATCCATTTCAGGTGGTGTGTGTGCCAGGTGTAACATCATGGTGTACTCTCGTTGTGTTCCATGTGGCTGTGCAGGCTTCCCAGCACCGTTTATGGTAGAGGCTCTCCTTTCTCCGCTGTCTCCTCTTGGCTCCCTGGTCGAAAATGGGCTGTCCATGTAGGTTTGAGTTGGGCTCTGGGTTCTCGATTCTGTTGCATGGGTCTGTGTGCCTGTTTTGGGGCCCAGACTGTGCCGTCTCGGTACCTAGTGCTTCGTCCTATATGTTGAAATCGGAAAGTGTGCCACGTCCTGCTTTTTTCGTTTTCCTGAGGATTCCTTTGCCTAGTCAGGGTCTCTTGTTGCTGGCTAGAAACTTTAGGATTCCCTCTTCTGTCTCTGTGGGAAACATTGCTGCAACTTTGACTGGGATTGCATGGAATCCAGAGATTCCTTGCTCTGGTAGGGACGTTTCCAGTGTGTTGATGCTTCCACTCCTAGATCCTGGAATCTGCTTCTTTCTCCTTGTGTCTTCTTGAATTTCTTTCCCCCAACGTTGGTTAGTTTTCCATTGCCATGGCTTTCACCTGTTCTGCTAAGTTTCTTCATAGAGATCTCAGCCTTCTCACTGGCATGCAGTTTTTCACTTTTTCTTTTCAGCTTCAGTTTCTCTATGCTTTGCAACTTGGAATCGGTTTTGTTCTGGCAGAAGTGCATCGCTGAGCTCACATCTGCTGGCAATGCTCCTGTCTTTGCTGTGGAAGTCTGGCCCTGTCTAACGTCCCTTCCCGTCTGCCTCTACACTACCTCGGACGCCTGCCCCAGAATGCCTGAAGCAGTGGTGAGCAGGCTCACCCGAGGGTCCACCCGGCCCACCCCGGGCCACCGACCCAGAAGGTGCGGACCTCACCGCTGCGCCACCGGCCGGCCCGTTTCATGTTCCGTTGGCAACCTGCAGTTGAGGGCAATGGGACTTGAATATGCTACTTGAGCCCAACTCTGGCACTGTGTAGATGAGGCCAGGTTGTTTTTCGGGTCCACTGCGATGTCAGAGGATTTGTCAGAATCGTGTCTCTGCTGTCCCGGCAAGCTTCACGGACACACGGTTTCCTGGCCCGCTTGGAGCAGTCTCATAACTCACCCTTCCCTCTTAGCCCAGCCTTGACCTTCGCTGCCGTCTTTTGGCTTGTGAATTTCTCTGCCTTTCAAACGTTCCAGCAGAGTCTGTCGAAAGACGGACATCATCTTTCATTGTGGATCATCCAGGTGTGATTTCTGTTCGAGTTGCATTTTCTGGGACCTTGGTCTCTTTTCCATAGGAGAATCGTCATGGGATTTCTCAGCTATCCCCCTTAGACATGCTTATCAGTCCGTTCCCCTTCCTTCCAAGTGATTCATTTTGCATTTCTGGAATCACCGTATGTTCTCTAGGCCGAGGTGTGAGTGCTTTCGTGACTCTTGGTTGTTGTCTTTGAATTTGCACCGGTCACTTGAAGGAGTCTTTGCTGTCCTAGCCTGGGTCAAACTAAGCACCGGGAACACGTGGTCATCTGGGTTGGTTTGACATCCTGAGGTCAGAAACTCCAAACTCGAGGTTGTCCTGGCATCCCCCTTCACGGACACAATGTTTCCAGGACAAATTAGACGAGTCTGATGAATCCCTCTCTCCAGGAAAGATATTTTTCTGTCTCCTTTCCGGATTTGGGAAGTTTCGAACTTCACCCCTGATCCTGGAACGTTCCCCCAGGTGCCGTCTAGATACGGGCTTCCTTTATTTCTATAGGCTGTGCCATTTGTTTGCCTTACATCCTCAGCCCTGGCCTGTTTATTTTTCTTGAAACAGAATTGTAATGTTCTCATTTTCAGCCCACTTCCTTACATGTGGTGTCAAAACACATAATCCATAATCCTTCTACGGCAAGAGGTAGGGGGAGAGAATTTCGATGGAGGCAAACTGAGCACACTAGCCTGGGTGGGCAGCCTTCACGAAGGAACGGATCCCTGTGGTAAAGGGTGCTTTTCAGCACCCTTGTAGAGCACTTCCAAACAAAGAGACATAGCCCAAGCGTGACGGGGCTCCATTCCTTCAAGGCTTCCAAGACATCTCTTGGGACACATTAGCCTGTACCCGGTGGGCCCCCGTGACGCCAGAGCTATGGAAAGTGAGACTGATCTGCAAAGAATGCCAGGGGCCTAGGAAAGGAGGCATCGAGTCTTCTCTTCAACGTCCTCAAGACCTCATTCTTGACTTTGGCTTATGCTTAAGGCAGAAGGACCACGTAGGTCTGATAAGGCCCAAGTCCGGCCTCTTGCTTCCAATCAAGTTGCAAGCTTGAATCAGCATGGCCTCCCCATACACTTGAATAGATGACAACGTTCTCCTCTCGGGGCTTGTCCCTCTATTCTCGCTTCTTGCCAAGGATTCCTTTCTTACCCCTCGAATCAGCGTCTGTTTTATGTCTTCCAGTTTCTGTGTCCGCTTTCTGTTTCTCAAAGCTGTTTCTCGGTATCCCTCCCTTTAATAGCCTAGCCTAGGCCAATCCTCAGTCTGTAACCGTGCGGCCATCTTGGCGGACATGATCCTCGGGATGTCATAAACAACCTCAAAATTCGAAGTTGTCCTGACAACCTGCGTGCACACAGAGTTTCAGAGCCATCTCAGGCCAGTCTGACTCCTCACCCTTTCCTGGTAGGATAGTTTTCCTTTTTCTCGATTTCTTGTCGGTTTCTGTCTTGCCCCTCGAACTTTGGAAGGCCTGCTACATTCTCTCTAGACACTGGTTTCTGTCCTGTAAGATGATCCTGGGTTTCTCCTCTTACATTTTATGTAGATGGCCAAGTGGGTGGACGTTCCCCAGAGAAAGTCCTGGACTCCCTCCCAGGTTGAAGTTGCCCGGGCCATCCTCTGATGCGCAATGATCGTGTCATCTCCTAGCACTCTGCCGATTCCACCTTGGCAGGTCCCATGTTTTCCTTCCTTCTTCCTCTGGGGAAGTGTACCAGAGGCGTTCATGGATTGTAAAAGCCTCACGGTTCTTTTTCTGGTGCATATTGATAAGGTGACCTCACCATTGCTACTTAGTTTATGATCCCTGTCCGCACCGTACCATGAAATCTATATTTCCTAACACTGCTAATGTGATCTGCACCCGTGATGTGAAACAGTGAGGCCTGGGCCGGCCAAGCGGAACGTGGGCACTTACCCGCTCCGCCACAGGGCCGGCCCTGAATTGGACTTTTGGACCAACCTTTTGCCTGAGCTTGGGAACACGTGGGCCTGTTTGGATTATTCGTGAAGGTGATTAGTAGTAACATCCTGGACGGTAACCTTTTCCGTGGGTGCATGGGTTTAGCAGGCAGCATGTTCTGTGGGTAGTATTCCTCTTCATCTATTTGGAATGGTCTACCTTTCTGTAGCATCAGTACGCATTTTGAGGTGATTTTCCAGCCTTGGAAGTTCACCTTCTCTAATCTCTTTCAGCCCCAAAGCTTTATGCCGTCATTCTGGACCCCATTTTGGATTTTTTTTGCTTTTAGGTGAATTTATTGCCGCAACCCTGCATTAGAACATCCTATATCTTTCCGATTTGCATCCTCATCGATATAGACTTCCGTGTAGCTGACATCATCTTCCCCTGCGTAAGCCTAATAGCAGGCCCTCACCACACACTTGTGCCTCATCATCTGTTTCACCCTCTCACACCTCCCCGCTTTGTCTCTGGGAACCCCCAATCAAATGTCCCGTGCCACCTGTTCCTCACCCCTTGTTTTTGTTTCTCCTACTCTTAAGTGAGGTCCTACGGTACTTGCCTTGCTCCCTGGGGCTTGTTTCACTTCCCTAAAACCCTCACAGCCATTCTGGTGGTCACAAATGGCTGGATTGCATCCTTGGTTCCGGCTGACTGGTATGCCATTGCGTGGCTATAGCCCATCTTCCTTCTGCACTCGTCCCTTGCTGGGCTCCAGGGAGGCTTCCAAGTCTTGGGTAGTGGGAGCGACGCTGTGGTGAACTCAGCGGTGCACATGTCTTTATGCAGGAGTGTTTCCGAGTTCTTTGGATCAACACGCCGCAGAGGAATAGCTGGATCATATGGGACATGGATTCTTCAAGTTCTGAGGCAGTTCCACACCGCTTGGCGTAGTGGCTGCACCGGTCTGCACTCCCACCAACGGTGCAGGAGGCTTCCCTTCTCTCCACCTCCTCTCTGACACTTGTGGCTTCCTGTCTGCTTCCTTATAGCCATTCTGACCACAGTGAGCTGCTGTGCCCTTGCAGTTTGCATTTGCATTGGCCTGAGACTTCATGACGGTGAACAAGTGTTCATGCACCCGTTGGCCCTCTTTCCATCTTCTTGGCAGAAATCTCTGTTTCCATCTTCTGCCCAGGTTTTCATTGGCTTGTTGTTTTTTTTTTTTTTTCCTGTGGGGACGTGCGAGTTGATTGCATCTTTGCGCTTTTCACCCCTTGTCTGATGTGTGGTTTGCAAACATCCTCCCCCAGTCGTTGTGCTGTCTTTGCATTCAGTCGATGGTTTCCTTCACTGGGCAGAAGCGTCCGCATTTGACGTGGTCCCGTTGGTTTCTTGTTGACTTGGTTGCCCTGGCCCAGTCGGACTTGCTTCTTCCAAACAGGCGGCTCAGACAGATGGCAAAGAGCACTCTGCCTAGGTCTTCTGCTACAAGGTTCACGGTTTCAAGTCTGCCATTCAAGGCTTTGATCCATTTCAGGTGGTGTGTGTGCCAGGTGTAACATCATGGTGTACTCTCGTTGTGTTCCATGTGGCTGTGCAGGCTTCCCAGCACCGTTTATGGTAGAGGCTCTCCTTTCTCCGCTGTCTCCTCTTGGCTCCCTGGTCGAAAATGGGCTGTCCATGTAGGTTTGAGTTGGGCTCTGGGTTCTCGATTCTGTTGCATGGGTCTGTGTGCCTGTTTTGGGGCCCAGACTGTGCCATCTCGGTACCTAGTGCTTCGTCCTATATGTTGAAATCGGAAAGTGTGCCACGTCCTGCTTTTTTCGTTTTCCTGAGGATTCCTTTGCCTAGTCAGGGTCTCTTGTTGCTGGCTAGAAACTTTAGGATTCCCTCTTCTGTCTCTGTGGGAAACATTGCTGCAACTTTGACTGGGATTGCATGGAATCCAGAGATTCCTTGCTCTGGTAGGGACGTTTCCAGTGTGTTGATGCTTCCACTCCTACATCCTGGAATCTCCTTCTTTCTCCTTGTGTCTTCTTGAATTTCTTTCCCCCAACGTTGGTTAGTTTTCCATTGCCATGGCTTTCACCTGTTCTGCTAAGTTTCTTCATAGAGATCTCAGCCTTCTCACTGGCATGCAGTTTTTCACTTTTTCTTTTCAGCTTCAGTTTCTCTATGCTTTGCAACTTGGAATCGGTTTTGTTCTGGCAGAAGTGCATCGCTGAGCTCACATCTGCTGGCAATGCTCCTGTCTTTGCTGTGGAAGTCTGGCCCTGTCTAACGTCCCTTCCCGTCTGCCTCTACACTACCTCGGACGCCTGCCCCAGAATGCCTGAAGCAGTGGTGAGCAGGCTCACCCGAGGGTCCACCCGGCCCACCCCGGGCCACCGACCCAGAAGGTGCGGACCTCACCGCTGCGCCACCGGCCGGCCCCTTTCATGTTCCGTTGGCAACCTGCAGTTGAGGGCAATGGGACTTGAATATGCTACTTGAGCCCAACTCTGGCACTGTGTAGATGAGGCCAGGTTGTTTTTCGGGTCCACTGCGATGTCAGAGGATTTGTCAGAATCGTGTCTCTGCTGTCCCGGCAAGCTTCACGGACACACGGTTTCCTGGCCCGCTTGGAGCAGTCTCATAACTCACCCTTCCCTCTTAGCCCAGCCTTGACCTTCGCTGCCGTCTTTTGGCTTGTGAATTTCTCTGCCTTTCAAACGTTCCAGCAGAGTCTGTCGAAAGACGGACATCATCTTTCATTGTGGATCATCCAGGTGTGATTTCTGTTCGAGTTGCATTTTCTGGGACCTTGGTCTCTTTTCCATAGGAGAATCGTCATGGGATTTCTCAGCTATCCCCCTTAGACATGCTTATCAGTCCGTTCCCCTTCCTTCCAAGTGATTCATTTTGCATTTCTGGAATCACCGTATGTTCTCTAGGCCGAGGTGTGAGTGCTTTCGTGACTCTTGGTTGTTGTCTTTGAATTTGCACCGGTCACTTGAAGGAGTCTTTGCTGTCCTAGCCTGGGTCAAACTAAGCACCGGGAACACGTGGTCATCTGGGTTGGTTTGACATCCTGAGGTCAGAAACTCCAAACTCGAGGTGGTCCTGGCATCCCCCTTCACGGACACAATGTTTCCAGGACAAATTAGACGAGTCTGATGAATCCCTCTCTCCAGGAAAGATATTTTTCTGTCTCCTTTCCGGATTTGGGAAGTTTCGAACTTCACCCCTGATCCTGGAACGTTCCCCCAGGTGCCGTCTAGATACGGGCTTCCTTTATTTCTATAGGCTGTGCCATTTGTTTGCCTTACATCCTCAGCCCTGGCCTGTTTATTTTTCTTGAAACAGAATTGTAATGTTCTCATTTTCAGCCCACTTCCTTACATGTGGTGTCAAAACACATAATCCATAATCCTTCTACGGCAAGAGGTAGGGGGAGAGAATTTCGATGGAGGCAAACTGAGCACACTAGCCTGGGTGGGCAGCCTTCACGAAGGAACGGATCCCTGTGGTAAAGGGTGCTTTTCAGCACCCTTGTAGAGCACTTCCAAACAAAGAGACATAGCCCAAGCGTGACGGGGCTCCATTCCTTCAAGGCTTCCAAGACATCTCTTGGGACACATTAGCCTGTACCCGGTGGGCCCCCGTGACGCCAGAGCTATGGAAAGTGAGACTGATCTGCAAAGAATGCCAGGGGCCTAGGAAAGGAGGCATCGAGTCTTCTCTTCAACGTCCTCAAGACCTCATTCTTGACTTTGGCTTAAGCTTAAGGCAGAAGGACCACGTAGGTCTGATAAGGCCCAAGTCCGGCCTCTTGCTTCCAATCAAGTTGCAAGCTTGAATCAGCATGGCCTCCCCATAGACTTGAATAGATGACAACGTTCTCCTCTCGGGGCTTGTCCCTCTATTCTCGCTTCTTGCCAAGGATTCCTTTCTTACCCCTCGAATCAGCGTCTGTTTTATGTCTTCCAGTTTCTGTGTCCGCTTTGTGTTTCTCAAAGCTGTTTCTCGGTATCCCTCCCTTTAATAGCCTAGCCTAGGCCAATCCTCAGTCTGTAACCGTGCGGCCATCTTGGCGGACATGATCCTCGGGATGTCATAAACAACCTCAAAATTCGAAGTTGTCCTGACAACCTGCGTGCACACAGAGTTTCAGAGCCATCTCAGGCCAGTCTGACTCCTCACCCTTTCCTGGTAGGATAGTTTTCCTTTTTCTCGATTTCTTGTCGGTTTCTGTCTTGCCCCTCGAACTTTGGAAGGCCTGCTACATTCTCTCTAGACACTGGTTTCTGTCCTGTAAGATGATCCTGGGTTTCTCCTCTTACATTTTATGTAGATGGCCAAGTGGGTGGACGTTCCCCAGAGAAAGTCCTGGACTCCCTCCCAGGTTGAAGTTGCCCGGGCCATCCTCTGATGCGCAATGATCGTGTCATCTCCTAGCACTCTGCCGATTCCACCTTGGCAGGTCCCATGTTTTCCTTCCTTCTTCCTCTGGGGAAGTGTACCAGAGGCGTTCATGGATTGTAAAAGCCTCACGGTTCTTTTTCTGGTGCATATTGATAAGGTGACCTCACCATTGCTACTTAGTTTATGATCCCTGTCCGCACCGTACCATGAAATCTATATTTCCTAACACTGCTAATGTGATCTGCACCTGTGATGTGAAACAGTGAGGCCTGGGCCGGCCAAGCGGAACGTGGGCACTTACCCGCTCCGCCACAGGGCCGGCCCTGAATTGGACTTTTGGACCAACCTTTTGCCTGAGCTTGGGAACACGTGGGCCTGTTTGGATTATTCGTGAAGGTGATTAGTAGTAACATCCTGGACGGTAACCTTTTCCGTGGGTGCATGGGTTTAGCAGGCAGCATGTTCTGTGGGTAGTATTCCTCTTCATCTATTTGGAATGGTCTACCTTTCTGTAGCATCAGTACGCATTTTGAGGTGATTTTCCAGCCTTGGAAGTTCACCTTCTCTAATCTCTTTCAGCCCCAAAGCTTTATGCCGTCATTCTGGACCCCATTTTGGATTTTTTTTGCTTTTAGGTGAATTTATTGCCGCAACCCTGCATTAGAACATCCTATATCTTTCCGATTTGCATCCTCATCGATATAGACTTCCGTGTAGCTGACATCATCTTCCCCTGCGTAAGCCTAATAGCAGGCCCTCACCACACACTTGTGCCTCATCATCTGTTTCACCCTCTCACACCTCCCCGCTTTGTCTCTGGGAACCCCCAATCAAATGTCCCGTGCCACCTGTTCCTCACCCCTTGTTTTTGTTTCTCCTACTCTTAAGTGAGGTCCTACGGTACTTGCCTTGCTCCCTGGGGCTTGTTTCACTTCCCTAAAACCCTCACAGCCATTCTGGTGGTCACAAATGGCTGGATTGCATCCTTGGTTCCGGCTGACTGGTATGCCATTGCGTGGCTATAGCCCATCTTCCTTCTGCACTCGTCCCTTGCTGGGCTCCAGGGAGGCTTCCAAGTCTTGGGTAGTGGGAGCGACGCTGTGGTGAACTCAGCGGTGCACATGTCTTTATGCAGGAGTGTTTCCGAGTTCTTTGGATCAACACGCCGCAGAGGAATAGCTGGATCATATGGGACATGGATTCTTCAAGTTCTGAGGCAGTTCCACACCGCTTGGCGTAGTGGCTGCACCGGTCTGCACTCCCACCAACGGTGCAGGAGGCTTCCCTTCTCTCCACCTCCTCTCTGACACTTGTGGCTTCCTGTCTGCTTCCTTATAGCCATTCTGACCACAGTGAGCTGCTGTGCCCTTGCAGTTTGCATTTGCATTGGCCTGAGACTTCATGACGGTGAACAAGTGTTCATGCACCCGTTGGCCCTCTTTCGATCTTCTTGGCAGAAATCTCTGTTTCCATCTTCTGCCCAGGTTTTCATTGGCTTGTTGTTTTTTTTTTTTTTTCCTGTGGGGACGTGCGAGTTGATTGCATCTTTGCGCTTTTCACCCCTTGTCTGATGTGTGGTTTGCAAACATCCTCCCCCAGTCGTTGTGCTGTCTTTGCATTCAGTCGATGGTTTCCTTCACTGGGCAGAAGCGTCCGCATTTGACGTGGTCCCGTTGGTTTCTTGTTGACTTGGTTGCCCTGGCCCAGTCGGACTTGCTTCTTCCAAACAGGCGGCTCAGACAGATGGCAAAGAGCACTCTGCCTAGGTCTTCTGCTACAAGGTTCACGGTTTCAAGTCTGCCATTCAAGGCTTTGATCCATTTCAGGTGGTGTGTGTGCCAGGTGTAACATCATGGTGTACTCTCGTTGTGTTCCATGTGGCTGTGCAGGCTTCCCAGCACCGTTTATGGTAGAGGCTCTCCTTTCTCCGCTGTCTCCTCTTGGCTCCCTGGTCGAAAATGGGCTGTCCATGTAGGTTTGAGTTGGGCTCTGGGTTCTCGATTCTGTTGCATGGGTCTGTGTGCCTGTTTTGGGGCCCAGACTGTGCCGTCTCGGTACCTAGTGCTTCGTCCTATATGTTGAAATCGGAAAGTGTGCCACGTCCTGCTTTTTTCGTTTTCCTGAGGATTCCTTTGCCTAGTCAGGGTCTCTTGTTGCTGGCTAGAAACTTTAGGATTCCCTCTTCTGTCTCTGTGGGAAACATTGCTGCAACTTTGACTGGGATTGCATGGAATCCAGAGATTCCTTGCTCTGGTAGGGACGTTTCCAGTGTGTTGATGCTTCCACTCCTAGATCCTGGAATCTGCTTCTTTCTCCTTGTGTCTTCTTGAATTTCTTTCCCCCAACGTTGGTTAGTTTTCCATTGCCATGGCTTTCACCTGTTCTGCTAAGTTTCTTCATAGAGATCTCAGCCTTCTCACTGGCATGCAGTTTTTCACTTTTTCTTTTCAGCTTCAGTTTCTCTATGCTTTGCAACTTGGAATCGGTTTTGTTCTGGCAGAAGTGCATCGCTGAGCTCACATCTGCTGGCAATGCTCCTGTCTTTGCTGTGGAAGTCTGGCCCTGTCTAACGTCCCTTCCCGTCTGCCTCTACACTACCTCGGACGCCTGCCCCAGAATGCCTGAAGCAGTGGTGAGCAGGCTCACCCGAGGGTCCACCCGGCCCACCCCGGGCCACCGACCCAGAAGGTGCGGACCTCACCGCTGCGCCACCGGCCGGCCCGTTTCATGTTCCGTTGGCAACCTGCAGTTGAGGGCAATGGGACTTGAATATGCTACTTGAGCCCAACTCTGGCACTGTGTAGATGAGGCCAGGTTGTTTTTCGGGTCCACTGCGATGTCAGAGGATTTGTCAGAATCGTGTCTCTGCTGTCCCGGCAAGCTTCACGGACACACGGTTTCCTGGCCCGCTTGGAGCAGTCTCATAACTCACCCTTCCCTCTTAGCCCAGCCTTGACCTTCGCTGCCGTCTTTTGGCTTGTGAATTTCTCTGCCTTTCAAACGTTCCAGCAGAGTCTGTCGAAAGACGGACATCATCTTTCATTGTGGATCATCCAGGTGTGATTTCTGTTCGAGTTGCATTTTCTGGGACCTTGGTCTCTTTTCCATAGGAGAATCGTCATGGGATTTCTCAGCTATCCCCCTTAGACATGCTTATCAGTCCGTTCCCCTTCCTTCCAAGTGATTCATTTTGCATTTCTGGAATCACCGTATGTTCTCTAGGCCGAGGTGTGAGTGCTTTCGTGACTCTTGGTTGTTGTCTTTGAATTTGCACCGGTCACTTGAAGGAGTCTTTGCTGTCCTAGCCTGGGTCAAACTAAGCACCGGGAACACGTGGTCATCTGGGTTGGTTTGACATCCTGAGGTCAGAAACTCCAAACTCGAGGTTGTCCTGGCATCCCCCTTCACGGACACAATGTTTCCAGGACAAATTAGACGAGTCTGATGAATCCCTCTCTCCAGGAAAGATATTTTTCTGTCTCCTTTCCGGATTTGGGAAGTTTCGAACTTCACCCCTGATCCTGGAACGTGCCCCCAGGTGCCGTCTAGATACGGGCTTCCTTTATTTCTATAGGCTGTGCCATTTGTTTGCCTTACATCCTCAGCCCTGGCCTGTTTATTTTTCTTGAAACAGAATTGTAATGTTCTCATTTTCAGCCCACTTCCTTACATGTGGTGTCAAAACACATAATCCATAATCCTTCTACGGCAAGAGGTAGGGGGAGAGAATTTCGATGGAGGCAAACTGAGCACACTAGCCTGGGTGGGCAGCCTTCACGAAGGAACGGATCCCTGTGGTAAAGGGTGCTTTTCAGCACCCTTGTAGAGCACTTCCAAACAAAGAGACATAGCCCAAGCGTGACGGGGCTCCATTCCTTCAAGGCTTCCAAGACATCTCTTGGGACACATTAGCCTGTACCCGGTGGGCCCCCGTGACGCCAGAGCTATGGAAAGTGAGACTGATCTGCAAAGAATGCCAGGGGCCTAGGAAAGGAGGCATCGAGTCTTCTCTTCAACGTCCTCAAGACCTCATTCTTGACTTTGGCTTATGCTTAAGGCAGAAGGACCACGTAGGTCTGATAAGGCCCAAGTCCGGCCTCTTGCTTCCAATCAAGTTGCAAGCTTGAATCAGCATGGCCTCCCCATAGACTTGAATAGATGACAACGTTCTCCTCTCGGGGCTTGTCCCTCTATTCTCGCTTCTTGCCAAGGATTCCTTTCTTACCCCTCGAATCAGCGTCTGTTTTATGTCTTCCAGTTTCTGTGTCCGCTTTCTGTTTCTCAAAGCTGTTTCTCGGTATCCCTCCCTTTAATAGCCTAGCCTAGGCCAATCCTCAGTCTGTAACCGTGCGGCCATCTTGGCGGACATGATCCTCGGGATGTCATAAACAACCTCAAAATTCGAAGTTGTCCTGACAACCTGCGTGCACACAGAGTTTCAGAGCCATCTCAGGCCAGTCTGACTCCTCACCCTTTCCTGGTAGGATAGTTTTCCTTTTTCTCGATTTCTTGTCGGTTTCTGTCTTGCCCCTCGAACTTTGGAAGGCCTGCTACATTCTCTCTAGACACTGGTTTCTGTCCTGTAAGATGATCCTGGGTTTCTCCTCTTACATTTTATGTAGATGGCCAAGTGGGTGGACGTTCCCCAGAGAAAGTCCTGGACTCCCTCCCAGGTTGAAGTTGCCCGGGCCATCCTCTGATGCGCAATGATCGTGTCATCTCCTAGCACTCTGCCGATTCCACCTTGGCAGGTCCCATGTTTTCCTTCCTTCTTCCTCTGGGGAAGTGTACCAGAGGCGTTCATGGATTGTAAAAGCCTCACGGTTCTTTTTCTGGTGCATATTGATAAGGTGACCTCACCATTGCTACTTAGTTTATGATCCCTGTCCGCACCGTACCATGAAATCTATATTTCCTAACACTGCTAATGTGATCTGCACCCGTGATGTGAAACAGTGAGGCCTGGGCCGGCCAAGCGGAACGTGGGCACTTACCCGCTCCGCCACAGGGCCGGCCCTGAATTGGACTTTTGGACCAACCTTTTGCCTGAGCTTGGGAACACGTGGGCCTGTTTGGATTATTCGTGAAGGTGATTAGTAGTAACATCCTGGACGGTAACCTTTTCCGTGGGTGCATGGGTTTAGCAGGCAGCATGTTCTGTGGGTAGTATTCCTCTTCATCTATTTGGAATGGTCTACCTTTCTGTAGCATCAGTACGCATTTTGAGGTGATTTTCCAGCCTTGGAAGTTCACCTTCTCTAATCTCTTTCAGCCCCAAAGCTTTATGCCGTCATTCTGGACCCCATTTTGGATTTTTTTTGCTTTTAGGTGAATTTATTGCCGCAACCCTGCATTAGAACATCCTATATCTTTCCGATTTGCATCCTCATCGATATAGACTTCCGTGTAGCTGACATCATCTTCCCCTGCGTAAGCCTAATAGCAGGCCCTCACCACACACTTGTGCCTCATCATCTGTTTCACCCTCTCACACCTCCCCGCTTTGTCTCTGGGAACCCCCAATCAAATGTCCCGTGCCACCTGTTCCTCACCCCTTGTTTTTGTTTCTCCTACTCTTAAGTGAGGTCCTACGGTACTTGCCTTGCTCCCTGGGGCTTGTTTCACTTCCCTAAAACCCTCACAGCCATTCTGGTGGTCACAAATGGCTGGATTGCATCCTTGGTTCCGGCTGACTGGTATGCCATTGCGTGGCTATAGCCCATCTTCCTTCTGCACTCGTCCCTTGCTGGGCTCCAGGGAGGCTTCCAAGTCTTGGGTAGTGGGAGCGACGCTGTGGTGAACTCAGCGGTGCACATGTCTTTATGCAGGAGTGTTTCCGAGTTCTTTGGATCAACACGCCGCAGAGGAATAGCTGGATCATATGGGACATGGATTCTTCAAGTTCTGAGGCAGTTCCACACCGCTTGGCGTAGTGGCTGCACCGGTCTGCACTCCCACCAACGGTGCAGGAGGCTTCCCTTCTCTCCACCTCCTCTCTGACACTTGTGGCTTCCTGTCTGCTTCCTTATAGCCATTCTGACCACAGTGAGCTGCTGTGCCCTTGCAGTTTGCATTTGCATTGGCCTGAGACTTCATGACGGTGAACAAGTGTTCATGCACCCGTTGGCCCTCTTTCGATCTTCTTGGCAGAAATCTCTGTTTCCATCTTCTGCCCAGGTTTTCATTGGCTTGTTGTTTTTTTTTTTTTTTCCTGTGGGGACGTGCGAGTTGATTGCATCTTTGCGCTTTTCACCCCTTGTCTGATGTGTGGTTTGCAAACATCCTCCCCCAGTCGTTGTGCTGTCTTTGCATTCAGTCGATGGTTTCCTTCACTGGGCAGAAGCGTCCGCATTTGACGTGGTCCCGTTGGTTTCTTGTTGACTTGGTTGCCCTGGCCCAGTCGGACTTGCTTCTTCCAAACAGGCGGCTCAGACAGATGGCAAAGAGCACTCTGCCTAGGTCTTCTGCTACAAGGTTCACGGTTTCAAGTCTGCCATTCAAGGCTTTGATCCATTTCAGGTGGTGTGTGTGCCAGGTGTAACATCATGGTGTACTCTCGTTGTGTTCCATGTGGCTGTGCAGGCTTCCCAGCACCGTTTATGGTAGAGGCTCTCCTTTCTCCGCTGTCTCCTCTTGGCTCCCTGGTCGAAAATGGGCTGTCCATGTAGGTTTGAGTTGGGCTCTGGGTTCTCGATTCTGTTGCATGGGTCTGTGTGCCTGTTTTGGGGCCCAGACTGTGCCGTCTCGGTACCTAGTGCTTCGTCCTATATGTTGAAATCGGAAAGTGTGCCACGTCCTGCTTTTTTCGTTTTCCTGAGGATTCCTTTGCCTAGTCAGGGTCTCTTGTTGCTGGCTAGAAACTTTAGGATTCCCTCTTCTGTCTCTGTGGGAAACATTGCTGCAACTTTGACTGGGATTGCATGGAATCCAGAGATTCCTTGCTCTGGTAGGGACGTTTCCAGTGTGTTGATGCTTCCACTCCTAGATCCTGGAATCTGCTTCTTTCTCCTTGTGTCTTCTTGAATTTCTTTCCCCCAACGTTGGTTAGTTTTCCATTGCCATGGCTTTCACCTGTTCTGCTAAGTTTCTTCATAGAGATCTCAGCCTTCTCACTGGCATGCAGTTTTTCACTTTTTCTTTTCAGCTTCAGTTTCTCTATGCTTTGCAACTTGGAATCGGTTTTGTTCTGGCAGAAGTGCATCGCTGAGCTCACATCTGCTGGCAATGCTCCTGTCTTTGCTGTGGAAGTCTGGCCCTGTCTAACGTCCCTTCCCGTCTGCCTCTACACTACCTCGGACGCCTGCCCCAGAATGCCTGAAGCAGTGGTGAGCAGGCTCACCCGAGGGTCCACCCGGCCCACCCCGGGCCACCGACCCAGAAGGTGCGGACCTCACCGCTGCGCCACCGGCCGGCCCGTTTCATGTTCCGTTGGCAACCTGCAGTTGAGGGCAATGGGACTTGAATATGCTACTTGAGCCCAACTCTGGCACTGTGTAGATGAGGCCAGGTTGTTTTTCGGGTCCACTGCGATGTCAGAGGATTTGTCAGAATCGTGTCTCTGCTGTCCCGGCAAGCTTCACGGACACACGGTTTCCTGGCCCGCTTGGAGCAGTCTCATAACTCACCCTTCCCTCTTAGCCCAGCCTTGACCTTCGCTGCCGTCTTTTGGCTTGTGAATTTCTCTGCCTTTCAAACGTTCCAGCAGAGTCTGTCGAAAGACGGACATCATCTTTCATTGTGGATCATCCAGGTGTGATTTCTGTTCGAGTTGCATTTTCTGGGACCTTGGTCTCTTTTCCATAGGAGAATCGTCATGGGATTTCTCAGCTATCCCCCTTAGACATGCTTATCAGTCCGTTCCCCTTCCTTCCAAGTGATTCATTTTGCATTTCTGGAATCACCGTATGTTCTCTAGGCCGAGGTGTGAGTGCTTTCGTGACTCTTGGTTGTTGTCTTTGAATTTGCGCCGGTCACTTGAAGGAGTCTTTGCTGTCCTAGCCTGGGTCAAACTAAGCACCGGGAACACGTGGTCATCTGGGTTGGTTTGACATCCTGAGGTCAGAAACTCCAAACTCGAGGTGGTCCTGGCATCCCCCTTCACGGACACAATGTTTCCAGGACAAATTAGACGAGTCTGATGAATCCCTCTCTCCAGGAAAGATATTTTTCTGTCTCCTTTCCGGATTTGGGAAGTTTCGAACTTCACCCCTGATCCTGGAACGTTCCCCCAGGTGCCGTCTAGATACGGGCTTCCTTTATTTCTATAGGCTGTGCCATTTGTTTGCCTTACATCCTCAGCCCTGGCCTGTTTATTTTTCTTGAAACAGAATTGTAATGTTCTCATTTTCAGCCCACTTCCTTACATGTGGTGTCAAAACACATAATCCATAATCCTTCTACGGCAAGAGGTAGGGGGAGAGAATTTCGATGGAGGCAAACTGAGCACACTAGCCTGGGTGGGCAGCCTTCACGAAGGAACGGATCCCTGTGGTAAAGGGTGCTTTTCAGCACCCTTGTAGAGCACTTCCAAACAAAGAGACATAGCCCAAGCGTGACGGGGCTCCATTCCTTCAAGGCTTCCAAGACATCTCTTGGGACACATTAGCCTGTACCCGGTGGGCCCCCGTGACGCCAGAGCTATGGAAAGTGAGACTGATCTGCAAAGAATGCCAGGGGCCTAGGAAAGGAGGCATCGAGTCTTCTCTTCAACGTCCTCAAGACCTCATTCTTGACTTTGGCTTATGCTTAAGGCAGAAGGACCACGTAGGTCTGATAAGGCCCAAGTCCGGCCTCTTGCTTCCAATCAAGTTGCAAGCTTGAATCAGCATGGCCTCCCCATAGACTTGAATAGATGACAACGTTCTCCTCTCGGGGCTTGTCCCTCTATTCTCGCTTCTTGCCAAGGATTCCTTTCTTACCCCTCGAATCAGCGTCTGTTTTATGTCTTCCAGTTTCTGTGTCCGCTTTGTGTTTCTCAAAGCTGTTTCTCGGTATCCCTCCCTTTAATAGCCTAGCCTAGGCCAATCCTCAGTCTGTAACCGTGCGGCCATCTTGGCGGACATGATCCTCGGGATGTCATAAACAACCTCAAAATTCGAAGTTGTCCTGACAACCTGCGTGCACACAGAGTTTCAGAGCCATCTCAGGCCAGTCTGACTCCTCACCCTTTCCTGGTAGGATAGTTTTCCTTTTTCTCGATTTCTTGTCGGTTTCTGTCTTGCCCCTCGAACTTTGGAAGGCCTGCTACATTCTCTCTAGACACTGGTTTCTGTCCTGTAAGATGATCCTGGGTTTCTCCTCTTACATTTTATGTAGATGGCCAAGTGGGTGGACGTTCCCCAGAGAAAGTCCTGGACTCCCTCCCAG
The DNA here is from genome assembly GCF_041296235.1 of Equus asinus. Classification (NCBI taxonomy): domain Eukaryota; kingdom Metazoa; phylum Chordata; class Mammalia; order Perissodactyla; family Equidae; genus Equus; species Equus asinus. The sequence continues at coordinate 41,159,954 of NC_091816.1, read as the reverse complement.
GTTGAAGTTGCCCGGGCCATCCTCTGATGCGCAATGATCGTGTCATCTCCTAGCACTCTGCCGATTCCACCTTGGCAGGTCCCATGTTTTCCTTCCTTCTTCCTCTGGGGAAGTGTACCAGAGGCGTTCATGGATTGTAAAAGCCTCACGGTTCTTTTTCTGGTGCATATTGATAAGGTGACCTCACCATTGCTACTTAGTTTATGATCCCTGTCCGCACCGTACCATGAAATATATATTTCCTAACACTGCTAATGTGATCTGCACCCGTGATGTGAAACAGTGAGGCCTGGGCCAGCCAAGCGGAACGTGGGCACTTACCCGCTCCGCCACAGGGCCGGCCCTGAATTGGACTTTTGGACCAACCTTTTGCCTGAGCTTGGGAACACGTGGGCCTGTTTGGATTATTCGTGAAGGTGATTAGTAGTAACATCCTGGACGGTAACCTTTTCCGTGGGTGCATGGGTTTAGCAGGCAGCATGTTCTGTGGGTAGTATTCCTCTTCATCTATTTGGAATGGTCTACCTTTCTGTAGCATCAGTACGCATTTTGAGGTGACTTTCCAGCCTTGGAAGTTCACCTTCTCTAATCTCTTTCAGCCCCAAAGCTTTATGCCGTCATTCTGGACCCCATTTTGGATTTTTTTTGCTTTTAGGTGAATTTATTGCCGCAACCCTGCATTAGAACATCCTATATCTTTCCGATTTGCATCCTCATCGATGTAGACTTCCGTGTAGCTGACATCATCTTCCCCTGCGTAAGCCTAATAGCAGGCCCTCACCACACACTTGTGCCTCATCATCTGTTTCACCCTCTCACACCTCCCCGCTTTGTCTCTGGGAACCCCCAATCAAATGTCCCGTGCCACCTGTTCCTGACCGCTTGTTTTGGCTTCTCCTACTCTTAAGTGAGGTCCTACGGTACTTGCCTTGCTCCCTGGGGCTTGTTTCACTTCCCTAAAACCCTCACAGCCATTCTGGTGGTCACAAATGGCTGGATTGCATCCTTGGTTCCGGCTGACTGGTATGCCATTGCGTGGCTATAGCCCATCTTCCTTCTGCACTCGTCCCTTGCTGGGCTCCAGGGAGGCTTCCAAGTCTTGGGTAGTGGGAGCGACGCTGTGGTGAACTCAGCGGTGCACATGTCTTTATGCAGGAGTGTTTCCGAGTTCTTTGGATCAACACGCCGCAGAGGAATAGCTGGATCATATGGGACATGGATTCTTCAAGTTCTGAGGCAGTTCCACACCGCTTGGCATAGTGGCTGCACCGGTCTGCACTCCCACCAACGGTGCAGGAGGCTTCCCTTCTCTCCACCTCCTCTCTGACACTTGTGGCTTCCTGTCTGCTTCCTTATAGCCATTCTGACCACAGTGAGCTGCTGTGCCCTTGCAGTTTGCATTTGCATTGGCCTGAGACTTCATGACGGTGAGCAAGTGTTCATGCACCCGTTGGCCCTCTTTCGATCTTCTTGGCAGAAATCTCTGTTTCCATCTTCTGCCCAGGTTTTCATTGGCTTGTTGTTTTTTTTTTTTTTTCCTGTGGGGACGTGCGAGTTGATTGCATCTTTGCGCTTTTCACCCCTTGTCTGATGTGTGGTTTGCAAACATCCTCCCCCAGTCGTTGTGCTGTCTTTGCATTCAGTCGATGGTTTCCTTCACTGGGCAGAAGCGTCCGCATTTGACGTGGTCCCGTTGGTTTCTTGTTGACTTGGTTGCCCTGGCCCAGTCGGACTTGCTTCTTCCAAACAGGCGGCTCAGACAGATGGCAAAGAGCACTCTGCCTAGGTCTTCTGCTACAAGGTTCACGGTTTCAAGTCTGCCATTCAAGGCTTTGATCCATTTCAGGTGGTGTGTGTGCCAGGTGTAACATCATGGTGTACTCTCGTTGTGTTCCATGTGGCTGTGCAGGCTTCCCAGCACCGTTTATGGTAGAGGCTCTCCTTTCTCCGCTGTCTCCTCTTGGCTCCCTGGTCGAAAATGGGCTGTCCATGTAGGTTTGAGTTGGGCTCTGGGTTCTCGATTCTGTTGCATGGGTCTGTGTGCCTGTTTTGGGGCCCAGACTGTGCCGTCTCGGTACCTAGTGCTTCGTCCTATATGTTGAAATCGGAAAGTGTGCCACGTCCTGCTTTTTTCGTTTTCCTGAGGATTCCTTTGCCTAGTCAGGGTCTCTTGTTGCTGGCTAGAAACTTTAGGATTCCCTCTTCTGTCTCTGTGGGAAACATTGCTGCAACTTTGACTGGGATTGCATGGAATCCAGAGATTCCTTGCTCTGGTAGGGACGTTTCCAGTGTGTTGATGCTTCCACTCCTAGATCCTGGAATCTGCTTCTTTCTCCTTGTGTCTTCTTGAATTTCTTTCCCCCAACGTTGGTTAGTTTTCCATTGCCATGGCTTTCACCTGTTCTGCTAAGTTTCTTCATAGAGATCTCAGCCTTCTCACTGGCATGCAGTTTTTCACTTTTTCTTTTCAGCTTCAGTTTCTCTATGCTTTGCAACTTGGAATCGGTTTTGTTCTGGCAGAAGTGCATCGCTGAGCTCACATCTGCTGGCAATGCTCCTGTCTTTGCTGTGGAAGTCTGGCCCTGTCTAACGTCCCTTCCCGTCTGCCTCTACACTACCTCGGACGCCTGCCCCAGAATGCCTGAAGCAGTGGGGAGCAGGCTCACCCGAGGGTCCACCCGGCCCACCCCGGGCCACCGACCCAGAAGGTGCGGACCTCACCGCTGCGCCACCGGCCGGCCCGTTTCATGTTCCGTTGGCAACCTGCAGTTGAGGGCAATGGGACTTGAATATGCTACTTGAGCCCAACTCTGGCACTGTGTAGATGAGGCCAGGTTGTTTTTCGGGTCCACTGCGATGTCAGAGGATTTGTCAGAATCGTGTCTCTGCTGTCCCGGCAAGCTTCACGGACACACGGTTTCCTGGCCCGCTTGGAGCAGTCTCATAACTCACCCTTCCCTCTTAGCCCAGCCTTGACCTTCGCTGCCGTCTTTTGGCTTGTGAATTTCTCTGCCTTTCAAACGTTCCAGCAGAGTCTGTCGAAAGACGGACATCATCTTTCATTGTGGATCATCCAGGTGTGATTTCTGTTCGAGTTGCATTTTCTGGGACCTTGGTCTCTTTTCCATAGGAGAATCGTCATGGGATTTCTCAGCTATCCCCCTTAGACATGCTTATCAGTCCGTTCCCCTTCCTTCCAAGTGATTCATTTTGCATTTCTGGAATCACCGTATGTTCTCTAGGCCGAGGTGTGAGTGCTTTCGTGACTCTTGGTTGTTGTCTTTGAATTTGCACCGGTCACTTGAAGGAGTCTTTGCTGTCCTAGCCTGGGTCAAACTAAGCACCGGGAACACGTGGTCATCTGGGTTGGTTTGACATCCTGAGGTCAGAAACTCCAAACTCGAGGTGGTCCTGGCATCCCCCTTCACGGACACAATGTTTCCAGGACAAATTAGACGAGTCTGATGAATCCCTCTCTCCAGGAAAGATATTTTTCTGTCTCCTTTCCGGATTTGGGAAGTTTCGAACTTCACCCCTGATCCTGGAACGTTCCCCCAGGTGCCGTCTAGATACGGGCTTCCTTTATTTCTATAGGCTGTGCCATTTGTTTGCCTTACATCCTCAGCCCTGGCCTGTTTATTTTTCTTGAAACAGAATTGTAATGTTCTCATTTTCAGCCCACTTCCTTACATGTGGTGTCAAAACACATAATCCATAATCCTTCTACGGCAAGAGGTAGGGGGAGAGAATTTCGATGGAGGCAAACTGAGCACACTAGCCTGGGTGGGCAGCCTTCACGAAGGAACGGATCCCTGTGGTAAAGGGTGCTTTTCAGCACCCTTGTAGAGCACTTCCAAACAAAGAGACATAGCCCAAGCGTGACGGGGCTCCATTCCTTCAAGGCTTCCAAGACATCTCTTGGGACACATTAGCCTGTACCCGGTGGGCCCCCGTGACGCCAGAGCTATGGAAAGTGAGACTGATCTGCAAAGAATGCCAGGGGCCTAGGAAAGGAGGCATCGAGTCTTCTCTTCAACGTCCTCAAGACCTCATTCTTGACTTTGGCTTATGCTTAAGGCAGAAGGACCACGTAGGTCTGATAAGGCCCAAGTCCGGCCTCTTGCTTCCAATCAAGTTGCAAGCTTGAATCAGCATGGCCTCCCCATAGACTTGAATAGATGACAACGTTCTCCTCTCGGGGCTTGTCCCTCTATTCTCGCTTCTTGCCAAGGATTCCTTTCTTACCCCTCGAATCAGCGTCTGTTTTATGTCTTCCAGTTTCTGTGTCCGCTTTGTGTTTCTCAAAGCTGTTTCTCGGTATCCCTCCCTTTAATAGCCTAGCCTAGGCCAATCCTCAGTCTGTAACCGTGCGGCCATCTTGGCGGACATGATCCTCGGGATGTCATAAACAACCTCAAAATTCGAAGTTGTCCTGACAACCTGCGTGCACACAGAGTTTCAGAGCCATCTCAGGCCAGTCTGACTCCTCACCCTTTCCTGGTAGGATAGTTTTCCTTTTTCTCGATTTCTTGTCGGTTTCTGTCTTGCCCCTCGAACTTTGGAAGGCCTGCTACATTCTCTCTAGACACTGGTTTCTGTCCTGTAAGATGATCCTGGGTTTCTCCTCTTACATTTTATGTAGATGGCCAAGTGGGTGGACGTTCCCCAGAGAAAGTCCTGGACTCCCTCCCAGGTTGAAGTTGCCCGGGCCATCCTCTGATGCGCAATGATCGTGTCATCTCCTAGCACTCTGCCGATTCCACCTTGGCAGGTCCCATGTTTTCCTTCCTTCTTCCTCTGGGGAAGTGTACCAGAGGCGTTCATGGATTGTAAAAGCCTCACGGTTCTTTTTCTGGTGCATATTGATAAGGTGACCTCACCATTGCTACTTAGTTTATGATCCCTGTCCGCACCGTACCATGAAATCTATATTTCCTAACACTGCTAATGTGATCTGCACCCGTGATGTGAAACAGTGAGGCCTGGGCCAGCCAAGCGGAACGTGGGCACTTACCCGCTCCGCCACAGGGCCGGCCCTGAATTGGACTTTTGGACCAACCTTTTGCCTGAGCTTGGGAACACGTGGGCCTGTTTGGATTATTCGTGAAGGTGATTAGTAGTAACATCCTGGACGGTAACCTTTTCCGTGGGTGCATGGGTTTAGCAGGCAGCATGTTCTGTGGGTAGTATTCCTCATCATCTATTTGGAATGGTCTACCTTTCTGTAGCATCAGTACGCATTTTGAGGTGACTTTCCAGCCTTGGAAGTTCACCTTCTCTAATCTCTTTCAGCCCCAAAGCTTTATGCCGTCATTCTGGACCCCATTTTGGATTTTTTTTGCTTTTAGGTGAATTTATTGCCGCAACCCTGCATTAGAACATCCTATATCTTTCCGATTCGCATCCTCATCGATGTAGACTTCCGTGTAGCTGACATCATCTTCCCCTGCGTAAGCCTAATAGCAGGCCCTCACCACACACTTGTGCCTCATCATCTGTTTCACCCTCTCACACCTCCCCGCTTTGTCTCTGGGAACCCCCAATCAAATGTCCCGTGCCACCTGTTCCTGACCGCTTGTTTTGGCTTCTCCTACTCTTAAGTGAGGTCCTACGGTACTTGCCTTGCTCCCTGGGGCTTGTTTCACTTCCCTAAAACCCTCACAGCCATTCTGGTGGTCACAAATGGCTGGATTGCATCCTTGGTTCCGGCTGACTGGTATGCCATTGCGTGGCTATAGCCCATCTTCCTTCTGCACTCGTCCCTTGCTGGGCTCCAGGGAGGCTTCCAAGCCTTGGGTCGTGGGAGCGACGCTGTGGTGAACTCAGCGGTGCACATGTCTTTATGCAGGAGTGTTTCCGAGTTCTTTGGATCAACACGCCGCAGAGGAATAGCTGGATCATATGGGACATGGATTCTTCAAGTTCTGAGGCAGTTCCACACCGCTTGGCTTAGTGGCTGCACCGGTCTGCACTCCCACCAACGGTGCAGGAGGCTTCCCTTCTCTCCACCTCCTCTCTGACACTTGTGGCTTCCTGTCTGCTTCCTTATAGCCATTCTGACCACAGTGAGCTGCTGTGCCCTTGCAGTTTGCATTTGCAGTGGCCTGAGACTTCATGACGGTGAACAAGTGTTCATGCACCCATTGGCCCTCTTTCCATCTTCTTGGCAGAAATCTCTGTTTCCATCTTCTGCCCAGGTTTTCATTGGCTTGTTTTTTTTTTTTTTTTTTTTCCTGTGGGGACGTGCGAGATGATTGCATCTTTGCGCTTTTCACCCCTTGTCCGATGTGTGGTTTGCAAACATCCTCCCCCAGTCGTTGTGCTATCTTTGCATTCAGTCGATGGTTTCCTTCACTGGGCAGAAGCGTCCGCATTTGACGTGGTCCCGTTGGTTTCTTGTTGACTTGGTTGCCCTGGCCCAGTCGGACTTGCTTCTTCCAAACAGGCGGCTCAGACAGATGGCAAAGAGCACTCTGCCTAGGTCTTCTGCTACAAGGTTCACGGTTTCAAGTCTGCCATTCAAGGCTTTGATCTATTTCAGGTGGTGTGTGTGCCAGGTGTAACATCATGGTGTACTCTCGTTGTGTTCCATGTGGCTGTGCAGGCTTCCCAGCACCGTTTATGGTAGAGGCTCTCCTTTCTCCGCTGTCTCCTCTTGGCTCCCTGGTCGAAAATGGGCTGTCCATGTAGGTTTGAGTTGGGCTCTGGGTTCTCGATTCTGTTGCATGGGTCTGTGTGCCTGTTTTGGGGCCCAGACTGTGCCGTCTCGGTACCTAGTGCTTCGTCCTATATGTTGAAATCGGAAAGTGTGCCACGTCCTGCTTTTTTCGTTTTCCTGAGGATTCCTTTGCCTAGTCAGGGTCTCTTGTTGCTGGCTAGAAACTTTAGGATTCCCTCTTCTGTCTCTGTGGGAAACATTGCTGCAACTTTGACTGGGATTGCATGGAATCCAGAGATTCCTTGCCCTGGTAGGGACGTTTCCAGTGTGTTGATGCTTCCACTCCTAGATCCTGGAATCTCCTTCTTTCTCCTTGTGTCTTCTTGAATTTCTTTCCCCCAACGTTGGTTAGTTTTCCATTGCCATGGCTTTCACCTGTTCTGCTAAGTTTCTTCATAGAGATCTCAGCCTTCTCACTGGCATGCAGTTTTTCACTTTTTCTTTTCAGCTTCAGTTTCTCTATGCTTTGCAACTTGGAATCGGTTTTGTTCTGGCAGAAGTGCATCGCTGAGCTCACATCTGCTGGCAATGCTCCTGTCTTTGCTGTGGAAGTCTGGCCCTGTCTAACGTCCCTTCCCGTCTGCCTCTACACTACCTCGGACGCCTGCCCCAGAATGCCTGAAGCAGTGGTGAGCAGGCTCACCCGAGGGTCCACCCGGCCCACCCCGGGCCACCGACCCAGAAGGTGCGGACCTCACCGCTGCGCCACCGGCCGGCCCGTTTCATGTTCCGTTGGCAACCTGCAGTTGAGGGCAATGGGACTTGAATATGCTACTTGAGCCCAACTCTGGCACTGTGTAGATGAGGCCAGGTTGTTTTTCGGGTCCACTGCGATGTCAGAGGATTTGTCAGAATCGTGTCTCTGCTGTCCCGGCAAGCTTCACGGACACACGGTTTCCTGGCCCGCTTGGAGCAGTCTCATAACTCACCCTTCCCTCTTAGCCCAGCCTTGACCTTCGCTGCCGTCTTTTGGCTTGTGAATTTCTCTGCCTTTCAAACGTTCCAGCAGAGTCTGTCGAAAGACGGACATCATCTTTCATTGTGGATCATCCAGGTGTGATTTCTGTTCGAGTTGCATTTTCTGGGACCTTGGTCTCTTTTCCATAGGAGAATCGTCATGGGATTTCTCAGCTATCCCCCTTAGACATGCTTATCAGTCCGTTCCCCTTCCTTCCAAGTGATTCATTTTGCATTTCTGGAATCACCGTATGTTCTCTAGGCCGAGGTGTGAGTGCTTTCGTGACTCTTGGTTGTTGTCTTTGAATTTGCACCGGTCACTTGAAGGAGTCTTTGCTGTCCTAGCCTGGGTCAAACTAAGCACCGGGAACACGTGGTCATCTGGGTTGGTTTGACATCCTGAGGTCAGAAACTCCAAACTCGAGGTGGTCGTGGCATCCCCCTTCACGGACACAATGTTTCCAGGACAAATTAGACGAGTCTGATGAATCCCTCTCTCCAGGAAAGATATTTTTCTGTCTCCTTTCCGGATTTGGGAAGTTTCGAACTTCACCCCTGATCCTGGAACGTGCCCCCAGGTGCCGTCTAGATACGGGCTTCCTTTATTTCTATAGGCTGTGCCATTTGTTTGCCTTACATCCTCAGCCCTGGCCTGTTTATTTTTCTTGAAACAGAATTGTAATGTTCTCATTTTCAGCCCACTTCCTTACATGTGGTGTCAAAACACATAATCCATAATCCTTCTACGGCAAGAGGTAGGGGGAGAGAATTTCGATGGAGGCAAACTGAGCACACTAGCCTGGGTGGGCAGCCTTCACGAAGGAACGGATCCCTGTGGTAAAGGGTGCTTTTCAGCACCCTTGTAGAGCACTTCCAAACAAAGAGACATAGCCCAAGCGTGACGGGGCTCCATTCCTTCAAGGCTTCCAAGACATCTCTTGGGACACATTAGCCTGTACCCGGTGGGCCCCCGTGACGCCAGAGCTATGGAAAGTGAGACTGATCTGCAAAGAATGCCAGGGGCCTAGGAAAGGAGGCATCGAGTCTTCTCTTCAACGTCCTCAAGACCTCATTCTTGACTTTGGCTTATGCTTAAGGCAGAAGGACCACGTAGGTCTGATAAGGCCCAAGTCCGGCCTCTTGCTTCCAATCAAGTTGCAAGCTTGAATCAGCATGGCCTCCCCATAGACTTGAATAGATGACAACGTTCTCCTCTCGGGGCTTGTCCCTCTATTCTCGCTTCTTGCCAAGGATTCCTTTCTTACCCCTCGAATCAGCGTCTGTTTTATGTCTTCCAGTTTCTGTGTCCGCTTTCTGTTTCTCAAAGCTGTTTCTCGGTATCCCTCCCTTTAATAGCCTAGCCTAGGCCAATCCTCAGTCTGTAACCGTGCGGCCATCTTGGCGGACATGATCCTCGGGATGTCATAAACAACCTCAAAATTCGAAGTTGTCCTGACAACCTGCGTGCACACAGAGTTTCAGAGCCATCTCAGGCCAGTCTGACTCCTCACCCTTTCCTGGTAGGATAGTTTTCCTTTTTCTCGATTTCTTGTCGGTTTCTGTCTTGCCCCTCGAACTTTGGAAGGCCTGCTACATTCTCTCTAGACACTGGTTTCTGTCCTGTAAGATGATCCTGGGTTTCTCCTCTTACATTTTATGTAGATGGCCAAGTGGGTGGACGTTCCCCAGAGAAAGTCCTGGACTCCCTCCCAGGTTGAAGTTGCCCGGGCCATCCTCTGATGCGCAATGATCGTGTCATCTCCTAGCACTCTGCCGATTCCACCTTGGCAGGTCCCATGTTTTCCTTCCTTCTTCCTCTGGGGAAGTGTACCAGAGGCGTTCATGGATTGTAAAAGCCTCACGGTTCTTTTTCTGGTGCATATTGATAAGGTGACCTCACCATTGCTACTTAGTTTATGATCCCTGTCCGCACCGTACCATGAAATCTATATTTCCTAACACTGCTAATGTGATCTGCACCCGTGATGTGAAACAGTGAGGCCTGGGCCAGCCAAGCGGAACGTGGGCACTTACCCGCTCCGCCACAGGGCCGGCCCTGAATTGGACTTTTGGACCAACCTTTTGCCTGAGCTTGGGAACACGTGGGCCTGTTTGGATTATTCGTGAAGGTGATTAGTAGTAACATCCTGGACGGTAACCTTTTCCGTGGGTGCATGGGTTTAGCAGGCAGCATGTTCTGTGGGTAGTATTCCTCTTCATCTATTTGGAATGGTCTACCTTTCTGTAGCATCAGTACGCATTTTGAGGTGACTTTCCAGCCTTGGAAGTTCACCTTCTCTAATCTCTTTCAGCCCCAAAGCTTTATGGCGTCATTCTGGACCCCATTTTGGATTTTTTTTGCTTTTAGGTGAATTTATTGCCGCAACCCTGTATTAGAACATCCTATATCTTTCCGATTCGCATCCTCATCGATGTAGACTTCCGTGTAGCTGACATCATCTTCCCCTGCGTAAGCCTAATAGCAGGCCCTCACCACACACTTGTGCCTCATCATCTGTTTCACCCTCTCACACCTCCCCGCTTTGTCTCTGGGAACCCCCAATCAAATGTCCCGTGCCACCTGTTCCTGACCGCTTGTTTTGGCTTCTCCTACTCTTAAGTGAGGTCCTACGGTACTTGCCTTGCTCCCTGGGGCTTGTTTCACTTCCCTAAAACCCTCACAGCCATTCTGGTGGTCACAAATGGCTGGATTGCATCCTTGGTTCCGGCTGACTGGTATGCCATTGCGTGGCTATAGCCCATCTTCCTTCTGCACTCGTCCCTTGCTGGGCTCCAGGGAGGCTTCCAAGCCTTGGGTCGTGGGAGCGACGCTGTGGTGAACTCAGCGGTGCACATGTCTTTATGCAGGAGTGTTTCCGAGTTCTTTGGATCAACACGCCGCAGAGGAATAGCTGGATCATATGGGACATGGATTCTTCAAGTTCTGAGGCAGTTCCACACCGCTTGGCTTAGTGGCTGCACCGGTCTGCACTCCCACCAACGGTGCAGGAGGCTTCCCTTCTCTCCACCTCCTCTCTGACACTTGTGGCTTCCTGTCTGCTTCCTTATAGCCATTCTGACCACAGTGAGCTGCTGTGCCCTTGCAGTTTGCATTTGCAGTGGCCTGAGACTTCATGACGGTGAACAAGTGTTCATGCACCCATTGGCCCTCTTTCCATCTTCTTGGCAGAAATCTCTGTTTCCATCTTCTGCCCAGGTTAGCATTGGCTTGTTGTTTTTTTTTTTTTTTTTTCCTGTTGGGACGTGCGAGTTGATTGCATCTTTGCGCTTTTCACCCCTTGTCCGATGTGTGGTTTGCAAACATCCTCCCCCAGTCGTTGTGCTATCTTTGCATTCAGTCGATGGTTTCCTTCACTGGGCAGAAGCGTCCGCATTTGACGTGGTCCCGTTGGTTTCTTGTTGACTTGGTTGCCCTGGCCCAATCGGACTTGCTTCTTCCAAACAGGCGGCTCAGACAGATGGCAAAGAGCACTCTGCCTAGGTCTTCTGCTACAAGGTTCACGGTTTCAAGTCTGCCATTCAAGGCTTTGATCCATTTCAGGTGGTGTGTGTGCCAGGTGTAACATCATGGTGTACTCTCGTTGTGTTCCATGTGGCTGTGCAGGCTTCCCAGCACCGTTTATGGTAGAGGCTCTCCTTTCTCCGCTGTCTCCTCTTGGCTCCCTGGTCGAAAATGGGCTGTCCATGTACGTTTGAGTTGGGCTCTGGGTTCTCGATTCTGTTGCATGGGTCTGTGTGCCTGTTTTGGGGCCCAGACTGTGCCGTCTCGGTACCTAGTGCTTCGTCCTATATGTTGAAATCGGAAAGTGTGCCACGTCCTGCTTTTTTCGTTTTCCTGAGGATTCCTTTGCCTAGTCAGGGTCTCTTGTTGCTGGCTAGAAACTTTAGGATTCCCTCTTCTGTCTCTGTGGGAAACATTGCTGCAACTTTGACTGGGATTGCATGGAATCCAGAGATTCCTTGCTCTGGTAGGGACGTTTCCAGTGTGTTGATGCTTCCACTCCTACATCCTGGAATCTCCTTCTTTCTCCTTGTGTCTTCTTGAATTTCTTTCCCCCAACGTTGGTTAGTTTTCCATTGCCATGGCTTTCACCTGTTCTGCTAAGTTTCTTCATAGAGATCTCAGCCTTCTCACTGGCATGCAGTTTTTCACTTTTTCTTTTCAGCTTCAGTTTCTCTATGCTTTGCAACTTGGAATCGGTTTTGTTCTGGCAGAAGTGCATCGCTGAGCTCACATCTGCTGGCAATGCTCCTGTCTTTGCTGTGGAAGTCTGGCCCTGTCTAACGTCCCTTCCCGTCTGCCTCTACACTACCTCGGACGCCTGCCCCAGAATGCCTGAAGCAGTGGTGAGCAGGCTCACCCGAGGGTCCACCCGGCCCACCCCGGGCCACCAACCCAGAAGGTGCGGACCTCACCGCTGCGCCACCGGCCGGCCCGTTTCATGTTCCGTTGGCAACCTGCAGTTGAGGGCAATGGGACTTGAATATGCTACTTGAGCCCAACTCTGGCACTGTGTAGATGAGGCCAGGTTGTTTTTCGGGTCCACTGCGATGTCAGAGGATTTGTCAGAATCGTGTCTCTGCTGTCCCGGCAAGCTTCACGGACACACGGTTTCCTGGCCCGCTTGGAGCAGTCTCATAACTCACCCTTCCCTCTTAGCCCAGCCTTGACCTTCGCTGCCGTCTTTTGGCTTGTGAATTTCTCTGCCTTTCAAACGTTCCAGCAGAGTCTGTCGAAAGACGGACATCATCTTTCATTGTGGATCATCCAGGTGTGATTTCTGTTCGAGTTGCATTTTCTGGGACCTTGGTCTCTTTTCCATAGGAGAATCGTCATGGTATTTCTCAGCTATCCCCCTTAGACATGCTTATCAGTCCGTTCCCCTTCCTTCCAAGTGATTCATTTTGCATTTCTGGAATCACCGTATGTTCTCTAGGCCGAGGTGTGAGTGCTTTCGTGACTCTTGGTTGTTGTCTTTGAATTTGCACTGGTCACTTGAAGGAGTCTTTGCTGTCCTAGCCTGGGTCAAACTAAGCACCGGGAACACGTGGTCATCTGGGTTGGTTTGACATCCTGAGGTCAGAAACTCCAAACTCGAGGTGGTCGTGGCATCCCCCTTCACGGACACAATGTTTCCAGGACAAATTAGACGAGTCTGATGAATCCCTCTCTCCAGGAAAGATATTTTTCTGTCTCCTTTCCGGATTTGGGAAGTTTCGAACTTCACCCCTGATCCTGGAACGTTCCCCCAGGTGCCGTCTAGATACGGGCTTCCTTTATTTCTATAGGCTGTGCCATTTGTTTGCCTTACATCCTCAGCCCTGGCCTGTTTATTTTTCTTGAAACAGAATTGTAATGTTCTCATTTTCAGCCCACTTCCTTACATGTGGTGTCAAAACACATAATCCATAATCCTTCTACGGCAAGAGGTAGGGGGAGAGAATTTCGATGGAGGCAAACTGAGCACACTAGCCTGGGTGGGCAGCCTTCACGAAGGAACGGATCCCTGTGGTAAAGGGTGCTTTTCAGCACCCTTGTAGAGCACTTCCAAACAAAGAGACATAGCCCAAGCGTGACGGGGCTCCATTCCTTCAAGGCTTCCAAGACATCTCTTGGGACACATTAGCCTGTACCCGGTGGGCCCCCGTGACGCCAGAGCTATGGAAAGTGAGACTGATCTGCAAAGAATGCCAGGGGCCTAGGAAAGGAGGCATCGAGTCTTCTCTTCAACGTCCTCAAGACCTCATTCTTGACTTTGGCTTATGCTTAAGGCAGAAGGACCACGTAGGTCTGATAAGGCCCAAGTCCGGCCTCTTGCTTCCAATCAAGTTGCAAGCTTGAATCAGCATGGCCTCCCCATAGACTTGAATAGATGACAACGTTCTCCTCTCGGGGCTTGTCCCTCTATCCTCGCTTCTTGCCAAGGATTCCTTTCTTACCCCTCGAATCAGCGTCTGTTTTATGTCTTCCAGTTTCTGTGTCCGCTTTCTGTTTCTCAAAGCTGTTTCTCGGTATCCCTCCCTTTAATAGCCTAGCCTAGGCCAATCCTCAGTCTGTAACCGTGCGGCCATCTTGGCGGACATGATCCTCGGGATGTCATAAACAACCTCAAAATTCGAAGTTGTCCTGACAACCTGCGTGCACACAGAGTTTCAGAGCCATCTCAGGCCAGTCTGACTCCTCACCCTTTCCTGGTAGGATAGTTTTCCTTTTTCTCGATTTCTTGTCGGTTTCTGTCTTGCCCCTCGAACTTTGGAAGGCCTGCTACATTCTCTCTAGACACTGGTTTCTGTCCTGTAAGATGATCCTGGGTTTCTCCTCTTACATTTTATGTAGATGGCCAAGTGGGTGGACGTTCCCCAGAGAAAGTCCTGGACTCCCTCCCAGGTTGAAGTTGCCCGGGCCATCCTCTGATGCGCAATGATCGTGTCATCTCCTAGCACTCTGCCGATTCCACCTTGGCAGGTCCCATGTTTTCCTTCCTTCTTCCTCTGGGGAAGTGTACCAGAGGCGTTCATGGATTGTAAAAGCCTCACGGTTCTTTTTCTGGTGCATATTGATAAGGTGACCTCACCATTGCTACTTAGTTTATGATCCCTGTCCGCACCGTACCATGAAATCTATATTTCCTAACACTGCTAATGTGATCTGCACCCGTGATGTGAAACAGTGAGGCCTGGGCCAGCCAAGCGGAACGTGGGCACTTACCCGCTCCGCCACAGGGCCGGCCCTGAATTGGACTTTTGGACCAACCTTTTGCCTGAGCTTGGGAACACGTGGGCCTGTTTGGATTATTCGTGAAGGTGATTAGTAGTAACATCCTGGACGGTAACCTTTTCCGTGGGTGCATGGGTTTAGCAGGCAGCATGTTCTGTGGGTAGTATTCCTCTTCATCTATTTGGAATGGTCTACCTTTCTGTAGCATCAGTATGCATTTTGAGGTGACTTTCCAGCCTTGGAAGTTCACCTTCTCTAATCTCTTTCAGCCCCAAAGCTTTATGGCGTCATTCTGGACCCCATTTTGGATTTTTTTTGCTTTTAGGTGAATTTATTGCCGCAACCCTGCATTAGAACATCCTATATCTTTCCGATTTGCATCCTCATCGATGTAGACTTCCGTGTAGCTGACATCATCTTCCCCTGCGTAAGCCTAATAGCAGGCCCTCACCACACACTTGTGCCTCATCATCTGTTTCACCCTCTCACACCTCCCCGCTTTGTCTCTGGGAACCCCCAATCAAATGTCCCGTGCCACCTGTTCCTGACCGCTTGTTTTTGCTTCTCCTACTCTTAAGTGAGGTCCTACGGTACTTGCCTTGCTCCCTGGGGCTTGTTTCACTTCCCTAAAACCCTCACAGCCATTCTGGTGGTCACAAATGGCTGGATTGCATCCTTGGTTCCGGCTGACTGGTATGCCATTGCGTGGCTATAGCCCATCTTCCTTCTGCACTCGTCCCTTGCTGGGCTCCAGGGAGGCTTCCAAGTCTTGGGTCGTGGGAGCGACGCTGTGGTGAACTCAGCGGTGCACATGTCTTTATGCAGGAGTGTTTCCGAGTTCTTTGGATCAACACGCCGCAGAGGAATAGCTGGATCATATGGGACATGGATTCTTCAAGTTCTGAGGCAGTTCCACACCGCTTGGCGTAGTGGCTGCACCGGTCTGCACTCCCACCAACGGTGCAGGAGGCTTCCCTTCTCTCCACCTCCTCTCTGACACTTGTGGCTTCCTGTCTGCTTCCTTATAGCCATTCTGACCACAGTGAGCTGCTGTGCCCTTGCAGTTTGCATTTGCAGTGGCCTGAGACTTCATGACGGTGAACAAGTGTTCATGCACCCGTTGGCCCTCTTTCGATCTTCTTGGCAGAAATCTCTGTTTCCATCTTCTGCCCAGGTTTTCATTGGCTTGTTGTTTTTTTTTTTTTTCCTGTGGGGACGTGCGAGTTGATTGCATCTTTGCGCTTTTCACCCCTTGTCCGATGTGTGGTTTGCAAACATCCTCCCCCAGTCGTTGTGCTATCTTTGCATTCAGTCGATGGTTTCCTTCACTGGGCAGAAGCGTCCGCATTTGACATGGTCCCGTTGGTTTCTTGTTGACTTGGTTGCCCTGGCCCAGTCGGACTTGCTTCTTCCAAACAGGCGGCTCAGACAGATGGCAAAGAGCACTCTGCCTAGGTCTTCTGCTACAAGGTTCACGGTTTCAAGTCTGCCATTCAAGGCTTTGATCCATTTCAGGTGGTGTGTGTGCCAGGTGTAACATCATGGTGTACTCTCGTTGTGTTCCATGTGGCTGTGCAGGCTTCCCAGCACCGTTTATGGTAGAGGCTCTCCTTTCTCCGCTGTCTCCTCTTGGCTCCCTGGTCGAAAATGGGCTGTCCATGTAGGTTTGAGTTGGGCTCTGGGTTCTCGATTCTGTTGCATGGGTCTGTGTGCCTGTTTTGGGGCCCAGACTGTGCCGTCTCGGTACCTAGTGCTTCGTCCTATATGTTGAAATCGGAAAGTGTGCCACGTCCTGCTTTTTTCGTTTTCCTGAGGATTCCTTTGCCTAGTCAGGGTCTCTTGTTGCTGGCTAGAAACTTTAGGATTCCCTCTTCTGTCTCTGTGGGAAACATTGCTGCAACTTTGACTGGGATTGCATGGAATCCAGAGATTCCTTGCTCTGGTAGGGACGTTTCCAGTGTGTTGATGCTTCCACTCCTAGATCCTGGAATCTGCTTCTTTCTCCTTGTGTCTTCTTGAATTTCTTTCCCCCAACGTTGGTTAGTTTTCCATTGCCATGGCTTTCACCTGTTCTGCTAAGTTTCTTCATAGAGATCTCAGCCTTCTCACTGGCATGCAGTTTTTCACTTTTTCTTTTCAGCTTCAGTTTCTCTATGCTTTGCAACTTGGAATCGGTTTTGTTCTGGCAGAAGTGCATCGCTGAGCTCACATCTGCTGGCAATGCTCCTGTCTTTGCTGTGGAAGTCTGGCCCTGTCTAACGTCCCTTCCCGTCTGCCTCTACACTACCTCGGACGCCTGCCCCAGAATGCCTGAAGCAGTGGTGAGCAGGCTCACCCGAGGGTCCACCCGGCCCACCCCGGGCCACCGACCCAGAAGGTGCGGACCTCACCGCTGCGCCACCGGCCGGCCCCTTTCATGTTCTGTTGGCAACCTGCAGTTGAGGGCAATGGGACTTGAATATGCTACTTGAGCCCAACTCTGGCACTGTGTAGATGAGGCCAGGTTGTTTTTCGGGTCCACTGCGATGTCAGAGGATTTGTCAGAATCGTGTCTCTGCTGTCCCGGCAAGCTTCACGGACACACGGTTTCCTGGCCCGCTTGGAGCAGTCTCATAACTCACCCTTCCCTCTTAGCCCAGCCTTGACCTTCGCTGCCGTCTTTTGGCTTGTGAATTTCTCTGCCTTTCAAACGTTCCAGCAGAGTCTGTCGAAAGACGGACATCATCTTTCATTGTGGATCATCCAGGTGTGATTTCTGTTCGAGTTGCATTTTCTGGGACCTTGGTCTCTTTTCCATAGGAGAATCGTCATGGGATTTCTCAGCTATCCCCCTTAGACATGCTTATCAGTCGGTTCCCCTTCCTTCCAAGTGATTCATTTTGCATTTCTGGAATCACCGTATGTTCTCTAGGCCGAGGTGTGAGTGCTTTCGTGACTCTTGGTTGTTGTCTTTGAATTTGCGCCGGTCACTTGAAGGAGTCTTTGCTGTCCTAGCCTGGGTCAAACTAAGCACCGGGAACACGTGGTCATCTGGGTTGGTTTGACATCCTGAGGTCAGAAACTCCAAACTCGAGGTGGTCCTGGCATCCCCCTTCACGGACACAATGTTTCCAGGACAAATTAGACGAGTCTGATGAATCCCTCTCTCCAGGAAAGATATTTTTCTGTCTCCTTTCCGGATTTGGGAAGTTTCGAACTTCACCCCTGATCCTGGAACGTTCCCCCAGGTGCCGTCTAGATACGGGCTTCCTTTATTTCTATAGGCTGTGCCATTTGTTTGCCTTACATCCTCAGCCCTGGCCTGTTTATTTTTCTTGAAACAGAATTGTAATGTTCTCATTTTCAGCCCACTTCCTTACATGTGGTGTCAAAACACATAATCCATAATCCTTCTACGGCAAGAGGTAGGGGGAGAGAATTTCGATGGAGGCAAACTGAGCACACTAGCCTGGGTGGGCAGCCTTCACGAAGGAACGGATCCCTGTGGTAAAGGGTGCTTTTCAGCACCCTTGTAGAGCACTTCCAAACAAAGAGACATAGCCCAAGCGTGACGGGGCTCCATTCCTTCAAGGCTTCCAAGACATCTCTTGGGACACATTAGCCTGTACCCGGTGGGCCCCCGTGACGCCAGAGCTATGGAAAGTGAGACTGATCTGCAAAGAATGCCAGGGGCCTAGGAAAGGAGGCATCGAGTCTTCTCTTCAACGTCCTCAAGACCTCATTCTTGACTTTGGCTTATGCTTAAGGCAGAAGGACCACGTAGGTCTGATAAGGCCCAAGTCCGGCCTCTTGCTTCCAATCAAGTTGCAAGCTTGAATCAGCATGGCCTCCCCATAGACTTGAATAGATGACAACGTTCTCCTCTCGGGGCTTGTCCCTCTATCCTCGCTTCTTGCCAAGGATTCCTTTCTTACCCCTCGAATCAGCGTCTGTTTTATGTCTTCCAGTTTCTGTGTCCGCTTTCTGTTTCTCAAAGCTGTTTCTCGGTATCCCTCCCTTTAATAGCCTAGCCTAGGCCAATCCTCAGTCTGTAACCGTGCGGCCATCTTGGCGGACATGATCCTCGGGATGTCATAAACAACCTCAAAATTCGAAGTTGTCCTGACAACCTGCGTGCACACAGAGTTTCAGAGCCATCTCAGGCCAGTCTGACTCCTCACCCTTTCCTGGTAGGATAGTTTTCCTTTTTCTCGATTTCTTGTCGGTTTCTGTCTTGCCCCTCGAACTTTGGAAGGCCTGCTACATTCTCTCTAGACACTGGTTTCTGTCCTGTAAGATGATCCTGGGTTTCTCCTCTTACATTTTATGTAGATGGCCAAGTGGGTGGACGTTCCCCAGAGAAAGTCCTGGACTCCCTCCCAGGTTGAAGTTGCCCGGGCCATCCTCTGATGCACAATGATCGTGTCATCTCCTAGCACTCTGCCGATTCCACCTTGGCAGGTCCCATGTTTTCCTTCCTTCTTCCTCTGGGGAAGTGTACCAGAGGCGTTCATGGATTGTAAAAGCCTCACGGTTCTTTTTCTGGTGCATATTGATAAGGTGACCTCACCATTGCTACTTAGTTTATGATCCCTGTCCGCACCGTACCATGAAATCTATATTTCCTAACACTGCTAATGTGATCTGCACCCGTGATGTGAAACAGTGAGGCCTGGGCCGGCCAAGCGGAACGTGGGCACTTACCCGCTCCGCCACAGGGCCGGCCCTGAATTGGACTTTTGGACCAACCTTTTGCCTGAGCTTGGGAACACGTGGGCCTGTTTGGATTATTCGTGAAGGTGATTAGTAGTAACATCCTGGACGGTAACCTTTTCCGTGGGTGCATGGGTTTAGCAGGCAGCATGTTCTGTGGGTAGTATTCCTCTTCATCTATTTGGAATGGTCTACCTTTCTGTAGCATCAGTACGCATTTTGAGGTGACTTTCCAGCCTTGGAAGTTCACCTTCTCTAATCTCTTTCAGCCCCAAAGCTTTATGGCGTCATTCTGGACCCCATTTTGGATTTTTTTTGCTTTTAGGTGAATTTATTGCCGCAACCCTGCATTAGAACATCCTATATCTTTCCGATTTGCATCCTCATCGATGTAGACTTCCGTGTAGCTGACATCATCTTCCCCTGCGTAAGCCTAATAGCAGGCCCTCACCACACACTTGTGCCTCATCATCTGTTTCACCCTCTCACACCTCCCCGCTTTGTCTCTGGGAACCCCCAATCAAATGTCCCGTGCCACCTGTTCCTGACCGCTTGTTTTTGCTTCTCCTACTCTTAAGTGAGGTCCTACGGTACTTGCCTTGCTCCCTGGGGCTTGTTTCACTTCCCTAAAACCCTCACAGCCATTCTGGTGGTCACAAATGGCTGGATTGCATCCTTGGTTCCGGCTGACTGGTATGCCATTGCGTGGCTATAGCCCATCTTCCTTCTGCACTCGTCCCTTGCTGGGCTCCAGGGAGGCTTCCAAGCCTTGGGTCGTGGGAGCGACGCTGTGGTGTACTCAGCGGTGCACATGTCTTTATGCAGGAGTGTTTCCGAGTTCTTTGGATCAACACGCCGCAGAGGAATAGCTGGATCATATGGGACATGGATTCTTCAAGTTCTGAGGCAGTTCCACACCGCTTGGCGTAGTGGCTGCACCGGTCTGCACTCCCACCAACGGTGCAGGAGGCTTCCCTTCTCTCCACCTCCTCTCTGACACTTGTGGCTTCCTGTCTGCTTCCTTATAGCCATTCTGACCACAGTGAGCTGCTGTGCCCTTGCAGTTTGCATTTGCAGTGGCCTGAGACTTCATGACGGTGAACAAGTGTTCATGCACCCATTGGCCCTCTTTCCATCTTCTTGGCAGAAATCTCTGTTTCCATCTTCTGCCCAGGTTTTCATTGGCTTGTTGTTTTTTTTTTTTTTTTTTCCTGTTGGGACGTGCGAGTTGATTGCATCTTTGCGCTTTTCACCCCTTGTCCGATGTGTGGTTTGCAAACATCCTCCCCCAGTCGTTGTGCTATCTTTGCATTCAGTCGATGGTTTCCTTCACTGGGCAGAAGCGTCCGCATTTGACGTGGTCCCGTTGGTTTCTTGTTGACTTGGTTGCCCTGGCCCAATCGGACTTGCTTCTTCCAAACAGGCGGCTCAGACAGATGGCAAAGAGCACTCTGCCTAGGTCTTCTGCTACAAGGTTCACGGTTTCAAGTCTGCCATTCAAGGCTTTGATCCATTTCAGGTGGTGTGTGTGCCAGGTGTAACATCATGGTGTACTCTCGTTGTGTTCCATGTGGCTGTGCAGGCTTCCCAGCACCGTTTATGGTAGAGGCTCTCCTTTCTCCGCTGTCTCCTCTTGGCTCCCTGGTCGAAAATGGGCTGTCCATGTAGGTTTGAGTTGGGCTCTGGGTTCTCGATTCTGTTGCATGGGTCTGTGTGCCTGTTTTGGGGCCCAGACTGTGCCGTCTCGGTACCTAGTGCTTCGTCCTATATGTTGAAATCGGAAAGTGTGCCACGTCCTGCTTTTTTCGTTTTCCTGAGGATTCCTTTGCCTAGTCAGGGTCTCTTGTTGCTGGCTAGAAACTTTAGGATTCCCTCTTCTGTCTCTGTGGGAAACATTGCTGCAACTTTGACTGGGATTGCATGGAATCCAGAGATTCCTTGCTCTGGTAGGGACGTTTCCAGTGTGTTGATGCTTCCACTCCTAGATCCTGGAATCTGCTTCTTTCTCCTTGTGTCTTCTTGAATTTCTTTCCCCCAACGTTGGTTAGTTTTCCATTGCCATGGCTTTCACCTGTTCTGCTAAGTTTCTTCATAGAGATCTCAGCCTTCTCACTGGCATGCAGTTTTTCACTTTTTCTTTTCAGCTTCAGTTTCTCTATGCTTTGCAACTTGGAATCGGTTTTGTTCTGGCAGAAGTGCATCGCTGAGCTCACATCTGCTGGCAATGCTCCTGTCTTTGCTGTGGAAGTCTGGCCCTGTCTAACGTCCCTTCCCGTCTGCCTCTACACTACCTCGGACGCCTGCCCCAGAATGCCTGAAGCAGTGGTGAGCAGGCTCACCCGAGGGTCCACCCGGCCCACCCCGGGCCACCGACCCAGAAGGTGCGGACCTCACCGCTGCGCCACCGGCCGGCCCGTTTCATGTTCCGTTGGCAACCTGCAGTTGAGGGCAATGGGACTTGAATATGCTACTTGAGCCCAACTCTGGCACTGTGTAGATGAGGCCAGGTTGTTTTTCGGGTCCACTGCGATGTCAGAGGATTTGTCAGAATCGTGTCTCTGCTGTCCCGGCAAGCTTCACGGACACACGGTTTCCTGGCCCGCTTGGAGCAGTCTCATAACTCACCCTTCCCTCTTAGCCCAGCCTTGACCTTCGCTGCCGTCTTTTGGCTTGTGAATTTCTCTGCCTTTCAAACGTTCCAGCAGAGTCTGTCGAAAGACGGACATCATCTTTCATTGTGGATCATCCAGGTGTGATTTCTGTTCGAGTTGCATTTTCTGGGACCTTGGTCTCTTTTCCATAGGAGAATCGTCATGGGATTTCTCAGCTATCCCCCTTAGACATGCTTATCAGTCCGTTCCCCTTCCTTCCAAGTGATTCATTTTGCATTTCTGGAATCACCGTATGTTCTCTAGGCCGAGGTGTGAGTGCTTTCGTGACTCTTGGTTGTTGTCTTTGAATTTGCGCCGGTCACTTGAAGGAGTCTTTGCTGTCCTAGCCTGGGTCAAACTAAGCACCGGGAACACGTGGTCATCTGGGTTGGTTTGACATCCTGAGGTCAGAAACTCCAAACTCGAGGTGGTCCTGGCATCCCCCTTCACGGACACAATGTTTCCAGGACAAATTAGACGAGTCTGATGAATCCCTCTCTCCAGGAAAGATATTTTTCTGTCTCCTTTCCGGATTTGGGAAGTTTCGAACTTCACCCCTGATCCTGGAACGTTCCCCCAGGTGCCGTCTAGATACGGGCTTCCTTTATTTCTATAGGCTGTGCCATTTGTTTGCCTTACATCCTCAGCCCTGGCCTGTTTATTTTTCTTGAAACAGAATTGTAATGTTCTCATTTTCAGCCCACTTCCTTACATGTGGTGTCAAAACACATAATCCATAATCCTTCTACGGCAAGAGGTAGGGGGAGAGAATTTCGATGGAGGCAAACTGAGCACACTAGCCTGGGTGGGCAGCCTTCACGAAGGAACGGATCCCTGTGGTAAAGGGTGCTTTTCAGCACCCTTGTAGAGCACTTCCAAACAAAGAGACATAGCCCAAGCGTGACGGGGCTCCATTCCTTCAAGGCTTCCAAGACATCTCTTGGGACACATTAGCCTGTACCCGGTGGGCCCCCGTGACGCCAGAGCTATGGAAAGTGAGACTGATCTGCAAAGAATGCCAGGGGCCTAGGAAAGGAGGCATCGAGTCTTCTCTTCAACGTCCTCAAGACCTCATTCTTGACTTTGGCTTATGCTTAAGGCAGAAGGACCACGTAGGTCTGATAAGGCCCAAGTCCGGCCTCTTGCTTCCAATCAAGTTGCAAGCTTGAATCAGCATGGCCTCCCCATAGACTTGAATAGATGACAACGTTCTCCTCTCGGGGCTTGTCCCTCTATTCTCGCTTCTTGCCAAGGATTCCTTTCTTACCCCTCGAATCAGCGTCTGTTTTATGTCTTCCAGTTTCTGTGTCCGCTTTCTGTTTCTCAAAGCTGTTTCTCGGTATCCCTCCCTTTAATAGCCTAGCCTAGGCCAATCCTCAGTCTGTAACCGTGCGGCCATCTTGGCGGACATGATCCTCGGGATGTCATAAACAACCTCAAAATTCGAAGTTGTCCTGACAACCTGCGTGCACACAGAGTTTCAGAGCCATCTCAGGCCAGTCTGACTCCTCACCCTTTCCTGGTAGGATAGTTTTCCTTTTTCTCGATTTCTTGTCGGTTTCTGTCTTGCCCCTCGAACTTTGGAAGGCCTGCTACATTCTCTCTAGACACTGGTTTCTGTCCTGTAAGATGATCCTGGGTTTCTCCTCTTACATTTTATGTAGATGGCCAAGTGGGTGGACGTTCCCCAGAGAAAGTCCTGGACTCCCTCCCAGGTTGAAGTTGCCCGGGCCATCCTCTGATGCGCAATGATCGTGTCATCTCCTAGCACTCTGCCGATTCCACCTTGGCAGGTCCCATGTTTTCCTTCCTTCTTCCTCTGGGGAAGTGTACCAGAGGCGTTCATGGATTGTAAAAGCCTCACGGTTCTTTTTCTGGTGCATATTGATAAGGTGACCTCACCATTGCTACTTAGTTTATGATCCCTGTCCGCACCGTACCATGAAATCTATATTTCCTAACACTGCTAATGTGATCTGCACCCGTGATGTGAAACAGTGAGGCCTGGGCCGGCCAAGCGGAACGTGGGCACTTACCCGCTCCGCCACAGGGCCGGCCCTGAATTGGACTTTTGGACCAACCTTTTGCCTGAGCTTGGGAACACGTGGGCCTGTTTGGATTATTCGTGAAGGTGATTAGTAGTAACATCCTGGACGGTAACCTTTTCCGTGGGTGCATGGGTTTAGCAGGCAGCATGTTCTGTGGGTAGTATTCCTCTTCATCTATTTGGAATGGTCTACCTTTCTGTAGCATCAGTACGCATTTTGAGGTGACTTTCCAGCCTTGGAAGTTCACCTTCTCTAATCTCTTTCAGCCCCAAAGCTTTATGCCGTCATTCTGGACCCCATTTTGGATTTTTTTTGCTTTTAGGTGAATTTATTGCCGCAACCCTGCATTAGAACATCCTATATCTTTCCGATTTGCATCCTCATCGATGTAGACTTCCGTGTAGCTGACATCATCTTCCCCTGCGTAAGCCTAATAGCAGGCCCTCACCACACACTTGTGCCTCATCATCTGTTTCACCCTCTCACACCTCCCCGCTTTGTCTCTGGGAACCCCCAATCAAATGTCCCGTGCCACCTGTTCCTCACCCCTTGTTTTTGCTTCTCCTACTCTTAAGTGAGGTCCTACGGTACTTGCCTTGCTCCCTGGGGCTTGTTTCACTTCCCTAAAACCCTCACAGCCATTCTGGTGGTCACAAATGGCTGGATTGCATCCTTGGTTCCGGCTGACTGGTATGCCATTGCGTGGCTATAGCCCATCTTCCTTCTGCACTCGTCCCTTGCTGGGCTCCAGGGAGGCTTCCAAGCCTTGGGTCGTGGGAGCGACGCTGTGGTGTACTCAGCGGTGCACATGTCTTTATGCAGGAGTGTTTCCGAGTTCTTTGGATCAACACGCCGCAGAGGAATAGCTGGATCATATGGGACATGGATTCTTCAAGTTCTGAGGCAGTTCCACACCGCTTGGCGTAGTGGCTGCACCGGTCTGCACTCCCACCAACGGTGCAGGAGGCTTCCCTTCTCTCCACCTCCTCTCTGACACTTGTGGCTTCCTGTCTGCTTCCTTATAGCCATTCTGACCACAGTGAGCTGCTGTGCCCTTGCAGTTTGCATTTGCAGTGGCCTGAGACTTCATGACGGTGAACAAGTGTTCATGCACCCATTGGCCCTCTTTCCATCTTCTTGGCAGAAATCTCTGTTTCCATCTTCTGCCCAGGTTTTCATTGGCTTGTTGTTTTTTTTTTTTTTTTTTCCTGTTGGGACGTGCGAGTTGATTGCATCTTTGCGCTTTTCACCCCTTGTCCGATGTGTGGTTTGCAAACATCCTCCCCCAGTCGTTGTGCTATCTTTGCATTCAGTCGATGGTTTCCTTCACTGGGCAGAAGCGTCCGCATTTGACGTGGTCCCGTTGGTTTCTTGTTGACTTGGTTGCCCTGGCCCAATCGGACTTGCTTCTTCCAAACAGGCGGCTCAGACAGATGGCAAAGAGCACTCTGCCTAGGTCTTCTGCTACAAGGTTCACGGTTTCAAGTCTGCCATTCAAGGCTTTGATCCATTTCAGGTGGTGTGTGTGCCAGGTGTAACATCATGGTGTACTCTCGTTGTGTTCCATGTGGCTGTGCAGGCTTCCCAGCACCGTTTATGGTAGAGGCTCTCCTTTCTCCGCTGTCTCCTCTTGGCTCCCTGGTCGAAAATGGGCTGTCCATGTAGGTTTGAGTTGGGCTCTGGGTTCTCGATTCTGTTGCATGGGTCTGTGTGCCTGTTTTGGGGCCCAGACTGTGCCGTCTCGGTACCTAGTGCTTCGTCCTATATGTTGAAATCGGAAAGTGTGCCACGTCCTGCTTTTTTCGTTTTCCTGAGGATTCCTTTGCCTAGTCAGGGTCTCTTGTTGCTGGCTAGAAACTTTAGGATTCCCTCTTCTGTCTCTGTGGGAAACATTGCTGCAACTTTGACTGGGATTGCATGGAATCCAGAGATTCCTTGCCCTGGTAGGGACGTTTCCAGTGTGTTGATGCTTCCACTCCTAGATCCTGGAATCTCCTTCTTTCTCCTTGTGTCTTCTTGAATTTCTTTCCCCCAACGTTGGTTAGTTTTCCATTGCCATGGCTTTCACCTGTTCTGCTAAGTTTCTTCATAGAGATCTCAGCCTTCTCACTGGCATGCAGTTTTTCACTTTTTCTTTTCAGCTTCAGTTTCTCTATGCTTTGCAACTTGGAATCGGTTTTGTTCTGGCAGAAGTGCATCGCTGAGCTCACATCTGCTGGCAATGCTCCTGTCTTTGCTGTGGAAGTCTGGCCCTGTCTAACGTCCCTTCCCGTCTGCCTCTACACTACCTCGGACGCCTGCCCCAGAATGCCTGAAGCAGTGGTGAGCAGGCTCACCCGAGGGTCCACCCGGCCCACCCCGGGCCACCGACCCAGAAGGTGCGGACCTCACCGCTGCGCCACCGGCCGGCCCGTTTCATGTTCCGTTGGCAACCTGCAGTTGAGGGCAATGGGACTTGAATATGCTACTTGAGCCCAACTCTGGCACTGTGTAGATGAGGCCAGGTTGTTTTTCGGGTCCACTGCGATGTCAGAGGATTTGTCAGAATCGTGTCTCTGCTGTCCCGGCAAGCTTCACGGACACACGGTTTCCTGGCCCGCTTGGAGCAGTCTCATAACTCACCCTTCCCTCTTAACCCAGCCTTGACCTTCGCTGCCGTCTTTTGGCTTGTGAATTTCTCTGCCTTTCAAACGTTCCAGCAGAGTCTGTCGAAAGACGGACATCATCTTTCATTGTGGATCATCCAGGTGTGATTTCTGTTCGAGTTGCATTTTCTGGGACCTTGGTCTCTTTTCCATAGGAGAATCGTCATGGGATTTCTCAGCTATCCCCCTTAGACATGCTTATCAGTCCGTTCCCCTTCCTTCCAAGTGATTCATTTTGCATTTCTGGAATCACCGTATGTTCTCTAGGCCGAGGTGTGAGTGCTTTCGTGACTCTTGGTTGTTGTCTTTGAATTTGCACCGGTCACTTGAAGGAGTCTTTGCTGTCCTAGCCTGGGTCAAACTAAGCACCGGGAACACGTGGTCATCTGGGTTGGTTTGACATCCTGAGGTCAGAAACTCCAAACTCGAGGTGGTCGTGGCATCCCCCTTCACGGACACAATGTTTCCAGGACAAATTAGACGAGTCTGATGAATCCCTCTCTCCAGGAAAGATATTTTTCTGTCTCCTTTCCGGATTTGGGAAGTTTCGAACTTCACCCCTGATCCTGGAACGTTCCCCCAGGTGCCGTCTAGATACGGGCTTCCTTTATTTCTATAGGCTGTGCCATTTGTTTGCCTTACATCCTCAGCCCTGGCCTGTTTATTTTTCTTGAAACAGAATTGTAATGTTCTCATTTTCAGCCCACTTCCTTACATGTGGTGTCAAAACACATAATCCATAATCCTTCTACGGCAAGAGGTAGGGGGAGAGAATTTCGATGGAGGCAAACTGAGCACACTAGCCTGGGTGGGCAGCCTTCACGAAGGAACGGATCCCTGTGGTAAAGGGTGCTTTTCAGCACCCTTGTAGAGCACTTCCAAACAAAGAGACATAGCCCAAGCGTGACGGGGCTCCATTCCTTCAAGGCTTCCAAGACATCTCTTGGGACACATTAGCCTGTACCCGGTGGGCCCCCGTGACGCCAGAGCTATGGAAAGTGAGACTGATCTGCAAAGAATGCCAGGGGCCTAGGAAAGGAGGCATCGAGTCTTCTCTTCAACGTCCTCAAGACCTCATTCTTGACTTTGGCTTATGCTTAAGGCAGAAGGACCACGTAGGTCTGATAAGGCCCAAGTCCGGCCTCTTGCTTCCAATCAAGTTGCAAGCTTGAATCAGCATGGCCTCCCCATAGACTTGAATAGATGACAACGTTCTCCTCTCGGGGCTTGTCCCTCTATTCTCGCTTCTTGCCAAGGATTCCTTTCTTACCCCTCGAATCAGCGTCTGTTTTATGTCTTCCAGTTTCTGTGTCCGCTTTCTGTTTCTCAAAGCTGTTTCTCGGTATCCCTCCCTTTAATAGCCTAGCCTAGGCCAATCCTCAGTCTGTAACCGTGCGGCCATCTTGGCGGACATGATCCTCGGGATGTCATAAACAACCTCAAAATTCGAAGTTGTCCTGACAACCTGCGTGCACACAGAGTTTCAGAGCCATCTCAGGCCAGTCTGACTCCTCACCCTTTCCTGGTAGGATAGTTTTCCTTTTTCTCGATTTCTTGTCGGTTTCTGTCTTGCCCCTCGAACTTTGGAAGGCCTGCTACATTCTCTCTAGACACTGGTTTCTGTCCTGTAAGATGATCCTGGGTTTCTCCTCTTACATTTTATGTAGATGGCCAAGTGGGTGGACGTTCCCCAGAGAAAGTCCTGGACTCCCTCCCAGGTTGAAGTTGCCCGGGCCATCCTCTGATGCGCAATGATCGTGTCATCTCCTAGCACTCTGCCGATTCCACCTTGGCAGGTCCCATGTTTTCCTTCCTTCTTCCTCTGGGGAAGTGTACCAGAGGCGTTCATGGATTGTAAAAGCCTCACGGTTCTTTTTCTGGTGCATATTGATAAGGTGACCTCACCATTGCTACTTAGTTTATGATCCCTGTCCGCACCGTACCATGAAATCTATATTTCCTAACACTGCTAATGTGATCTGCACCCGTGATGTGAAACAGTGAGGCCTGGGCCAGCCAAGCGGAACGTGGGCACTTACCCGCTCCGCCACAGGGCCGGCCCTGAATTGGACTTTTGCACCAACCTTTTGCCTGAGCTTGGGAACACGTGGGCCTGTTTGGATTATTCGTGAAGGTGATTAGTAGTAACATCCTGGACGGTAACCTTTTCCGTGGGTGCATGGGTTTAGCAGGCAGCATGTTCTGTGGGTAGTATTCCTCTTCATCTATTTGGAATGGTCTACCTTTCTGTAGCATCAGTACGCATTTTGAGGTGACTTTCCAGCCTTGGAAGTTCACCTTCTCTAATCTCTTTCAGCCCCAAAGCTTTATGGCATCATTCTGGACCCCATTTTGGATTTTTTTTGCTTTTAGGTGAATTTATTGCCGCAACCCTGCATTAGAACATCCTATATCTTTCCGATTTGCATCCTCATCGATGTAGACTTCCGTGTAGCTGACATCATCTTCCCCTGCGTAAGCCTAATAGCAGGCCCTCACCACACACTTGTGCCTCATCATCTGTTTCACCCTCTCACACCTCCCCGCTTTGTCTCTGGGAACCCCCAATCAAATGTCCCGTGCCACCTGTTCCTGACCGCTTGTTTTTGCTTCTCCTACTCTTAAGTGAGGTCCTACGGTACTTGCCTTGCTCCCTGGGGCTTGTTTCACTTCCCTAAAACCCTCACAGCCATTCTGGTGGTCACAAATGGCTGGATTGCATCCTTGGTTCCGGCTGACTGGTATGCCATTGCGTGGCTATAGCCCATCTTCCTTCTGCACTCGTCCCTTGCTGGGCTCCAGGGAGGCTTCCAAGCCTTGGGTCGTGGGAGCGACGCTGTGGTGAACTCAGCGGTGCACATGTCTTTATGCAGGAGTGTTTCCGAGTTCTTTGGATCAACACGCCGCAGAGGAATAGCTGGATCATATGGGACATGGATTCTTCAAGTTCTGAGGCAGTTCCACACCGCTTGGCTTAGTGGCTGCACCGGTCTGCACTCCCACCAACGGTGCAGGAGGCTTCCCTTCTCTCCACCTCCTCTCTGACACTTGTGGCTTCCTGTCTGCTTCCTTATAGCCATTCTGACCACAGTGAGCTGCTGTGCCCTTGCAGTTTGCATTTGCAGTGGCCTGAGACTTCATGACGGTGAACAAGTGTTCATGCACCCATTGGCCCTCTTTCCATCTTCTTGGCAGAAATCTCTGTTTCCATCTTCTGCCCAGGTTTTCATTGGCTTGTTGTTTTTTTTTTTTTTTTTTCCTGTTGGGACGTGCGAGTTGATTGCATCTTTGCGCTTTTCACCCCTTGTCCGATGTGTGGTTTGCAAACATCCTCCCCCAGTCGTTGTGCTATCTTTGCATTCAGTCGATGGTTTCCTTCACTGGGCAGAAGCGTCCGCATTTGACGTGGTCCCGTTGGTTTCTTGTTGACTTGGTTGCCCTGGCCCAATCGGACTTGCTTCTTCCAAACAGGCGGCTCAGACAGATGGCAAAGAGCACTCTGCCTAGGTCTTCTGCTACAAGGTTCACGGTTTCAAGTCTGCCATTCAAGGCTTTGATCCATTTCAGGTGGTGTGTGTGCCAGGTGTAACATCATGGTGTACTCTCGTTGTGTTCCATGTGGCTGTGCAGGCTTCCCAGCACCGTTTATGGTAGAGGCTCTCCTTTCTCCGCTGTCTCCTCTTGGCTCCCTGGTCGAAAATGGGCTGTCCATGTAGGTTTGAGTTGGGCTCTGGGTTCTCGATTCTGTTGCATGGGTCTGTGTGCCTGTTTTGGGGCCCAGACTGTGCCGTCTCGGTACCTAGTGCTTCGTCCTATATGTTGAAATCGGAAAGTGTGCCACGTCCTGCTTTTTTCGTTTTCCTGAGGATTCCTTTGCCTAGTCAGGGTCTCTTGTTGCTGGCTAGAAACTTTAGGATTCCCTCTTCTGTCTCTGTGGGAAACATTGCTGCAACTTTGACTGGGATTGCATGGAATCCAGAGATTCCTTGCTCTGGTAGGGACGTTTCCAGTGTGTTGATGCTTCCACTCCTAGATCCTGGAATCTGCTTCTTTCTCCTTGTGTCTTCTTGAATTTCTTTCCCCCAACGTTGGTTAGTTTTCCATTGCCATGGCTTTCACCTGTTCTGCTAAGTTTCTTCATAGAGATCTCAGCCTTCTCACTGGCATGCAGTTTTTCACTTTTTCTTTTCAGCTTCAGTTTCTCTATGCTTTGCAACTTGGAATCGGTTTTGTTCTGGCAGAAGTGCATCGCTGAGCTCACATCTGCTGGCAATGCTCCTGTCTTTGCTGTGGAAGTCTGGCCCTGTCTAACGTCCCTTCCCGTCTGCCTCTACACTACCTCGGACGCCTGCCCCAGAATGCCTGAAGCAGTGGTGAGCAGGCTCACCCGAGGGTCCACCCGGCCCACCCCGGGCCACCGACCCAGAAGGTGCGGACCTCACCGCTGCGCCACCAGCCGGCCCGTTTCATGTTCCGTTGGCAACCTGCAGTTGAGGGCAATGGGACTTGAATATGCTACTTGAGCCCAACTCTGGCACTGTGTAGATGAGGCCAGGTTGTTTTTCGGGTCCACTGCGATGTCAGAGGATTTGTCAGAATCGTGTCTCTGCTGTCCCGGCAAGCTTCACGGACACACGGTTTCCTGGCCCGCTTGGAGCAGTCTCATAACTCACCCTTCCCTCTTAACCCAGCCTTGACCTTCGCTGCCGTCTTTTGGCTTGTGAATTTCTCTGCCTTTCAAACGTTCCAGCAGAGTCTGTCGAAAGACGGACATCATCTTTCATTGTGGATCATCCAGGTGTGATTTCTGTTCGAGTTGCATTTTCTGGGACCTTGGTCTCTTTTCCATAGGAGAATCGTCATGGTATTTCTCAGCTATCCCCCTTAGACATGCTTATCAGTCCGTTCCCCTTCCTTCCAAGTGATTCATTTTGCATTTCTGGAATCACCGTATGTTCTCTAGGCCGAGGTGTGAGTGCTTTCGTGACTCTTGGTTGTTGTCTTTGAATTTGCGCCGGTCACTTGAAGGAGTCTTTGCTGTCCTAGCCTGGGTCAAACTAAGCACCGGGAACACGTGGTCATCTGGGTTGGTTTGACATCCTGAGGTCAGAAACTCCAAACTCGAGGTGGTCCTGGCATCCCCCTTCACGGACACAATGTTTCCAGGACAAATTAGACGAGTCTGATGAATCCCTCTCTCCAGGAAAGATATTTTTCTGTCTCCTTTCCGGATTTGGGAAGTTTCGAACTTCACCCCTGATCCTGGAACGTTCCCCCAGGTGCCGTCTAGATACGGGCTTCCTTTATTTCTATAGGCTGTGCCATTTGTTTGCCTTACATCCTCAGCCCTGGCCTGTTTATTTTTCTTGAAACAGAATTGTAATGTTCTCATTTTCAGCCCACTTCCTTACATGTGGTGTCAAAACACATAATCCATAATCCTTCTACGGCAAGAGGTAGGGGGAGAGAATTTCGATGGAGGCAAACTGAGCACACTAGCCTGGGTGGGCAGCCTTCACGAAGGAACGGATCCCTGTGGTAAAGGGTGCTTTTCAGCACCCTTGTAGAGCACTTCCAAACAAAGAGACATAGCCCAAGCGTGACGGGGCTCCATTCCTTCAAGGCTTCCAAGACATCTCTTGGGACACATTAGCCTGTACCCGGTGGGCCCCCGTGACGCCAGAGCTATGGAAAGTGAGACTGATCTGCAAAGAATGCCAGGGGCCTAGGAAAGGAGGCATCGAGTCTTCTCTTCAACGTCCTCAAGACCTCATTCTTGACTTTGGCTTATGCTTAAGGCAGAAGGACCACGTAGGTCTGATAAGGCCCAAGTCCGGCCTCTTGCTTCCAATCAAGTTGCAAGCTTGAATCAGCATGGCCTCCCCATAGACTTGAATAGATGACAACGTTCTCCTCTCGGGGCTTGTCCCTCTATTCTCGCTTCTTGCCAAGGATTCCTTTCTTACCCCTCGAATCAGCGTCTGTTTTATGTCTTCCAGTTTCTGTGTCCGCTTTCTGTTTCTCAAAGCTGTTTCTCGGTATCCCTCCCTTTAATAGCCTAGCCTAGGCCAATCCTCAGTCTGTAACCGTGCGGCCATCTTGGCGGACATGATCCTCGGGATGTCATAAACAACCTCAAAATTCGAAGTTGTCCTGACAACCTGCGTGCACACAGAGTTTCAGAGCCATCTCAGGCCAGTCTGACTCCTCACCCTTTCCTGGTAGGATAGTTTTCCTTTTTCTCGATTTCTTGTCGGTTTCTGTCTTGCCCCTCGAACTTTGGAAGGCCTGCTACATTCTCTCTAGACACTGGTTTCTGTCCTGTAAGATGATCCTGGGTTTCTCCTCTTACATTTTATGTAGATGGCCAAGTGGGTGGACGTTCCCCAGAGAAAGTCCTGGACTCCCTCCCAGGTTGAAGTTGCCCGGGCCATCCTCTGATGCGCAATGATCGTGTCATCTCCTAGCACTCTGCCGATTCCACCTTGGCAGGTCCCATGTTTTCCTTCCTTCTTCCTCTGGGGAAGTGTACCAGAGGCGTTCATGGATTGTAAAAGCCTCACGGTTCTTTTTCTGGTGCATATTGATAAGGTGACCTCACCATTGCTACTTAGTTTATGATCCCTGTCCGCACCGTACCATGAAATCTATATTTCCTAACACTGCTAATGTGATCTGCACCCGTGATGTGAAACAGTGAGGCCTGGGCCGGCCAAGCGGAACGTGGGCACTTACCCGCTCCACCACAGGGCCGGCCCTGAATTGGACTTTTGGACCAACCTTTTGCCTGAGCTTGGGAACACGTGGGCCTGTTTGGATTATTCGTGAAGGTGATTAGTAGTAACATCCTGGACGGTAACCTTTTCCGTGGGTGCATGGGTTTAGCAGGCAGCATGTTCTGTGGGTAGTATTCCTCTTCATCTATTTGGAATGGTCTACCTTTCTGTAGCATCAGTACGCATTTTGAGGTGACTTTCCAGCCTTGGAAGTTCACCTTCTCTAATCTCTTTCAGCCCCAAAGCTTTATGCCGTCATTCTGGACCCCATTTTGGATTTTTTTTGCTTTTAGGTGAATTTATTGCCGCAACCCTGCATTAGAACATCCTATATCTTTCCGATTTGCATCCTCATCGATGTAGACTTCCGTGTAGCTGACATCATCTTCCCCTGCGTAAGCCTAATAGCAGGCCCTCACCACACACTTGTGCCTCATCATCTGTTTCACCCTCTCACACCTCCCCGCTTTGTCTCTGGGAACCCCCAATCAAATGTCCCGTGCCACCTGTTCCTCACCCCTTGTTTTTGCTTCTCCTACTCTTAAGTGAGGTCCTACGGTACTTGCCTTGCTCCCTGGGGCTTGTTTCACTTCCCTAAAACCCTCACAGCCATTCTGGTGGTCACAAATGGCTGGATTGCATCCTTGGTTCCGGCTGACTGGTATGCCATTGCGTGGCTATAGCCCATCTTCCTTCTGCACTCGTCCCTTGCTGGGCTCCAGGGAGGCTTCCAAGCCTTGGGTCGTGGGAGCGACGCTGTGGTGTACTCAGCGGTGCACATGTCTTTATGCAGGAGTGTTTCCGAGTTCTTTGGATCAACACGCCGCAGAGGAATAGCTGGATCATATGGGACATGGATTCTTCAAGTTCTGAGGCAGTTCCACACCGCTTGGCGTAGTGGCTGCACCGGTCTGCACTCCCACCAACGGTGCAGGAGGCTTCCCTTCTCTCCACCTCCGCTCTGACACTTGTGGCTTCCTGTCTGCTTCCTTATAGCCATTCTGACCACAGTGAGCTGCTGTGCCCTTGCAGTTTGCATTTGCAGTGGCCTGAGACTTCATGACGGTGAACAAGTGTTCATGCACCCATTGGCCCTCTTTCCATCTTCTTGGCAGAAATCTCTGTTTCCATCTTCTGCCCAGGTTTTCATTGGCTTGTTGTTTTTTTTTTTTTTTTTCCTGTTGGGACGTGCGAGTTGATTGCATCTTTGTGCTTTTCACCCCTTGTCCGATGTGTGGTTTGCAAACATCCTCCCCCAGTCGTTGTGCTATCTTTGCATTCAGTCGATGGTTTCCTTCACTGGGCAGAAGCGTCCGCATTTGACGTGGTCCCGTTGGTTTCTTGTTGACTTGGTTGCCCTGGCCCAATCGGACTTGCTTCTTCCAAACAGGCGGCTCAGACAGATGGCAAAGAGCACTCTGCCTAGGTCTTCTGCTACAAGGTTCACGGTTTCAAGTCTGCCATTCAAGGCTTTGATCCATTTCAGGTGGTGTGTGTGCCAGGTGTAACATCATGGTGTACTCTCGTTGTGTTCCATGTGGCTGTGCAGGCTTCCCAGCACCGTTTATGGTAGAGGCTCTCCTTTCTCCGCTGTCTCCTCTTGGCTCCCTGGTCGAAAATGGGCTGTCCATGTAGGTTTGAGTTGGGCTCTGGGTTCTCGATTCTGTTGCATGGGTCTGTGTGCCTGTTTTGGGGCCCAGACTGTGCCGTCTCGGTACCTAGTGCTTCGTCCTATATGTTGAAATCGGAAAGTGTGCCACGTCCTGCTTTTTTCGTTTTCCTGAGGATTCCTTTGCCTAGTCAGGGTCTCTTGTTGCTGGCTAGAAACTTTAGGATTCCCTCTTCTGTCTCTGTGGGAAACATTGCTGCAACTTTGACTGGGATTGCATGGAATCCAGAGATTCCTTGCTCTGGTAGGGACGTTTCCAGTGTGTTGATGCTTCCACTCCTAGATCCTGGAATCTCCTTCTTTCTCCTTGTGTCTTCTTGAATTTCTTTCCCCCAACGTTGGTTAGTTTTCCATTGCCATGGCTTTCACCTGTTCTGCTAAGTTTCTTCATAGAGATCTCAGCCTTCTCACTGGCATGCAGTTTTTCACTTTTTCTTTTCAGCTTCAGTTTCTCTATGCTTTGCAACTTGGAATCGGTTTTGTTCTGGCAGAAGTGCATCGCTGAGCTCACATCTGCTGGCAATGCTCCTGTCTTTGCTGTGGAAGTCTGGCCCTGTCTAACGTCCCTTCCCGTCTGCCTCTACACTACCTCGGACGCCTGCCCCAGAATGCCTGAAGCAGTGGTGAGCAGGCTCACCCGAGGGTCCACCCGGCCCACCCCGGGCCACCGACCCAGAAGGTGCGGACCTCACCGCTGCGCCACCGGCCGGCCCGTTTCATGTTCCGTTGGCAACCTGCAGTTGAGGGCAATGGGACTTGAATATGCTACTTGAGCCCAACTCTGGCACTGTGTAGATGAGGCCAGGTTGTTTTTCGGGTCCACTGCGATGTCAGAGGATTTGTCAGAATCGTGTCTCTGCTGTCCCGGCAAGCTTCACGGACACACGGTTTCCTGGCCCGCTTGGAGCAGTCTCATAACTCACCCTTCCCTCTTAACCCAGCCTTGACCTTCGCTGCCGTCTTTTGGCTTGTGAATTTCTCTGCCTTTCAAACGTTCCAGCAGAGTCTGTCGAAAGACGGACATCATCTTTCATTGTGGATCATCCAGGTGTGATTTCTGTTCGAGTTGCATTTTCTGGGACCTTGGTCTCTTTTCCATAGGAGAATCGTCATGGGATTTCTCAGCTATCCCCCTTAGACATGCTTATCAGTCCGTTCCCCTTCCTTCCAAGTGATTCATTTTGCATTTCTGGAATCACCGTATGTTCTCTAGGCCGAGGTGTGAGTGCTTTCGTGACTCTTGGTTGTTGTCTTTGAATTTGCACCGGTCACTTGAAGGAGTCTTTGCTGTCCTAGCCTGGGTCAAACTAAGCACCGGGAACACGTGGTCATCTGGGTTGGTTTGACATCCTGAGGTCAGAAACTCCAAACTCGAGGTTGTCCTGGCATCCCCCTTCACGGACACAATGTTTCCAGGACAAATTAGACGAGTCTGATGAATCCCTCTCTCCAGGAAAGATATTTTTCTGTCTCCTTTCCGGATTTGGGAAGTTTCGAACTTCACCCCTGATCCTGGAACGTTCCCCCAGGTGCCGTCTAGATACGGGCTTCCTTTATTTCTATAGGCTGTGCCATTTGTTTGCCTTACATCCTCAGCCCTGGCCTGTTTATTTTTCTTGAAACAGAATTGTAATGTTCTCATTTTCAGCCCACTTCCTTACATGTGGTGTCAAAACACATAATCCATAATCCTTCTACGGCAAGAGGTAGGGGGAGAGAATTTCGATGGAGGCAAACTGAGCACACTAGCCTGGGTGGGCAGCCTTCACGAAGGAACGGATCCCTGTGGTAAAGGGTGCTTTTCAGCACCCTTGTAGAGCACTTCCAAACAAAGAGACATAGCCCAAGCGTGACGGGGCTCCATTCCTTCAAGGCTTCCAAGACATCTCTTGGGACACATTAGCCTGTACCCGGTGGGCCCCCGTGACGCCAGAGCTATGGAAAGTGAGACTGATCTGCAAAGAATGCCAGGGGCCTAGGAAAGGAGGCATCGAGTCTTCTCTTCAACGTCCTCAAGACCTCATTCTTGACTTTGGCTTATGCTTAAGGCAGAAGGACCACGTAGGTCTGATAAGGCCCAAGTCCGGCCTCTTGCTTCCAATCAAGTTGCAAGCTTGAATCAGCATGGCCTCCCCATAGACTTGAATAGATGACAACGTTCTCCTCTCGGGGCTTGTCCCTCTATTCTCGCTTCTTGCCAAGGATTCCTTTCTTACCCCTCGAATCAGCGTCTGTTTTATGTCTTCCAGTTTCTGTGTCCGCTTTCTGTTTCTCAAAGCTGTTTCTCGGTATCCCTCCCTTTAATAGCCTAGCCTAGGCCAATCCTCAGTCTGTAACCGTGCGGCCATCTTGGCGGACATGATCCTCGGGATGTCATAAACAACCTCAAAATTCGAAGTTGTCCTGACAACCTGCGTGCACACAGAGTTTCAGAGCCATCTCAGGCCAGTCTGACTCCTCACCCTTTCCTGGTAGGATAGTTTTCCTTTTTCTCGATTTCTTGTCGGTTTCTGTCTTGCCCCTCGAACTTTGGAAGGCCTGCTACATTCTCTCTAGACACTGGTTTCTGTCCTGTAAGATGATCCTGGGTTTCTCCTCTTACATTTTATGTAGATGGCCAAGTGGGTGGACGTTCCCCAGAGAAAGTCCTGGACTCCCTCCCAGGTTGAAGTTGCCCGGGCCATCCTCTGATGCGCAATGATCGTGTCATCTCCTAGCACTCTGCCGATTCCACCTTGGCAGGTCCCATGTTTTCCTTCCTTCTTCCTCTGGGGAAGTGTACCAGAGGCGTTCATGGATTGTAAAAGCCTCACGGTTCTTTTTCTGGTGCATATTGATAAGGTGACCTCACCATTGCTACTTAGTTTATGATCCCTGTCCGCACCGTACCATGAAATCTATATTTCCTAACACTGCTAATGTGATCTGCACCCGTGATGTGAAACAGTGAGGCCTGGGCCGGCCAAGCGGAACGTGGGCACTTACCCGCTCCGCCACAGGGCCGGCCCTGAATTGGACTTTTGGACCAACCTTTTGCCTGAGCTTGGGAACACGTGGGCCTGTTTGGATTATTCGTGAAGGTGATTAGTAGTAACATCCTGGACGGTAACCTTTTCCGTGGGTGCATGGGTTTAGCAGGCAGCATGTTCTGTGGGTAGTATTCCTCTTCATCTATTTGGAATGGTCTACCTTTCTGTAGCATCAGTACGCATTTTGAGGTGACTTTCCAGCCTTGGAAGTTCACCTTCTCTAATCTCTTTCAGCCCCAAAGCTTTATGCCGTCATTCTGGACCCCATTTTGGATTTTTTTTGCTTTTAGGTGAATTTATTGCCGCAACCCTGCATTAGAACATCCTATATCTTTCCGATTTGCATCCTCATCGATGTAGACTTCCGTGTAGCTGACATCATCTTCCCCTGCGTAAGCCTAATAGCAGGCCCTCACCACACACTTGTGCCTCATCATCTGTTTCACCCTCTCACACCTCCCCGCTTTGTCTCTGGGAACCCCCAATCAAATGTCCCGTGCCACCTGTTCCTCACCCCTTGTTTTTGCTTCTCCTACTCTTAAGTGAGGTCCTACGGTACTTGCCTTGCTCCCTGGGGCTTGTTTCACTTCCCTAAAACCCTCACAGCCATTCTGGTGGTCACAAATGGCTGGATTGCATCCTTGGTTCCGGCTGACTGGTATGCCATTGCGTGGCTATAGCCCATCTTCCTTCTGCACTCGTCCCTTGCTGGGCTCCAGGGAGGCTTCCAAGCCTTGGGTCGTGGGAGCGACGCTGTGGTGTACTCAGCGGTGCACATGTCTTTATGCAGGAGTGTTTCCGAGTTCTTTGGATCAACACGCCGCAGAGGAATAGCTGGATCATATGGGACATGGATTCTTCAAGTTCTGAGGCAGTTCCACACCGCTTGGCGTAGTGGCTGCACCGGTCTGCACTCCCACCAACGGTGCAGGAGGCTTCCCTTCTCTCCACCTCCTCTCTGACACTTGTGGCTTCCTGTCTGCTTCCTTATAGCCATTCTGACCACAGTGAGCTGCTGTGCCCTTGCAGTTTGCATTTGCAGTGGCCTGAGACTTCATGACGGTGAACAAGTGTTCATGCACCCATTGGCCCTCTTTCCATCTTCTTGGCAGAAATCTCTGTTTCCATCTTCTGCCCAGGTTTTCATTGGCTTGTTGTTTTTTTTTTTTTTTTTCCTGTTGGGACGTGCGAGTTGATTGCATCTTTGCGCTTTTCACCCCTTGTCCGATGTGTGGTTTGCAAACATCCTCCCCCAGTCGTTGTGCTATCTTTGCATTCAGTCGATGGTTTCCTTCACTGGGCAGAAGCGTCCGCATTTGACGTGGTCCCGTTGGTTTCTTGTTGACTTGGTTGCCCTGGCCCAATCGGACTTGCTTCTTCCAAACAGGCGGCTCAGACAGATGGCAAAGAGCACTCTGCCTAGGTCTTCTGCTACAAGGTTCACGGTTTCAAGTCTGCCATTCAAGGCTTTGATCCATTTCAGGTGGTGTGTGTGCCAGGTGTAACATCATGGTGTACTCTCGTTGTGTTCCATGTGGCTGTGCAGGCTTCCCAGCACCGTTTATGGTAGAGGCTCTCCTTTCTCCGCTGTCTCCTCTTGGCTCCCTGGTCGAAAATGGGCTGTCCATGTAGGTTTGAGTTGGGCTCTGGGTTCTCGATTCTGTTGCATGGGTCTGTGTGCCTGTTTTGGGGCCCAGACTGTGCCGTCTCGGTACCTAGTGCTTCGTCCTATATGTTGAAATCGGAAAGTGTGCCACGTCCTGCTTTTTTCGTTTTCCTGAGGATTCCTTTGCCTAGTCAGGGTCTCTTGTTGCTGGCTAGAAACTTTAGGATTCCCTCTTCTGTCTCTGTGGGAAACATTGCTGCAACTTTGACTGGGATTGCATGGAATCCAGAGATTCCTTGCTCTGGTAGGGACGTTTCCAGTGTGTTGATGCTTCCACTCCTAGATCCTGGAATCTCCTTCTTTCTCCTTGTGTCTTCTTGAATTTCTTTCCCCCAACGTTGGTTAGTTTTCCATTGCCATGGCTTTCACCTGTTCTGCTAAGTTTCTTCATAGAGATCTCAGCCTTCTCACTGGCATGCAGTTTTTCACTTTTTCTTTTCAGCTTCAGTTTCTCTATGCTTTGCAACTTGGAATCGGTTTTGTTCTGGCAGAAGTGCATCGCTGAGCTCACATCTGCTGGCAATGCTCCTGTCTTTGCTGTGGAAGTCTGGCCCTGTCTAACGTCCCTTCCCGTCTGCCTCTACACTACCTCGGACGCCTGCCCCAGAATGCCTGAAGCAGTGGTGAGCAGGCTCACCCGAGGGTCCACCCGGCCCACCCCGGGCCACCGACCCAGAAGGTGCGGACCTCACCGCTGCGCCACCGGCCGGCCCGTTTCATGTTCCGTTGGCAACCTGCAGTTGAGGGCAATGGGACTTGAATATGCTACTTGAGCCCAACTCTGGCACTGTGTAGATGAGGCCAGGTTGTTTTTCGGGTCCACTGCGATGTCAGAGGATTTGTCAGAATCGTGTCTCTGCTGTCCCGGCAAGCTTCACGGACACACGGTTTCCTGGCCCGCTTGGAGCAGTCTCATAACTCACCCTTCCCTCTTAACCCAGCCTTGACCTTCGCTGCCGTCTTTTGGCTTGTGAATTTCTCTGCCTTTCAAACGTTCCAGCAGAGTCTGTCGAAAGACGGACATCATCTTTCATTGTGGATCATCCAGGTGTGATTTCTGTTCGAGTTGCATTTTCTGGGACCTTGGTCTCTTTTCCATAGGAGAATCGTCATGGGATTTCTCAGCTATCCCCCTTAGACATGCTTATCAGTCCGTTCCCCTTCCTTCCAAGTGATTCATTTTGCATTTCTGGAATCACCGTATGTTCTCTAGGCCGAGGTGTGAGTGCTTTCGTGACTCTTGGTTGTTGTCTTTGAATTTGCACCGGTCACTTGAAGGAGTCTTTGCTGTCCTAGCCTGGGTCAAACTAAGCACCGGGAACACGTGGTCATCTGGGTTGGTTTGACATCCTGAGGTCAGAAACTCCAAACTCGAGGTTGTCCTGGCATCCCCCTTCACGGACACAATGTTTCCAGGACAAATTAGACGAGTCTGATGAATCCCTCTCTCCAGGAAAGATATTTTTCTGTCTCCTTTCCGGATTTGGGAAGTTTCGAACTTCACCCCTGATCCTGGAACGTTCCCCCAGGTGCCGTCTAGATACGGGCTTCCTTTATTTCTATAGGCTGTGCCATTTGTTTGCCTTACATCCTCAGCCCTGGCCTGTTTATTTTTCTTGAAACAGAATTGTAATGTTCTCATTTTCAGCCCACTTCCTTACATGTGGTGTCAAAACACATAATCCATAATCCTTCTACGGCAAGAGGTAGGGGGAGAGAATTTCGATGGAGGCAAACTGAGCACACTAGCCTGGGTGGGCAGCCTTCACGAAGGAACGGATCCCTGTGGTAAAGGGTGCTTTTCAGCACCCTTGTAGAGCACTTCCAAACAAAGAGACATAGCCCAAGCGTGACGGGGCTCCATTCCTTCAAGGCTTCCAAGACATCTCTTGGGACACATTAGCCTGTACCCGGTGGGCCCCCGTGACGCCAGAGCTATGGAAAGTGAGACTGATCTGCAAAGAATGCCAGGGGCCTAGGAAAGGAGGCATCGAGTCTTCTCTTCAACGTCCTCAAGACCTCATTCTTGACTTTGGCTTATGCTTAAGGCAGAAGGACCACGTAGGTCTGATAAGGCCCAAGTCCGGCCTCTTGCTTCCAATCAAGTTGCAAGCTTGAATCAGCATGGCCTCCCCATAGACTTGAATAGATGACAACGTTCTCCTCTCGGGGCTTGTCCCTCTATTCTCGCTTCTTGCCAAGGATTCCTTTCTTACCCCTCGAATCAGCGTCTGTTTTATGTCTTCCAGTTTCTGTGTCCGCTTTCTGTTTCTCAAAGCTGTTTCTCGGTATCCCTCCCTTTAATAGCCTAGCCTAGGCCAATCCTCAGTCTGTAACCGTGCGGCCATCTTGGCGGACATGATCCTCGGGATGTCATAAACAACCTCAAAATTCGAAGTTGTCCTGACAACCTGCGTGCACACAGAGTTTCAGAGCCATCTCAGGCCAGTCTGACTCCTCACCCTTTCCTGGTAGGATAGTTTTCCTTTTTCTCGATTTCTTGTCGGTTTCTGTCTTGCCCCTCGAACTTTGGAAGGCCTGCTACATTCTCTCTAGACACTGGTTTCTGTCCTGTAAGATGATCCTGGGTTTCTCCTCTTACATTTTATGTAGATGGCCAAGTGGGTGGACGTTCCCCAGAGAAAGTCCTGGACTCCCTCCCAGGTTGAAGTTGCCCGGGCCATCATCTGATGCGCAATGATCGTGTCATCTCCTAGCACTCTGCCGATTCCACCTTGGCAGGTCCCATGTTTTCCTTCCTTCTTCCTCTGGGGAAGTGTACCAGAGGCGTTCATGGATTGTAAAAGCCTCACGGTTCTTTTTCTGGTGCATATTGATAAGGTGACCTCACCATTGCTACTTAGTTTATGATCCCTGTCCGCACCGTACCATGAAATCTATATTTCCTAACACTGCTAATGTGATCTGCACCCGTGATGTGAAACAGTGAGGCCTGGGCCGGCCAAGCGGAACGTGGGCACTTACCCGCTCCGCCACAGGGCCGGCCCTGAATTGGACTTTTGGACCAACCTTTTGCCTGAGCTTGGGAACACGTGGGCCTGTTTGGATTATTCGTGAAGGTGATTAGTAGTAACATCCTGGACGGTAACCTTTTCCGTGGGTGCATGGGTTTAGCAGGCAGCATGTTCTGTGGGTAGTATTCCTCTTCATCTATTTGGAATGGTCTACCTTTCTGTAGCATCAGTACGCATTTTGAGGTGACTTTCCAGCCTTGGAAGTTCACCTTCTCTAATCTCTTTCAGCCCCAAAGCTTTATGCCGTCATTCTGGACCCCATTTTGGATTTTTTTTGCTTTTAGGTGAATTTATTGCCGCAACCCTGCATTAGAAC
This sequence comes from Equus asinus, assembly GCF_041296235.1. Taxonomy (NCBI): domain Eukaryota; kingdom Metazoa; phylum Chordata; class Mammalia; order Perissodactyla; family Equidae; genus Equus; species Equus asinus. The sequence continues at coordinate 41,117,013 of NC_091816.1, read as the reverse complement.
ATCCTATATCTTTCCGATTTGCATCCTCATCGATGTAGACTTCCGTGTAGCTGACATCATCTTCCCCTGCGTAAGCCTAATAGCAGGCCCTCACCACACACTTGTGCCTCATCATCTGTTTCACCCTCTCACACCTCCCCGCTTTGTCTCTGGGAACCCCCAATCAAATGTCCCGTGCCACCTGTTCCTCACCCCTTGTTTTTGCTTCTCCTACTCTTAAGTGAGGTCCTACGGTACTTGCCTTGCTCCCTGGGGCTTGTTTCACTTCCCTAAAACCCTCACAGCCATTCTGGTGGTCACAAATGGCTGGATTGCATCCTTGGTTCCGGCTGACTGGTATGCCATTGCGTGGCTATAGCCCATCTTCCTTCTGCACTCGTCCCTTGCTGGGCTCCAGGGAGGCTTCCAAGCCTTGGGTCGTGGGAGCGACGCTGTGGTGTACTCAGCGGTGCACATGTCTTTATGCAGGAGTGTTTCCGAGTTCTTTGGATCAACACGCCGCAGAGGAATAGCTGGATCATATGGGACATGGATTCTTCAAGTTCTGAGGCAGTTCCACACCGCTTGGCGTAGTGGCTGCACCGGTCTGCACTCCCACCAACGGTGCAGGAGGCTTCCCTTCTCTCCACCTCCTCTCTGACACTTGTGGCTTCCTGTCTGCTTCCTTATAGCCATTCTGACCACAGTGAGCTGCTGTGCCCTTGCAGTTTGCATTTGCAGTGGCCTGAGACTTCATGACGGTGAACAAGTGTTCATGCACCCATTGGCCCTCTTTCCATCTTCTTGGCAGAAATCTCTGTTTCCATCTTCTGCCCAGGTTTTCATTGGCTTGTTGTTTTTTTTTTTTTTTTTTCCTGTTGGGACGTGCGAGTTGATTGCATCTTTGCGCTTTTCACCCCTTGTCCGATGTGTGGTTTGCAAACATCCTCCCCCAGTCGTTGTGCTATCTTTGCATTCAGTCGATGGTTTCCTTCACTGGGCAGAAGCGTCCGCATTTGACGTGGTCCCGTTGGTTTCTTGTTGACTTGGTTGCCCTGGCCCAATCGGACTTGCTTCTTCCAAACAGGCGGCTCAGACAGATGGCAAAGAGCACTCTGCCTAGGTCTTCTGCTACAAGGTTCACGGTTTCAAGTCTGCCATTCAAGGCTTTGATCCATTTCAGGTGGTGTGTGTGCCAGGTGTAACATCATGGTGTACTCTCGTTGTGTTCCATGTGGCTGTGCAGGCTTCCCAGCACCGTTTATGGTAGAGGCTCTCCTTTCTCCGCTGTCTCCTCTTGGCTCCCTGGTCGAAAATGGGCTGTCCATGTAGGTTTGAGTTGGGCTCTGGGTTCTCGATTCTGTTGCATGGGTCTGTGTGCCTGTTTTGGGGCCCAGACTGTGCCGTCTCGGTACCTAGTGCTTCGTCCTATATGTTGAAATCGGAAAGTGTGCCACGTCCTGCTTTTTTCGTTTTCCTGAGGATTCCTTTGCCTAGTCAGGGTCTCTTGTTGCTGGCTAGAAACTTTAGGATTCCCTCTTCTGTCTCTGTGGGAAACATTGCTGCAACTTTGACTGGGATTGCATGGAATCCAGAGATTCCTTGCTCTGGTAGGGACGTTTCCAGTGTGTTGATGCTTCCACTCCTAGATCCTGGAATCTCCTTCTTTCTCCTTGTGTCTTCTTGAATTTCTTTCCCCCAACGTTGGTTAGTTTTCCATTGCCATGGCTTTCACCTGTTCTGCTAAGTTTCTTCATAGAGATCTCAGCCTTCTCACTGGCATGCAGTTTTTCACTTTTTCTTTTCAGCTTCAGTTTCTCTATGCTTTGCAACTTGGAATCGGTTTTGTTCTGGCAGAAGTGCATCGCTGAGCTCACATCTGCTGGCAATGCTCCTGTCTTTGCTGTGGAAGTCTGGCCCTGTCTAACGTCCCTTCCCGTCTGCCTCTACACTACCTCGGACGCCTGCCCCAGAATGCCTGAAGCAGTGGTGAGCAGGCTCACCCGAGGGTCCACCCGGCCCACCCCGGGCCACCGACCCAGAAGGTGCGGACCTCACCGCTGCGCCACCGGCCGGCCCGTTTCATGTTCCGTTGGCAACCTGCAGTTGAGGGCAATGGGACTTGAATATGCTACTTGAGCCCAACTCTGGCACTGTGTAGATGAGGCCAGGTTGTTTTTCGGGTCCACTGCGATGTCAGAGGATTTGTCAGAATCGTGTCTCTGCTGTCCCGGCAAGCTTCACGGACACACGGTTTCCTGGCCCGCTTGGAGCAGTCTCATAACTCACCCTTCCCTCTTAACCCAGCCTTGACCTTCGCTGCCGTCTTTTGGCTTGTGAATTTCTCTGCCTTTCAAACGTTCCAGCAGAGTCTGTCGAAAGACGGACATCATCTTTCATTGTGGATCATCCAGGTGTGATTTCTGTTCGAGTTGCATTTTCTGGGACCTTGGTCTCTTTTCCATAGGAGAATCGTCATGGGATTTCTCAGCTATCCCCCTTAGACATGCTTATCAGTCCGTTCCCCTTCCTTCCAAGTGATTCATTTTGCATTTCTGGAATCACCGTATGTTCTCTAGGCCGAGGTGTGAGTGCTTTCGTGACTCTTGGTTGTTGTCTTTGAATTTGCACCGGTCACTTGAAGGAGTCTTTGCTGTCCTAGCCTGGGTCAAACTAAGCACCGGGAACACGTGGTCATCTGGGTTGGTTTGACATCCTGAGGTCAGAAACTCCAAACTCGAGGTTGTCCTGGCATCCCCCTTCACGGACACAATGTTTCCAGGACAAATTAGACGAGTCTGATGAATCCCTCTCTCCAGGAAAGATATTTTTCTGTCTCCTTTCCGGATTTGGGAAGTTTCGAACTTCACCCCTGATCCTGGAACGTTCCCCCAGGTGCCGTCTAGATACGGGCTTCCTTTATTTCTATAGGCTGTGCCATTTGTTTGCCTTACATCCTCAGCCCTGGCCTGTTTATTTTTCTTGAAACAGAATTGTAATGTTCTCATTTTCAGCCCACTTCCTTACATGTGGTGTCAAAACACATAATCCATAATCCTTCTACGGCAAGAGGTAGGGGGAGAGAATTTCGATGGAGGCAAACTGAGCACACTAGCCTGGGTGGGCAGCCTTCACGAAGGAACGGATCCCTGTGGTAAAGGGTGCTTTTCAGCACCCTTGTAGAGCACTTCCAAACAAAGAGACATAGCCCAAGCGTGACGGGGCTCCATTCCTTCAAGGCTTCCAAGACATCTCTTGGGACACATTAGCCTGTACCCGGTGGGCCCCCGTGACGCCAGAGCTATGGAAAGTGAGACTGATCTGCAAAGAATGCCAGGGGCCTAGGAAAGGAGGCATCGAGTCTTCTCTTCAACGTCCTCAAGACCTCATTCTTGACTTTGGCTTATGCTTAAGGCAGAAGGACCACGTAGGTCTGATAAGGCCCAAGTCCGGCCTCTTGCTTCCAATCAAGTTGCAAGCTTGAATCAGCATGGCCTCCCCATAGACTTGAATAGATGACAACGTTCTCCTCTCGGGGCTTGTCCCTCTATTCTCGCTTCTTGCCAAGGATTCCTTTCTTACCCCTCGAATCAGCGTCTGTTTTATGTCTTCCAGTTTCTGTGTCCGCTTTCTGTTTCTCAAAGCTGTTTCTCGGTATCCCTCCCTTTAATAGCCTAGCCTAGGCCAATCCTCAGTCTGTAACCGTGCGGCCATCTTGGCGGACATGATCCTCGGGATGTCATAAACAACCTCAAAATTCGAAGTTGTCCTGACAACCTGCGTGCACACAGAGTTTCAGAGCCATCTCAGGCCAGTCTGACTCCTCACCCTTTCCTGGTAGGATAGTTTTCCTTTTTCTCGATTTCTTGTCGGTTTCTGTCTTGCCCCTCGAACTTTGGAAGGCCTGCTACATTCTCTCTAGACACTGGTTTCTGTCCTGTAAGATGATCCTGGGTTTCTCCTCTTACATTTTATGTAGATGGCCAAGTGGGTGGACGTTCCCCAGAGAAAGTCCTGGACTCCCTCCCAGGTTGAAGTTGCCCGGGCCATCCTCTGATGCGCAATGATCGTGTCATCTCCTAGCACTCTGCCGATTCCACCTTGGCAGGTCCCATGTTTTCCTTCCTTCTTCCTCTGGGGAAGTGTACCAGAGGCGTTCATGGATTGTAAAAGCCTCACGGTTCTTTTTCTGGTGCATATTGATAAGGTGACCTCACCATTGCTACTTAGTTTATGATCCCTGTCCGCACCGTACCATGAAATCTATATTTCCTAACACTGCTAATGTGATCTGCACCCGTGATGTGAAACAGTGAGGCCTGGGCCGGCCAAGCGGAACGTGGGCACTTACCCGCTCCGCCACAGGGCCGGCCCTGAATTGGACTTTTGGACCAACCTTTTGCCTGAGCTTGGGAACACGTGGGCCTGTTTGGATTATTCGTGAAGGTGATTAGTAGTAACATCCTGGACGGTAACCTTTTCCGTGGGTGCATGGGTTTAGCAGGCAGCATGTTCTGTGGGTAGTATTCCTCTTCATCTATTTGGAATGGTCTACCTTTCTGTAGCATCAGTACGCATTTTGAGGTGACTTTCCAGCCTTGGAAGTTCACCTTCTCTAATCTCTTTCAGCCCCAAAGCTTTATGCCGTCATTCTGGACCCCATTTTGGATTTCTTTTGCTTTTAGGTGAATTTATTGCCGCAACCCTGCATTAGAACATCCTATATCTTTCCGATTTGCATCCTCATCGATGTAGACTTCCGTGTAGCTGACATCATCTTCCCCTGCGTAAGCCTAATAGCAGGCCCTCACCACACACTTGTGCCTCATCATCTGTTTCACCCTCTCACACCTCCCCGCTTTGTCTCTGGGAACCCCCAATCAAATGTCCCGTGCCACCTGTTCCTGACCGCTTGTTTTTGCTTCTCCTACTCTTAAGTGAGGTCCTACGGTACTTGCCTTGCTCCCTGGGGCTTGTTTCACTTCCCTAAAGCCCTCACAGCCATTCTGGTGGTCACAAATGGCTGGATTGCATCCTTGGTTCCGGCTGACTGGTATGCCATTGCGTGGCTATAGCCCATCTTCCTTCTGCACTCGTCCCTTGCTGGGCTCCAGGGAGGCTTCCAAGCCTTGGGTCGTGGGAGCGACGCTGTGGTGTACTCAGCGGTGCACATGTCTTTATGCAGGAGTGTTTCCGAGTTCTTTGGATCAACACGCCGCAGAGGAATAGCTGGATCATATGGGACATGGATTCTTCAAGTTCTGAGGCAGTTCCACACCGCTTGGCGTAGTGGCTGCACCGGTCTGCACTCCCACCAACGGTGCAGGAGGCTTCCCTTCTCTCCACCTCCTCTCTGACACTTGTGGCTTCCTGTCTGCTTCCTTATAGCCATTCTGACCACAGTGAGCTGCTGTGCCCTTGCAGTTTGCATTTGCAGTGGCCTGAGACTTCATGACGGTGAACAAGTGTTCATGCACCCATTGGCCCTCTTTCCATCTTCTTGGCAGAAATCTCTGTTTCCATCTTCTGCCCAGGTTTTCATTGGCTTGTTGTTTTTTTTTTTTTTTTCCTGTTGGGACGTGCGAGTTGATTGCATCTTTGCGCTTTTCACCCCTTGTCCGATGTGTGGTTTGCAAACATCCTCCCCCAGTCGTTGTGCTATCTTTGCATTCAGTCGATGGTTTCCTTCACTGGGCAGAAGCGTCCGCATTTGACGTGGTCCCGTTGGTTTCTTGTTGACTTGGTTGCCCTGGCCCAATCGGACTTGCTTCTTCCAAACAGGCGGCTCAGACAGATGGCAAAGAGCACTCTGCCTAGGTCTTCTGCTACAAGGTTCACGGTTTCAAGTCTGCCATTCAAGGCTTTGATCCATTTCAGGTGGTGTGTGTGCCAGGTGTAACATCATGGTGTACTCTCGTTGTGTTCCATGTGGCTGTGCAGGCTTCCCAGCACCGTTTATGGTAGAGGCTCTCCTTTCTCCGCTGTCTCCTCTTGGCTCCCTGGTCGAAAATGGGCTGTCCATGTACGTTTGAGTTGGGCTCTGGGTTCTCGATTCTGTTGCATGGGTCTGTGTGCCTGTTTTGGGGCCCAGACTGTGCCGTCTCGGTACCTAGTGCTTCGTCCTATATGTTGAAATCGGAAAGTGTGCCACGTCCTGCTTTTTTCGTTTTCCTGAGGATTCCTTTGCCTAGTCAGGGTCTCTTGTTGCTGGCTAGAAACTTTAGGATTCCCTCTTCTGTCTCTGTGGGAAACATTGCTGCAACTTTGACTGGGATTGCATGGAATCCAGAGATTCCTTGCTCTGGTAGGGACGTTTCCAGTGTGTTGATGCTTCCACTCCTAGATCCTGGAATCTCCTTCTTTCTCCTTGTGTCTTCTTGAATTTCTTTCCCCCAACGTTGGTTAGTTTTCCATTGCCATGGCTTTCACCTGTTCTGCTAAGTTTCTTCATAGAGATCTCAGCCTTCTCACTGGCATGCAGTTTTTCACTTTTTCTTTTCAGCTTCAGTTTCTCTATGCTTTGCAACTTGGAATCGGTTTTGTTCTGGCAGAAGTGCATCGCTGAGCTCACATCTGCTGGCAATGCTCCTGTCTTTGCTGTGGAAGTCTGGCCCTGTCTAACGTCCCTTCCCGTCTGCCTCTACACTACCTCGGACGCCTGCCCCAGAATGCCTGAAGCAGTGGTGAGCAGGCTCACCCGAGGGTCCACCCGGCCCACCCCGGGCCACCGACCCAGAAGGTGCGGACCTCACCGCTGCGCCACCGGCCGGCCCGTTTCATGTTCCGTTGGCAACCTGCAGTTGAGGGCAATGGGACTTGAATATGCTACTTGAGCCCAACTCTGGCACTGTGTAGATGAGGCCAGGTTGTTTTTCGGGTCCACTGCGATGTCAGAGGATTTGTCAGAATCGTGTCTCTGCTGTCCCGGCAAGCTTCACGGACACACGGTTTCCTGGCCCGCTTGGAGCAGTCTCATAACTCACCCTTCCCTCTTAGCCCAGCCTTGACCTTCGCTGCCGTCTTTTGGCTTGTGAATTTCTCTGCCTTTCAAACGTTCCAGCAGAGTCTGTCGAAAGACGGACATCATCTTTCATTGTGGATCATCCAGGTGTGATTTCTGTTCGAGTTGCATTTTCTGGGACCTTGGTCTCTTTTCCATAGGAGAATCGTCATGGGATTTCTCAGCTATCCCCCTTAGACATGCTTATCAGTCCGTTCCCCTTCCTTCCAAGTGATTCATTTTGCATTTCTGGAATCACCGTATGTTCTCTAGGCCGAGGTGTGAGTGCTTTCGTGACTCTTGGTTGTTGTCTTTGAATTTGCACCGGTCACTTGAAGGAGTCTTTGCTGTCCTAGCCTGGGTCAAACTAAGCACCGGGAACACGTGGTCATCTGGGTTGGTTTGACATCCTGAGGTCAGAAACTCCAAACTCGAGGTGGTCCTGGCATCCCCCTTCACGGACACAATGTTTCCAGGACAAATTAGACGAGTCTGATGAATCCCTCTCTCCAGGAAAGATATTTTTCTGTCTCCTTTCCGGATTTGGGAAGTTTCGAACTTCACCCCTGATCCTGGAACGTTCCCCCAGGTGCCGTCTAGATACGGGCTTCCTTTATTTCTATAGGCTGTGCCATTTGTTTGCCTTACATCCTCAGCCCTGGCCTGTTTATTTTTCTTGAAACAGAATTGTAATGTTCTCATTTTCAGCCCACTTCCTTACATGTGGTGTCAAAACACATAATCCATAATCCTTCTACGGCAAGAGGTAGGGGGAGAGAATTTCGATGGAGGCAAACTGAGCACACTAGCCTGGGTGGGCAGCCTTCACGAAGGAACGGATCCCTGTGGTAAAGGGTGCTTTTCAGCACCCTTGTAGAGCACTTCCAAACAAAGAGACATAGCCCAAGCGTGACGGGGCTCCATTCCTTCAAGGCTTCCAAGACATCTCTTGGGACACATTAGCCTGTACCCGGTGGGCCCCCGTGACGCCAGAGCTATGGAAAGTGAGACTGATCTGCAAAGAATGCCAGGGGCCTAGGAAAGGAGGCATCGAGTCTTCTCTTCAACGTCCTCAAGACCTCATTCTTGACTTTGGCTTATGCTTAAGGCAGAAGGACCACGTAGGTCTGATAAGGCCCAAGTCCGGCCTCTTGCTTCCAATCAAGTTGCAAGCTTGAATCAGCATGGCCTCCCCATAGACTTGAATAGATGACAACGTTCTCCTCTCGGGGCTTGTCCCTCTATTCTCGCTTCTTGCCAAGGATTCCTTTCTTACCCCTCGAATCAGCGTCTGTTTTATGTCTTCCAGTTTCTGTGTCCGCTTTCTGTTTCTCAAAGCTGTTTCTCGGTATCCCTCCCTTTAATAGCCTAGCCTAGGCCAATCCTCAGTCTGTAACCGTGCGGCCATCTTGGCGGACATGATCCTCGGGATGTCATAAACAACCTCAAAATTCGAAGTTGTCCTGACAACCTGCGTGCACACAGAGTTTCAGAGCCATCTCAGGCCAGTCTGACTCCTCACCCTTTCCTGGTAGGATAGTTTTCCTTTTTCTCGATTTCTTGTCGGTTTCTGTCTTGCCCCTCGAACTTTGGAAGGCCTGCTACATTCTCTCTAGACACTGGTTTCTGTCCTGTAAGATGATCCTGGGTTTCTCCTCTTACATTTTATGTAGATGGCCAAGTGGGTGGACGTTCCCCAGAGAAAGTCCTGGACTCCCTCCCAGGTTGAAGTTGCCCGGGCCATCCTCTGATGCGCAATGATCGTGTCATCTCCTAGCACTCTGCCGATTCCACCTTGGCAGGTCCCATGTTTTCCTTCCTTCTTCCTCTGGGGAAGTGTACCAGAGGCGTTCATGGATTGTAAAAGCCTCACGGTTCTTTTTCTGGTGCATATTGATAAGGTGACCTCACCATTGCTACTTAGTTTATGATCCCTGTCCGCACCGTACCATGAAATCTATATTTCCTAACACTGCTAATGTGATCTGCACCCGTGATGTGAAACAGTGAGGCCTGGGCCGGCCAAGCGGAACGTGGGCACTTACCCGCTCCGCCACAGGGCCGGCCCTGAATTGGACTTTTGGACCAACCTTTTGCCTGAGCTTGGGAACACGTGGGCCTGTTTGGATTATTCGTGAAGGTGATTAGTAGTAACATCCTGGACGGTAACCTTTTCCGTGGGTGCATGGGTTTAGCAGGCAGCATGTTCTGTGGGTAGTATTCCTCTTCATCTATTTGGAATGGTCTACCTTTCTGTAGCATCAGTACGCATTTTGAGGTGACTTTCCAGCCTTGGAAGTTCACCTTCTCTAATCTCTTTCAGCCCCAAAGCTTTATGCCGTCATTCTGGACCCCATTTTGGATTTCTTTTGCTTTTAGGTGAATTTATTGCCGCAACCCTGCATTAGAACATCCTATATCTTTCCGATTTGCATCCTCATCGATGTAGACTTCCGTGTAGCTGACATCATCTTCCCCTGCGTAAGCCTAATAGCAGGCCCTCACCACACACTTGTGCCTCATCATCTGTTTCACCCTCTCACACCTCCCCGCTTTGTCTCTGGGAACCCCCAATCAAATGTCCCGTGCCACCTGTTCCTGACCGCTTGTTTTTGCTTCTCCTACTCTTAAGTGAGGTCCTACGGTACTTGCCTTGCTCCCTGGGGCTTGTTTCACTTCCCTAAAGCCCTCACAGCCATTCTGGTGGTCACAAATGGCTGGATTGCATCCTTGGTTCCGGCTGACTGGTATGCCATTGCGTGGCTATAGCCCATCTTCCTTCTGCACTCGTCCCTTGCTGGGCTCCAGGGAGGCTTCCAAGTCTTGGGTCGTGGGAGCGACGCTGTGGTGAACTCAGCGGTGCACATGTCTTTATGCAGGAGTGTTTCCGAGTTCTTTGGATCAACACGCCGCAGAGGAATAGCTGGATCATATGGGACATGGATTCTTCAAGTTCTGAGGCAGTTCCACACCGCTTGGCGTAGTCGCTGCACCGGTCTGCACTCCCACCAACGGTGCAGGTGGCTTCTCTTCTCTCCACCTCCTCTCTGACACTTGTGGCTTCCTGTCTGCTTCCTTATAGCCATTCTGACCACAGTGAGCTGCTGTGCCCTTGCAGTTTGCATTTGCAGTGGCCTGAGACTTCATGACGGTGAACAAGTGTTCATGCACCCATTGGCCCTCTTTCCATCTTCTTGGCAGAAATCTCTGTTTCCATCTTCTGCCCAGGTTTTCATTGGCCTGTTGTTTTTTTTTTTTTTTTCCTGTGGGGACGTGCGAGTTGATTGCATCTTTGCGCTTTTCACCCCTTGTCCGATGTGTGGTTTGCAAACATCCTCCCCCAGTCGTTGTGCTATCTTTGCATTCAGTCGATGGTTTCCTTCACTGGGCAGAAGCGTCCGCATTTGACGTGGTCCCGTTGGTTTCTTGTTGACTTGGTTGCCCTGGCCCAGTCGGACTTGCTTCTTCCAAACAGGCGGCTCAGACAGATGGCAAAGAGCACTCTGCCTAGGTCTTCTGCTACAAGGTTCACGGTTTCAAGTCTGCCATTCAAGGCTTTGATCCATTTCAGGTGGTGTGTGTGCCAGGTGTAACATCATGGTGTACTCTCGTTGTGTTCCATGTGGCTGTGCAGGCTTCCCAGCACCGTTTATGGTAGAGGCTCTCCTTTCTCCGCTGTCTCCTCTTGGCTCCCTGGTCGAAAATGGGCTGTCCATGTAGGTTTGAGTTGGGCTCTGGGTTCTCGATTCTGTTGCATGGGTCTGTGTGCCTGTTTTGGGGCCCAGACTGTGCCGTCTCGGTACCTAGTGCTTCGTCCTATATGTTGAAATCGGAAAGTGTGCCACGTCCTGCTTTTTTCGTTTTCCTGAGGATTCCTTTGCCTAGTCAGGGTCTCTTGTTGCTGGCTAGAAACTTTAGGATTCCCTCTTCTGTCTCTGTGGGAAACATTGCTGCAACTTTGACTGGGATTGCATGGAATCCAGAGATTCCTTGCTCTGGTAGGGACGTTTCCAGTGTGTTGATGCTTCCACTCCTAGATCCTGGAATCTGCTTCTTTCTCCTTGTGTCTTCTTGAATTTCTTTCCCCCAACGTTGGTTAGTTTTCCATTGCCATGGCTTTCACCTGTTCTGCTAAGTTTCTTCATAGAGATCTCAGCCTTCTCACTGGCATGCAGTTTTTCACTTTTTCTTTTCAGCTTCAGTTTCTCTATGCTTTGCAACTTGGAATCGGTTTTGTTCTGGCAGAAGTGCATCGCTGAGCTCACATCTGCTGGCAATGCTCCTGTCTTTGCTGTGGAAGTCTGGCCCTGTCTAACGTCCCTTCCCGTCTGCCTCTACACTACCTCGGACGCCTGCCCAAGAATGCCTGAAGCAGTGGTGAGCAGGCTCACCCGAGGGTCCACCCGGCCCACCCCGGGCCACCGACCCAGAAGGTGCGGACCTCACCGCTGCGCCACCGGCCGGCCCGTTTCATGTTCCGTTGGCAACCTGCAGTTGAGGGCAATGGGACTTGAATATGCTACTTGAGCCCAACTCTGGCACTGTGTAGATGAGGCCAGGTTGTTTTTCGGGTCCACTGCGATGTCAGAGGATTTGTCAGAATCGTGTCTCTGCTGTCCCGGCAAGCTTCACGGACACACGGTTTCCTGGCCCGCTTGGAGCAGTCTCATAACTCACCCTTCCCTCTTAGCCCAGCCTTGACCTTCGCTGCCGTCTTTTGGCTTGTGAATTTCTCTGCCTTTCAAACGTTCCAGCAGAGTCTGTCGAAAGACGGACATCATCTTTCATTGTGGATCATCCAGGTGTGATTTCTGTTCGAGTTGCATTTTCTGGGACCTTGGTCTCTTTTCCATAGGAGAATCGTCATGGTATTTCTCAGCGATCCCCCTTAGACATGCTTATCAGTCCGTTCCCCTTCCTTCCAAGTGATTCATTTTGCATTTCTGGAATCACCGTATGTTCTCTAGGCCGAGGTGTGAGTGCTTTCGTGACTCTTGGTTGTTGTCTTTGAATTTGCACCGGTCACTTGAAGGAGTCTTTGCTGTCCTAGCCTGGGTCAAACTAAGCACCGGGAACACGTGGTCATCTGGGTTGGTTTGACATCCTGAGGTCAGAAACTCCAAACTCGAGGTGGTCCTGGCATCCCCCTTCACGGACACAATGTTTCCAGGACAAATTAGACGAGTCTGATGAATCCCTCTCTCCAGGAAAGATATTTTTCTGTCTCCTTTCCGGATTTGGGAAGTTTCGAACTTCACCCCTGATCCTGGAACGTTCCCCCAGGTGCCGTCTAGATACGGGCTTCCTTTATTTCTATAGGCTGTGCCATTTGTTTGCCTTACATCCTCAGCCCTGGCCTGTTTATTTTTCTTGAAACAGAATTGTAATGTTCTCATTTTCAGCCCACTTCCTTACATGTGGTGTCAAAACACATAATCCATAATCCTTCTACGGCAAGAGGTAGGGGGAGAGAATTTCGATGGAGGCAAACTGAGCACACTAGCCTGGGTGGGCAGCCTTCACGAAGGAACGGATCCCTGTGGTAAAGGGTGCTTTTCAGCACCCTTGTAGAGCACTTCCAAACAAAGAGACATAGCCCAAGCGTGACGGGGCTCCATTCCTTCAAGGCTTCCAAGACATCTCTTGGGACACATTAGCCTGTACCCGGTGGGCCCCCGTGACGCCAGAGCTATGGAAAGTGAGACTGATCTGCAAAGAATGCCAGGGGCCTAGGAAAGGAGGCATCGAGTCTTCTCTTCAACGTCCTCAAGACCTCATTCTTGACTTTGGCTTATGCTTAAGGCAGAAGGACCACATAGGTCTGATAAGGCCCAAGTCCGGCCTCTTGCTTCCAATCAAGTTGCAAGCTTGAATCAGCATGGCCTCCCCATAGACTTGAATAGATGACAACGTTCTCCTCTCGGGGCTTGTCCCTCTATTCTCGCTTCTTGCCAAGGATTCCGTTCTTACCCCTCGAATCAGCGTCTGTTTTATGTCTTCCAGTTTCTGTGTCCGCTTTCTGTTTCTCAAAGCTGTTTCTCGGTATCCCTCCCTTTAATAGCCTAGCCTAGGCCAATCCTCAGTCTGTAACCGTGCGGCCATCTTGGCGGACATGATCCTCGGGATGTCATAAACAACCTCAAAATTCGAAGTTGTCCTGACAACCTGCGTGCACACAGAGTTTCAGAGCCATCTCAGGCCAGTCTGACTCCTCACCCTTTCCTGGTAGGATAGTTTTCCTTTTTCTCGATTTCTTGTCGGTTTCTGTCTTGCCCCTCGAACTTTGGAAGGCCTGCTACATTCTCTCTAGACACTGGTTTCTGTCCTGTAAGATGATCCTGGGTTTCTCCTCTTACATTTTATGTAGATGGCCAAGTGGGTGGACGTTCCCCAGAGAAAGTCCTGGACTCCCTCCCAGGTTGAAGTTGCCCGGGCCATCCTCTGATGCGCAATGATCGTGTCATCTCCTAGCACTCTGCCGATTCCACCTTGGCAGGTCCCATGTTTTCCTTCCTTCTTCCTCTGGGGAAGTGTACCAGAGGCGTTCATGGATTGTAAAAGCCTCACGGTTCTTTTTCTGGTGCATATTGATAAGGTGACCTCACCATTGCTACTTAGTTTATGATCCCTGTCCGCACCGTACCATGAAATCTATATTTCCTAACACTGCTAATGTGATCTGCACCCGTGATGTGAAACAGTGAGGCCTGGGCCAGCCAAGCGGAACGTGGGCACTTACCCGCTCCGCCACAGGGCCGGCCCTGAATTGGACTTTTGGACCAACCTTTTGCCTGAGCTTGGGAACACGTGGGCCTGTTTGGATTATTCGTGAAGGTGATTAGTAGTAACATCCTGGACGGTAACCTTTTCCGTGGGTGCATGGGTTTAGCAGGCAGCATGTTCTGTGGGTAGTATTCCTCTTCATCTATTTGGAATGGTCTACCTTTCTGTAGCATCAGTATGCATTTTGAGGTGACTTTCCAGCCTTGGAAGTTCACCTTCTCTAATCTCTTTCAGCCCCAAAGCTTTATGCCGTCATTCTGGACCCCATTTTGGATTTTTTTTGCTTTTAGGTGAATTTATTGCCGCAACCCTGCATTAGAACATCCTATATCTTTCCGATTTGCATCCTCATCGATGTAGACTTCCGTGTAGCTGACATCATCTTCCCCTGCGTAAGCCTAATAGCAGGCCCTCACCACACACTTGTGCCTCATCATCTGTTTCACCCTCTCACACCTCCCCGCTTTGTCTCTGGGAACCCCCAATCAAATGTCCCGTGCCACCTGTTCCTGACCGCTTGTTTTTGCTTCTCCTACTCTTAAGTGAGGTCCTACGGTACTTGCCTTGCTCCCTGGGGCTTGTTTCACTTCCCTAAAACCCTCACAGCCATTCTGGTGGTCACAAATGGCTGGATTGCATCCTTGGTTCCGGCTGACTGGTATGCCATTGCGTGGCTATAGCCCATCTTCCTTCTGCACTCGTCCCTTGCTGGGCTCCAGGGAGGCTTCCAAGTCTTGGGTCGTGGGAGCGACGCTGTGGTGAACTCAGCGGTGCACATGTCTTTATGCAGGAGTGTTTCCGAGTTCTTTGGATCAACACGCCGCAGAGGAATAGCTGGATCATATGGGACATGGATTCTTCAAGTTCTGAGGCAGTTCCACACCGCTTGGCGTAGTGGCTGCACCGGTCTGCACTCCCACCAACGGTGCAGGAGGCTTCCCTTCTCTCCACCTCCTCTCTGACACTTGTGGCTTCCTGTCTGCTTCCTTATAGCCATTCTGACCACAGTGAGCTGCTGTGCCCTTGCAGTTTGCATTTGCAGTGGCCTGAGACTTCATGACGGTGAACAAGTGTTCATGCACCCATTGGCCCTCTTTCCATCTTCTTGGCAGAAATCTCTGTTTCCATCTTCTGCCCAGGTTTTCATTGGCTTGTTGTTTTTTTTTTTTTTTTCCTGTGGGGACGTGCGAGTTGATTGCATCTTTGCGCTTTTCACCCCTTGTCCGATGTGTGGTTTGCAAACATCCTCCCCCAGTCGTTGTGCTATCTTTGCATTCAGTCGATGGTTTCCTTCACTGGGCAGAAGCGTCCGCATTTGACGTGGTCCCGTTGGTTTCTTGTTGACTTGGTTGCCCTGGCCCAGTCGGACTTGCTTCTTCCAAACAGGCGGCTCAGACAGATGGCAAAGAGCACTCTGCCTAGGTCTTCTGCTACAAGGTTCACGGTTTCAAGTCTGCCATTCAAGGCTTTGATCCATTTCAGGTGGTGTGTGTGCCAGGTGTAACATCATGGTGTACTCTCGTTGTGTTCCATGTGGCTGTGCAGGCTTCCCAGCACCGTTTATGGTAGAGGCTCTCCTTTCTCCGCTGTCTCCTCTTGGCTCCCTGGTCGAAAATGGGCTGTCCATGTAGGTTTGAGTTGGGCTCTGGGTTCTCGATTCTGTTGCATGGGTCTGTGTGCCTGTTTTGGGGCCCAGACTGTGCCGTCTCGGTACCTAGTGCTTCGTCCTATATGTTGAAATCGGAAAGTGTGCCACGTCCTGCATTTTTCGTTTTCCTGAGGATTCCTTTGCCTAGTCAGGGTCTCTTGTTGCTGGCTAGAAACTTTAGGATTCCCTCTTCTGTCTCTGTGGGAAACATTGCTGCAACTTTGACTGGGATTGCATGGAATCCAGAGATTCCTTGCTCTGGTAGGGACGTTTCCAGTGTGTTGATGCTTCCACTCCTAGATCCTGGAATCTGCTTCTTTCTCCTTGTGTCTTCTTGAATTTCTTTCCCCCAACGTTGGTTAGTTTTCCATTGCCATGGCTTTCACCTGTTCTGCTAAGTTTCTTCATAGAGATCTCAGCCTTCTCACTGGCATGCAGTTTTTCACTTTTTCTTTTCAGCTTCAGTTTCTCTATGCTTTGCAACTTGGAATCGGTTTTGTTCTGGCAGAAGTGCATCGCTGAGCTCACATCTGCTGGCAATGCTCCTGTCTTTGCTGTGGAAGTCTGGCCCTGTCTAACGTCCCTTCCCGTCTGCCTCTACACTACCTCGGACGCCTGCCCCAGAATGCCTGAAGCAGTGGTGAGCAGGCTCACCCGAGGGTCCACCCGGCCCACCCCGGGCCACCGACCCAGAAGGTGCGGACCTCACCGCTGCGCCACCGGCCGGCCCCTTTCATGTTCCGTTGGCAACCTGCAGTTGAGGGCAATGGGACTTGAATATGCTACTTGAGCCCAACTCTGGCACTGTGTAGATGAGGCCAGGTTGTTTTTCGGGTCCACTGCGATGTCAGAGGATTTGTCAGAATCGTGTCTCTGCTGTCCCGGCAAGCTTCACGGACACACGGTTTCCTGGCCCGCTTGGAGCAGTCTCATAACTCACCCTTCCCTCTTAGCCCAGCCTTGACCTTCGCTGCCGTCTTTTGGCTTGTGAATTTCTCTGCCTTTCAAACGTTCCAGCAGAGTCTGTCGAAAGACGGACATCATCTTTCATTGTGGATCATCCAGGTGTGATTTCTGTTCGAGTTGCATTTTCTGGGACCTTGGTCTCTTTTCCATAGGAGAATCGTCATGGGATTTCTCAGCTATCCCCCTTAGACATGCTTATCAGTCCGTTCCCCTTCCTTCCAAGTGATTCATTTTGCATTTCTGGAATCACCGTATGTTCTCTAGGCCGAGGTGTGAGTGCTTTCGTGACTCTTGGTTGTTGTCTTTGAATTTGCACCGGTCACTTGAAGGAGTCTTTGCTGTCCTAGCCTGGGTCAAACTAAGCACCGGGAACACGTGGTCATCTGGGTTGGTTTGACATCCTGAGGTCAGAAACTCCAAACTCGAGGTGGTCCTGGCATCCCCCTTCACGGACACAATGTTTCCAGGACAAATTAGACGAGTCTGATGAATCCCTCTCTCCAGGAAAGATATTTTTCTGTCTCCTTTCCGGATTTGGGAAGTTTCGAACTTCACCCCTGATCCTGGAACGTTCCCCCAGGTGCCGTCTAGATACGGGCTTCCTTTATTTCTATAGGCTGTGCCATTTGTTTGCCTTACATCCTCAGCCCTGGCCTGTTTATTTTTCTTGAAACAGAATTGTAATGTTCTCATTTTCAGCCCACTTCCTTACATGTGGTGTCAAAACACATAATCCATAATCCTTCTACGGCAAGAGGTAGGGGGAGAGAATTTCGATGGAGGCAAACTGAGCACACTAGCCTGGGTGGGCAGCCTTCACGAAGGAACGGATCCCTGTGGTAAAGGGTGCTTTTCAGCACCCTTGTAGAGCACTTCCAAACAAAGAGACATAGCCCAAGCGTGACGGGGCTCCATTCCTTCAAGGCTTCCAAGACATCTCTTGGGACACATTAGCCTGTACCCGGTGGGCCCCCGTGACGCCAGAGCTATGGAAAGTGAGACTGATCTGCAAAGAATGCCAGGGGCCTAGGAAAGGAGGCATCGAGTCTTCTCTTCAACGTCCTCAAGACCTCATTCTTGACTTTGGCTTATGCTTAAGGCAGAAGGACCACATAGGTCTGATAAGGCCCAAGTCCGGCCTCTTGCTTCCAATCAAGTTGCAAGCTTGAATCAGCATGGCCTCCCCATAGACTTGAATAGATGACAACGTTCTCCTCTCGGGGCTTGTCCCTCTATTCTCGCTTCTTGCCAAGGATTCCTTTCTTACCCCTCGAATCAGCGTCTGTTTTATGTCTTCCAGTTTCTGTGTCCGCTTTCTGTTTCTCAAAGCTGTTTCTCGGTATCCCTCCCTTTAATAGCCTAGCCTAGGCCAATCCTCAGTCTGTAACCGTGCGGCCATCTTGGCGGACATGATCCTCGGGATGTCATAAACAACCTCAAAATTCGAAGTTGTCCTGACAACCTGCGTGCACACAGAGTTTCAGAGCCATCTCAGGCCAGTCTGACTCCTCACCCTTTCCTGGTAGGATAGTTTTCCTTTTTCTCGATTTCTTGTCGGTTTCTGTCTTGCCCCTCGAACTTTGGAAGGCCTGCTACATTCTCTCTAGACACTGGTTTCTGTCCTGTAAGATGATCCTGGGTTTCTCCTCTTACATTTTATGTAGATGGCCAAGTGGGTGGACGTTCCCCAGAGAAAGTCCTGGACTCCCTCCCAGGTTGAAGTTGCCCGGGCCATCCTCTGATGCGCAATGATCGTGTCATCTCCTAGCACTCTGCCGATTCCACCTTGGCAGGTCCCATGTTTTCCTTCCTTCTTCCTCTGGGGAAGTGTACCAGAGGCGTTCATGGATTGTAAAAGCCTCACGGTTCTTTTTCTGGTGCATATTGATAAGGTGACCTCACCATTGCTACTTAGTTTATGATCCCTGTCCGCACCGTACCATGAAATCTATATTTCCTAACACTGCTAATGTGATCTGCACCCGTGATGTGAAACAGTGAGGCCTGGGCCAGCCAAGCGGAACGTGGGCACTTACCCGCTCCGCCACAGGGCCGGCCCTGAATTGGACTTTTGGACCAACCTTTTGCCTGAGCTTGGGAACACGTGGGCCTGTTTGGATTATTCGTGAAGGTGATTAGTAGTAACATCCTGGACGGTAACCTTTTCCGTGGGTGCATGGGTTTAGCAGGCAGCATGTTCTGTGGGTAGTATTCCTCTTCATCTATTTGGAATGGTCTACCTTTCTGTAGCATCAGTATGCATTTTGAGGTGACTTTCCAGCCTTGGAAGTTCACCTTCTCTAATCTCTTTCAGCCCCAAAGCTTTATGCCGTCATTCTGGACCCCATTTTGGATTTTTTTTGCTTTTAGGTGAATTTATTGCCGCAACCCTGCATTAGAACATCCTATATCTTTCCGATTTGCATCCTCATCGATGTAGACTTCCGTGTAGCTGACATCATCTTCCCCTGCGTAAGCCTAATAGCAGGCCCTCACCACACACTTGTGCCTCATCATCTGTTTCACCCTCTCACACCTCCCCGCTTTGTCTCTGGGAACCCCCAATCAAATGTCCCGTGCCACCTGTTCCTGACCGCTTGTTTTTGCTTCTCCTACTCTTAAGTGAGGTCCTACGGTACTTGCCTTGCTCCCTGGGGCTTGTTTCACTTCCCTAAAACCCTCACAGCCATTCTGGTGGTCACAAATGGCTGGATTGCATCCTTGGTTCCGGCTGACTGGTATGCCATTGCGTGGCTATAGCCCATCTTCCTTCTGCACTCGTCCCTTGCTGGGCTCCAGGGAGGCTTCCAAGTCTTGGGTCGTGGGAGCGACGCTGTGGTGAACTCAGCGGTGCACATGTCTTTATGCAGGAGTGTTTCCGAGTTCTTTGGATCAACACGCCGCAGAGGAATAGCTGGATCATATGGGACATGGATTCTTCAAGTTCTGAGGCAGTTCCACACCGCTTGGCGTAGTGGCTGCACCGGTCTGCACTCCCACCAACGGTGCAGGAGGCTTCCCTTCTCTCCACCTCCTCTCTGACACTTGTGGCTTCCTGTCTGCTTCCTTATAGCCATTCTGACCACAGTGAGCTGCTGTGCCCTTGCAGTTTGCATTTGCAGTGGCCTGAGACTTCATGACGGTGAACAAGTGTTCATGCACCCGTTGGCCCTCTTTCCATCTTCTTGGCAGAAATCTCTGTTTCCATCTTCTGCCCAGGTTTTCATTGGCTTGTTGTTTTTTTTTTTTTTTTCCTGTGGGGACGTGCGAGTTGATTGCATCTTTGCGCTTTTCACCCCTTGTCCGATGTGTGGTTTGCAAACATCCTCCCCCAGTCGTTGTGCTATCTTTGCATTCAGTCGATGGTTTCCTTCACTGGGCAGAAGCGTCCGCATTTGACGTGGTCCCGTTGGTTTCTTGTTGACTTGGTTGCCCTGGCCCAGTCGGACTTGCTTCTTCCAAACAGGCGGCTCAGACAGATGGCAAAGAGCACTCTGCCTAGGTCTTCTGCTACAAGGTTCACGGTTTCAAGTCTGCCATTCAAGGCTTTGATCCATTTCAGGTGGTGTGTGTGCCAGGTGTAACATCATGGTGTACTCTCGTTGTGTTCCATGTGGCTGTGCAGGCTTCCCAGCACCGTTTATGGTAGAGGCTCTCCTTTCTCCGCTGTCTCCTCTTGGCTCCCTGGTCGAAAATGGGCTGTCCATGTAGGTTTGAGTTGGGCTCTGGGTTCTCGATTCTGTTGCATGGGTCTGTGTGCCTGTTTTGGGGCCCAGACTGTGCCGTCTCGGTACCTAGTGCTTCGTCCTATATGTTGAAATCGGAAAGTGTGCCACGTCCTGCTTTTTTCGTTTTCCTGAGGATTCCTTTGCCTAGTCAGGGTCTCTTGTTGCTGGCTAGAAACTTTAGGATTCCCTCTTCTGTCTCTGTGGGAAACATTGCTGCAACTTTGACTGGGATTGCATGGAATCCAGAGATTCCTTGCTCTGGTAGGGACGTTTCCAGTGTGTTGATGCTTCCACTCCTAGATCCTGGAATCTGCTTCTTTCTCCTTGTGTCTTCTTGAATTTCTTTCCCCCAACGTTGGTTAGTTTTGCATTGCCATGGCTTTCACCTGTTCTGCTAAGTTTCTTCATAGAGATCTCAGCCTTCTCACTGGCATGCAGTTTTTCACTTTTTCTTTTCAGCTTCAGTTTCTCTATGCTTTGCAACTTGGAATCGGTTTTGTTCTGGCAGAAGTGCATCGCTGAGCTCACATCTGCTGGCAATGCTCCTGTCTTTGCTGTGGAAGTCTGGCCCTGTCTAACGTCCCTTCCCGTCTGCCTCTACACTACCTCGGACGCCTGCCCCAGAATGCCTGAAGCAGTGGTGAGCAGGCTCACCCGAGGGTCCACCCGGCCCACCCCGGGCCACCGACCCAGAAGGTGCGGACCTCACCGCTGCGCCACCGGCCGGCCCGTTTCATGTTCCGTTGGCAACCTGCAGTTGAGGGCAATGGGACTTGAATATGCTACTTGAGCCCAACTCTGGCACTGTGTAGATGAGGCCAGGTTGTTTTTCGGGTCCACTGCGATGTCAGAGGATTTGTCAGAATCGTGTCTCTGCTGTCCCGGCAAGCTTCACGGACACACGGTTTCCTGGCCCGCTTGGAGCAGTCTCATAACTCACCCTTCCCTCTTAGCCCAGCCTTGACCTTCGCTGCCGTCTTTTGGCTTGTGAATTTCTCTGCCTTTCAAACGTTCCAGCAGAGTCTGTCGAAAGACGGACATCATCTTTCATTGTGGATCATCCAGGTGTGATTTCTGTTCGAGTTGCATTTTCTGGGACCTTGGTCTCTTTTCCATAGGAGAATCGTCATGGGATTTCTCAGCGATCCCCCTTAGACATGCTTATCAGTCCGTTCCCCTTCCTTCCAAGTGATTCATTTTGCATTTCTGGAATCACCGTATGTTCTCTAGGCCGAGGTGTGAGTGCTTTCGTGACTCTTGGTTGTTGTCTTTGAATTTGCACCGGTCACTTGAAGGAGTCTTTGCTGTCCTAGCCTGGGTCAAACTAAGCACCGGGAACACGTGGTCATCTGGGTTGGTTTGACATCCTGAGGTCAGAAACTCCAAACTCGAGGTGGTCCTGGCATCCCCCTTCACGGACACAATGTTTCCAGGACAAATTAGACGAGTCTGATGAATCCCTCTCTCCAGGAAAGATATTTTTCTGTCTCCTTTCCGGATTTGGGAAGTTTCGAACTTCACCCCTGATCCTGGAACGTTCCCCCAGGTGCCGTCTAGATACGGGCTTCCTTTATTTCTATAGGCTGTGCCATTTGTTTGCCTTACATCCTCAGCCCTGGCCTGTTTATTTTTCTTGAAACAGAATTGTAATGTTCTCATTTTCAGCCCACTTCCTTACATGTGGTGTCAAAACACATAATCCATAATCCTTCTACGGCAAGAGGTAGGGGGAGAGAATTTCGATGGAGGCAAACTGAGCACACTAGCCTGGGTGGGCAGCCTTCACGAAGGAACGGATCCCTGTGGTAAAGGGTGCTTTTCAGCACCCTTGTAGAGCACTTCCAAACAAAGAGACATAGCCCAAGCGTGACGGGGCTCCATTCCTTCAAGGCTTCCAAGACATCTCTTGGGACACATTAGCCTGTACCCGGTGGGCCCCCGTGACGCCAGAGCTATGGAAAGTGAGACTGATCTGCAAAGAATGCCAGGGGCCTAGGAAAGGAGGCATCGAGTCTTCTCTTCAACGTCCTCAAGACCTCATTCTTGACTTTGGCTTATGCTTAAGGCAGAAGGACCACATAGGTCTGATAAGGCCCAAGTCCGGCCTCTTGCTTCCAATCAAGTTGCAAGCTTGAATCAGCATGGCCTCCCCATAGACTTGAATAGATGACAACGTTCTCCTCTCGGGGCTTGTCCCTCTATTCTCGCTTCTTGCCAAGGATTCCTTTCTTACCCCTCGAATCAGCGTCTGTTTTATGTCTTCCAGTTTCTGTGTCCGCTTTCTGTTTCTCAAAGCTGTTTCTCGGTATCCCTCCCTTTAATAGCCTAGCCTAGGCCAATCCTCAGTCTGTAACCGTGCGGCCATCTTGGCGGACATGATCCTCGGGATGTCATAAACAACCTCAAAATTCGAAGTTGTCCTGACAACCTGCGTGCACACAGAGTTTCAGAGCCATCTCAGGCCAGTCTGACTCCTCACCCTTTCCTGGTAGGATAGTTTTCATTTTTCTCGATTTCTTGTCGGTTTCTGTCTTGCCCCTCGAACTTTGGAAGGCCTGCTGCATTCTCTCTAGACACTGGTTTCTGTCCTGTAAGATGATCCTGGGTTTCTCCTCCTACATTTTATGTAGATGGCCAAGTGGGTGGACGTTCCCCAGAGAAAGTCCTGGACTCCCTCCCAGGTTGAAGTTGCCCGGGCCATCCTCTGATGCGCAATGATCGTGTCATCTCCTAGCACTCTGCCGATTCCACCTTGGCAGGTCCCATGTTTTCCTTCCTTCTTCCTCTGGGGAAGTGTACCAGAGGCGTTCATGGATTGTAAAAGCCTCACGGTTCTTTTTCTGGTGCATATTGATAAGGTGACCTCACCATTGCTACTTAGTTTATGATCCCTGTCCGCACCGTACCATGAAATCTATATTTCCTAACACTGCTAATGTGATCTGCACCCGTGATGTGAAACAGTGAGGCCTGGGCCAGCCAAGCGGAACGTGGGCACTTACCCGCTCCGCCACAGGGCCGGCCCTGAATTGGACTTTTGCACCAACCTTTTGCCTGAGCTTGGGAACACGTGGGCCTGTTTGGATTATTCGTGAAGGTGATTAGTAGTAACATCCTGGACGGTAACCTTTTCCGTGGGTGCATGGGTTTAGCAGGCAGCATGTTCTGTGGGTAGTATTCCTCTTCATCTATTTGGAATGGTCTACCTTTCTGTAGCATCAGTATGCATTTTGAGGTGACTTTCCAGCCTTGGAAGTTCACCTTCTCTAATCTCTTTCAGCCCCAAAGCTTTATGCCGTCATTCTGGACCCCATTTTGGATTTTTTTTGCTTTTAGGTGAATTTATTGCCGCAACCCTGCATTAGAACATCCTATATCTTTCCGATTTGCATCCTCATCGATGTAGACTTCCGTGTAGCTGACATCATCTTCCCCTGCGTAAGCCTAATAGCAGGCCCTCACCACACACTTGTGCCTCATCATCTGTTTCACCCTCTCACACCTCCCCGCTTTGTCTCTGGGAACCCCCAATCAAATGTCCCGTGCCACCTGTTCCTGACCGCTTGTTTTTGCTTCTCCTACTCTTAAGTGAGGTCCTACGGTCCTTGCCTTGCTCCCTGGGGCTTGTTTCACTTCCCTAAAACCCTCACAGCCATTCTGGTGGTCACAAATGGCTGGATTGCATCCTTGGTTCCGGCTGACTGGTATGCCATTGCGTGGCTATAGCCCATCTTCCTTCTGCACTCGTCCCTTGCTGGGCTCCAGGGAGGCTTCCAAGTCTTGGGTCGTGGGAGCGACGCTGTGGTGAACTCAGCGGTGCACATGTCTTTATGCAGGAGTGTTTCCGAGTTCTTTGGATCAACACGCCGCAGAGGAATAGCTGGATCATATGGGACATGGATTCTTCAAGTTCTGAGGCAGTTCCACACCGCTTGGCGTAGTGGCTGCACCGGTCTGCACTCCCACCAACGGTGCAGGAGGCTTCCCTTCTCTCCACCTCCTCTCTGACACTTGTGGCTTCCTGTCTGCTTCCTTATAGCCATTCCGACCACAGTGAGCTGCTGTGCCCTTGCAGTTTGTATTTGCAGTGGCCTGAGACTTCATGACGGTGAACAAGTGTTCATGCACCCATTGGCCCTCTTTCCATCTTCTTGGCAGAAATCTCTGTTTCCATCTTCTGCCCAGGTTTTCATTGGCTTGTTGTTGTTTTTTTTTTTTTTCCTGTGGGGACTTGCGAGATGATTGCATCTTTGCGCTTTTCACCCCTTGTCCGATGTGTGGTTTGCAAACATCCTCCCCCAGTCGTTGTGCTATCTTTGCATTCAGTCGATGGTTTCCTTCACTGGGCAGAAGCGTCCGCATTTGACGTGGTCCCGTTGGTTTCTTGTTGACTTGGTTGCCCTGGCCCAGTCGGACTTGCTTCTTCCAAACAGGCGGCTCAGACAGATGGCAAAGAGCACTCTGCCTAGGTCTTCTGCTACAAGGTTCACGGTTTCAAGTCTGCCATTCAAGGCTTTGATCCATTTCAGGTGGTGTGTGTGCCAGGTGTAACATCATGGTGTACTCTCGTTGTGTTCCATGTGGCTGTGCAGGCTTCCCAGCACCGTTTATGGTAGAGGCTCTCCTTTCTCCGCTGTCTCCTCTTGGCTCCCTGGTCGAAAATGGGCTGTCCATGTACGTTTGAGTTGGGCTCTGGGTTCTCGATTCTGTTGCATGGGTCTGTGTGCCTGTTTTGGGGCCCAGACTGCGCCGTCTCGGTACCTAGTGCTTCGTCCTATATGTTGAAATCGGAAAGTGTGCCACGTCCTGCTTTTTTCGTTTTCCTGAGGATTCCTTTGCCTAGTCAGGGTCTCTTGTTGCTGGCTAGAAACTTTAGGATTCCCTCTTCTGTCTCTGTGGGAAACATTGCTGCAACTTTGACTGGGATTGCATGGAATCCAGAGATTCCTTGCTCTGGTAGGGACGTTTCCAGTGTGTTGATGCTTCCACTCCTACATCCTGGAATCTCCTTCTTTCTCCTTGTGTCTTCTTGAATTTCTTTCCCCCAACGTTGGTTAGTTTTCCATTGCCATGGCTTTCACCTGTTCTGCTAAGTTTCTTCATAGAGATCTCAGCCTTCTCACTGGCATGCAGTTTTTCACTTTTTCTTTTCAGCTTCAGTTTCTCTATGCTTTGCAACTTGGAATCGGTTTTGTTCTGGCAGAAGTGCATCGCTGAGCTCACATCTGCTGGCAATGCTCCTGTCTTTGCTGTGGAAGTCTGGCCCTGTCTAACGTCCCTTCCCGTCTGCCTCTACACTACCTCGGACGCCTGCCCCAGAATGCCTGAAGCAGTGGTGAGCAGGCTCACCCGAGGGTCCACCCGGCCCACCCCGGGCCACCGACCCAGAAGGTGCGGACCTCACCGCTGCGCCACCGGCCGGCCCGTTTCATGTTCCGTTGGCAACCTGCAGTTGAGGGCAATGGGACTTGAATATGCTACTTGAGCCCAACTCTGGCACTGTGTAGATGAGGCCAGGTTGTTTTTCGGGTCCACTGCGATGTCAGAGGATTTGTCAGAATCGTGTCTCTGCTGTCCCGGCAAGCTTCACGGACACACGGTTTCCTGGCCCGCTTGGAGCAGTCTCATAACTCACCCTTCCCTCTTAGCCCAGCCTTGACCTTCGCTGCCGTCTTTTGGCTTGTGAATTTCTCTGCCTTTCAAACGTTCCAGCAGAGTCTGTCGAAAGACGGACATCATCTTTCATTGTGGATCATCCAGGTGTGATTTCTGTTCGAGTTGCATTTTCTGGGACCTTGGTCTCTTTTCCATAGGAGAATCGTCATGGTATTTCTCAGCGATCCCCCTTAGACATGCTTATCAGTCCGTTCCCCTTCCTTCCAAGTGATTCATTTTGCATTTCTGGAATCACCGTATGTTCTCTAGGCCGAGGTGTGAGTGCTTTCGTGACTCTTGGTTGTTGTCTTTGAATTTGCACCGGTCACTTGAAGGAGTCTTTGCTGTCCTAGCCTGGGTCAAACTAAGCACCGGGAACACGTGGTCATCTGGGTTGGTTTGACATCCTGAGGTCAGAAACTCCAAACTCGAGGTGGTCCTGGCATCCCCCTTCACGGACACAATGTTTCCAGGACAAATTAGACGAGTCTGATGAATCCCTCTCTCCAGGAAAGATATTTTTCTGTCTCCTTTCCGGATTTGGGAAGTTTCGAACTTCACCCCTGATCCTGGAACGTTCCCCCAGGTGCCGTCTAGATACGGGCTTCCTTTATTTCTATAGGCTGTGCCATTTGTTTGCCTTACATCCTCAGCCCTGGCCTGTTTATTTTTCTTGAAACAGAATTGTAATGTTCTCATTTTCAGCCCACTTCCTTACATGTGGTGTCAAAACACATAATCCATAATCCTTCTACGGCAAGAGGTAGGGGGAGAGAATTTCGATGGAGGCAAACTGAGCACACTAGCCTGGGTGGGCAGCCTTCACGAAGGAACGGATCCCTGTGGTAAAGGGTGCTTTTCAGCACCCTTGTAGAGCACTTCCAAACAAAGAGACATAGCCCAAGCGTGACGGGGCTCCATTCCTTCAAGGCTTCCAAGACATCTCTTGGGACACATTAGCCTGTACCCGGTGGGCCCCCGTGACGCCAGAGCTATGGAAAGTGAGACTGATCTGCAAAGAATGCCAGGGGCCTAGGAAAGGAGGCATCGAGTCTTCTCTTCAACGTCCTCAAGACCTCATTCTTGACTTTGGCTTATGCTTAAGGCAGAAGGACCACGTAGGTCTGATAAGGCCCAAGTCCGGCCTCTTGCTTCCAATCAAGTTGCAAGCTTGAATCAGCATGGCCTCCCCATAGACTTGAATAGATGACAACGTTCTCCTCTCGGGGCTTGTCCCTCTATTCTCGCTTCTTGCCAAGGATTCCTTTCTTACCCCTCGAATCAGCGTCTGTTTTATGTCTTCCAGTTTCTGTGTCCGCTTTCTGTTTCTCAAAGCTGTTTCTCGGTATCCCTCCCTTTAATAGCCTAGCCTAGGCCAATCCTCAGTCTGTAACCGTGCGGCCATCTTGGCGGACATGATCCTCGGGATGTCATAAGCAACCTCAAAATTCGAAGTTGTCCTGACAACCTGCGTGCACACAGAGTTTCAGAGCCATCTCAGGCCAGTCTGACTCCTCACCCTTTCCTGGTAGGATAGTTTTCCTTTTTCTCGATTTCTTGTCGGTTTCTGTCTTGCCCCTCGAACTTTGGAAGGCCTGCTACATTCTCTCTAGACACTGGTTTCTGTCCTGTAAGATGATCCTGGGTTTCTCCTCTTACATTTTATGTAGATGGCCAAGTGGGTGGACGTTCCCCAGAGAAAGTCCTGGACTCCCTCCCAGGTTGAAGTTGCCCGGGCCATCCTCTGATGTGCAATGATCGTGTCATCTCCTAGCACTCTGCCGATTCCACCTTGGCAGGTCCCATGTTTTCCTTCCTTCTTCCTCTGGGGAAGTGTACCAGAGGCGTTCATGGATTGTAAAAGCCTCACGGTTCTTTTTCTGGTGCATATTGATAAGGTGACCTCACCATTGCTACTTAGTTTATGATCCCTGTCCGCACCGTACCATGAAATCTATATTTCCTAACACTGCTAATGTGATCTGCACCCGTGATGTGAAACAGTGAGGCCTGGGCCGGCCAAGCGGAACGTGGGCACTTACCCGCTCCGCCACAGGGCCGGCCCTGAATTGGACTTTTGGACCAACCTTTTGCCTGAGCTTGGGAACACGTGGGCCTGTTTGGATTATTCGTGAAGGTGATTAGTAGTAACATCCTGGACGGTAACCTTTTCCGTGGGTGCATGGGTTTAGCAGGCAGCATGTTCTGTGGGTAGTATTCCTCTTCATCTATTTGGAAGGGTCTACCTTTCTGTAGCATCAGTACGCATTTTGAGGTGATTTTCCAGCCTTGGAAGTTCACCTTCTCTAATCTCTTTCAGCCCCAAAGCTTTATGCCGTCATTCTGGACCCCATTTTGGATTTTTTTTGCTTTTAGGTGAATTTATTGCCGCAACCCTGCATTAGAACATCCTATATCTTTCCGATTTGCATCCTCATCGATGTAGACTTCCGTGTAGCTGACATCATCTTCCCCTGCGTAAGCCTAATAGCAGGCCCTCACCACACACTTGTGCCTCATCATCTGTTTCACCCTCTCACACCTCCCCGCTTTGTCTCTGGGAACCCCCAATCAAATGTCCCGTGCCACCTGTTCCTGACCGCTTGTTTTGGCTTCTCCTACTCTTAAGTGAGGTCCTACGGTACTTGCCTTGCTCCCTGGGGCTTGTTTCACTTCCCTAAAACCCTCACAGCCATTCTGGTGGTCACAAATGGCTGGATTGCATCCTTGGTTCCGGCTGACTGGTATGCCATTGCGTGGCTATAGCCCATCTTCCTTCTGCACTCGTCCCTTGCTGGGCTCCAGGGAGGCTTCCAAGCCTTGGGTCGTGGGAACGACGCTGTGGTGAACTCAGCGGTGCACATGTCTTTATGCAGGAGTGTTTCCGAGTTCTTTGGATCAACACGCCGCAGAGGAATAGCTGGATCATATGGGACATGGATTCTTCAAGTTCTGAGGCAGTTCCACACCGCTTGGCGTAGTGGCTGCACCGGTCTGCACTCCCACCAACGGTGCAGGAGGCTTCCCTTCTCTCCACCTCCTCTCTGACACTTGTGGCTTCCTGTCTGCTTCCTTATAGCCATTCTGACCACAGTGAGCTGCTGTGCCCTTGCAGTTTGCATTTGCAGTGGCCTGAGAATTCATGACGGTGAACAAGTGTTCATGCACCCATTGGCCCTCTTTCGATCTTCTTGGCAGAAATCTCTGTTTCCATCTTCTGCCCAGGTTTTCATTGGCTTGTTGTTGTTTTTTTTTTTTTTCCTGTGGGGACGTGCGAGTTGATTGCATCTTTGCGCTTTTCACCCCTTGTCCGATGTGTGGTTTGCAAACATCCTCCCCCAGTCGTTGTGCTATCTTTGCATTCAGTCGATGGTTTCCTTCACTGGGCAGAAGCGTCCGCATTTGACGTGGTCCCGTTGGTTTCTTGTTGACTTGGTTGCCCTGGCCCAGTCGGACTTGCTTCTTCCATACAGGCGGCTCAGACAGATGGCAAAGAGCACTCTGCCTAGGTCTTCTGCTACAAGGTTCACGGTTTCAAGTCTGCCATTCAAGGCTTTGATCCATTTCAGGTGGTGTGTGTGCCAGGTGTAACATCATGGTGTACTCTCGTTGTGTTCCATGTGGCTGTGCAGGCTTCCCAGCACCGTTTATGGTAGAGGCTCTCCTTTCTCCGCTGTCTCCTCTTGGCTCCCTGGTCGAAAATGGGCTGTCCATGTACGTTTGAGTTGGGCT
This sequence comes from Equus asinus, assembly GCF_041296235.1. Classification (NCBI taxonomy): domain Eukaryota; kingdom Metazoa; phylum Chordata; class Mammalia; order Perissodactyla; family Equidae; genus Equus; species Equus asinus. The sequence continues at coordinate 41,087,522 of NC_091816.1, read as the reverse complement.
CTGGGTTCTCGATTCTGTTGCATGGGTCTGTGTGCCTGTTTTGGGGCCCAGACTGTGCCGTCTCGGTACCTAGTGCTTCGTCCTATATGTTGAAATCGGAAAGTGTGCCACGTCCTGCTTTTTTCGTTTTCCTGAGGATTCCTTTGCCTAGTCAGGGTCTCTTGTTGCTGGCTAGAAACTTTAGGATTCCCTCTTCTGTCTCTGTGGGAAACATTGCTGCAACTTTGACTGGGATTGCATGGAATCCAGAGATTCCTTGCTCTGGTAGGGACGTTTCCAGTGTGTTGATGCTTCCACTCCTAGATCCTGGAATCTCCTTCTTTCTCCTTGTGTCTTCTTGAATTTCTTTCCCCCAACGTTGGTTAGTTTTCCATTGCCATGGCTTTCACCTGTTCTGCTAAGTTTCTTCATAGAGATCTCAGCCTTCTCACTGGCATGCAGTTTTTCACTTTTTCTTTTCAGCTTCAGTTTCTCTATGCTTTGCAACTTGGAATCGGTTTTGTTCTGGCAGAAGTGCATCGCTGAGCTCACATCTGCTGGCAATGCTCCTGTCTTTGCTGTGGAAGTCTGGCCCTGTCTAACGTCCCTTCCCGTCTGCCTCTACACTACCTCGGACGCCTGCCCCAGAATGCCTGAAGCAGTGGTGAGCAGGCTCACCCGAGGGTCCACCCGGCCCACCCCGGGCCACCGACCCAGAAGGTGCGGACCTCACCGCTGCGCCACCGGCCGGCCCGTTTCATGTTCCGTTGGCAACCTGCAGTTGAGGGCAATGGGACTTGAATATGCTACTTGAGCCCAACTCTGGCACTGTGTAGATGAGGCCAGGTTGTTTTTCGGGTCCACTGCGATGTCAGAGGATTTGTCAGAATCGTGTCTCTGCTGTCCCGGCAAGCTTCACGGACACACGGTTTCCTGGCCCGCTTGGAGCAGTCTCATAACTCACCCTTCCCTCTTAGCCCAGCCTTGACCTTCGCTGCCGTCTTTTGGCTTGTGAATTTCTCTGCCTTTCAAACGTTCCAGCAGAGTCTGTCGAAAGACGGACATCATCTTTCATTGTGGATCATCCAGGTGTGATTTCTGTTCGAGTTGCATTTTCTGGGACCTTGGTCTCTTTTCCATAGGAGAATCGTCATGGTATTTCTCAGCGATCCCCCTTAGACATGCTTATCAGTCCGTTCCCCTTCCTTCCAAGTGATTCATTTTGCATTTCTGGAATCACCGTATGTTCTCTAGGCCGAGGTGTGAGTGCTTTCGTGACTCTTGGTTGTTGTCTTTGAATTTGCACCGGTCACTTGAAGGAGTCTTTGCTGTCCTAGCCTGGGTCAAACTAAGCACCGGGAACACGTGGTCATCTGGGTTGGTTTGACATCCTGAGGTCAGAAACTCCAAACTCGAGGTGGTCCTGGCATCCCCCTTCACGGACACAATGTTTCCAGGACAAATTAGACGAGTCTGATGAATCCCTCTCTCCAGGAAAGATATTTTTCTGTCTCCTTTCCGGATTTGGGAAGTTTCGAACTTCACCCCTGATCCTGGAACGTTCCCCCAGGTGCCGTCTAGATACGGGCTTCCTTTATTTCTATAGGCTGTGCCATTTGTTTGCCTTACATCCTCAGCCCTGGCCTGTTTATTTTTCTTGAAACAGAATTGTAATGTTCTCATTTTCAGCCCACTTCCTTACATGTGGTGTCAAAACACATAATCCATAATCCTTCTACGGCAAGAGGTAGGGGGAGAGAATTTCGATGGAGGCAAACTGAGCACACTAGCCTGGGTGGGCAGCCTTCACGAAGGAACGGATCCCTGTGGTAAAGGGTGCTTTTCAGCACCCTTGTAGAGCACTTCCAAACAAAGAGACATAGCCCAAGCGTGACGGGGCTCCATTCCTTCAAGGCTTCCAAGACATCTCTTGGGACACATTAGCCTGTACCCGGTGGGCCCCCGTGACGCCAGAGCTATGGAAAGTGAGACTGATCTGCAAAGAATGCCAGGGGCCTAGGAAAGGAGGCATCGAGTCTTCTCTTCAACGTCCTCAAGACCTCATTCTTGACTTTGGCTTATGCTTAAGGCAGAAGGACCACGTAGGTCTGATAAGGCCCAAGTCCGGCCTCTTGCTTCCAATCAAGTTGCAAGCTTGAATCAGCATGGCCTCCCCATAGACTTGAATAGATGACAACGTTCTCCTCTCGGGGCTTGTCCCTCTATTCTCGCTTCTTGCCAAGGATTCCTTTCTTACCCCTCGAATCAGCGTCTGTTTTGTGTCTTCCAGTTTCTGTGTCCGCTTTGTGTTTCTCAAAGCTGTTTCTGGGTATCCCTCCCTTTAATAGCCTAGCCTAGGCCAATCCTCAGTCTGTAACCGTGCGGCCATCTTGGCGGACATGATCCTCGGGATGTCATAAACAACCTCAAAATTCGAAGTTGTCCTGACAACCTGCGTGCACACAGAGTTTCAGAGCCATCTCAGGCCAGTCTGACTCCTCACCCTTTCCTGGTAGGATAGTTTTCCTTTTTCTCGATTTCTTGTCGGTTTCTGTCTTGCCCCTCGATCTTTGGAAGGCCTGCTACATTCTCTCTAGACACTGGTTTCTGTCCTGTAAGATGATCCTGGGTTTTACCTCTTACATTTTATGTAGATGGCCAAGTGGGTGGACGTTCCCCAGAGAAAGTCCTGCACTCCCTCCCAGGTTGAAGTTGCCCGGGCAGTCCTCTGATGCGCAATGATCGTGTCATCTCCTAGCACTCTGCCGATTCCACCTTGGCAGGTCCCATGTTTTCCTTCCTTCTTCCTCTGGGGAAGTGTACCAGAGGCGTTCATGGATTGTAAAAGCCTCACGGTTCTTTTTCTGGTGCATATTGATAAGGTGACCTCACCATTGCTACTTAGTTTATGATCCCTGTCCGCACCGTACCATGAAATCTATATTTCCTAACACTGCTAATGTGATCTGCACCCGTGATGTGAAACAGTGAGGCCTGGGCCGGCCAAGCGGAACGTGGGCACTTACCCGCTCCGCCACAGGGCCGGCCCTGAATTGGACTTTTGGACCAACCTTTTGCCTGAGCTTGGGAACACGTGGGCCTGTTTGGATTATTCGTGAAGGTGATTAGTAGTAACATCCTGGACGGTAACCTTTTCCGTGGGTGCATGGGTTTAGCAGGCAGCATGTTCTGTGGGTAGTATTCCTCTTCATCTATTTGGAAGGGTCTACCTTTCTGTAGCATCAGTACGCATTTTGAGGTGATTTTCCAGCCTTGGAAGTTCACCTTCTCTAATCTCTTTCAGCCCCAAAGCTTTATGCCGTCATTCTGGACCCCATTTTGGATTTTTTGCCCTTAGGTGAATTTATTGCCGCAACCCTGCATTAGAACATCCTATATCTTTCCGATTTGCATCCTCATCGATGTAGACTTCCGTGTAGCTGATATCATCTTCCCCTGCGTAAGCCTAATAGCAGGCCCTCACCACACACTTGTGCCTCATCATCTGTTTCACCCTCTCACACCTCCCCGCTTTGTCTCTGGGAACCCCCAATCAAATGTCCCGTGCCACCTGTTCCTGACCGCTTGTTTTTGCTTCTCCTACTCTTAAGTGAGGTCCTACGGTACTTCCCTTGCTCCCTGGGGCTTGTTTCACTTCCCTAAAACCCTCACAGCCATTCTGGTGGTCACAAATGCCTGGATTGCATCCTTGGTTCCGGCTGACTGGTATGCCATTGCGTGGCTATAGCCCATCTTCCTTCTGCACTCGTCCCTTGCTGGGCTCCAGGGAGGCTTCCAAGCCTTGGGTCGTGGGAGCGACGCTGTGGTGAACTCAGCGGTGCACATGTCTTTATGCAGGAGTGTTTCCGAGTTCTTTGGATCAACACGCCGCAGAGGAATAGCTGGATCATATGGGACATGGATTCTTCAAGTTCTGAGGCAGTTCCACACCGCTTGGCGTAGTGGCTGCACCGGTCTGCACTCCCACCAACGGTGCAGGAGGCTTCCCTTCTCTCCACCTCCTCTCTGACACTTGTGGCTTCCTGTCTGCTTCCTTATCGACATTCTGACCACAGTGAGCTGCTGTGCCCTTGCAGTTTGCATTTGCATTGGCCTGAGACTTCATGACGGTGAACAAGTGTTCATGCACCCGTTGGCCCTCTTTCGATCTTCTTGGCAGAAATCTCTGTTTCCATCTTCTGCCCAGGTTTTCATTGGCTTGTTGTGTTTTTTTTTCTTGTGGGGACGTGCGAGTTGATTGCATCTTTGGGCTTTTCACCCCTTGTCCGATGTGTGGTTTGCAAACATCCTCCCCCAGTCGTTGTGCTATCTTTGCATTCAGTCGATGGTTTCCTTCACTGGGCAGAAGCGTCCGCATTTGACGTGGTCCCGTTGGTTTCTTGTTGACTTGGTTGCCCTGGCCCAGTCGGACTTGCTTCTTCCAAACAGGCGGCTCAGACAGATGGCAAAGAGCACTCTGCCTAGGTCTTCTGCTACAAGGTTCACGGTTTCAAGTCTGCCATTCAAGGCTTTGATCCATTTCAGGTGGTGTGTGTGCCAGGTGTAACATCATGGTGTACTCTCGTTGTGTTCCATGTGGCTGTGCAGGCTTCCCAGCACCGTTTATGGTAGAGGCTCTCCTTTCTCCGCTGTCTCCTCTTGGCTCCCTGGTCGAAAATGGGCTGTCCATGTACGTTTGAGTTGGGCTCTGGGTTCTCGATTCTGTTGCATGGGTCTGTGTGCCTGTTTTGGGGCCCAGACTGTGCCGTCTCGGTACCTAGTGCTTCGTCCTATATGTTGAAATCGGAAAGTGTGCCACGTCCTGCTTTTTTCGTTTTCCTGAGGATTCCTTTGCCTAGTCAGGGTCTCTTGTTGCTGGCTAGAAACTTTAGGATTCCCTCTTCTGTCTCTGTGGGAAACATTGCTGCAACTTTGACTGGGATTGCATGGAATCCAGAGATTCCTTGCTCTGGTAGGGACGTTTCCAGTGTGTTGATGCTTCCACTCCTACATCCTGGAATCTCCTTCTTTCTCCTTGTGTCTTCTTGAATTTCTTTCCCCCAACGTTGGTTAGTTTTCCATTGCCATGGCTTTCACCTGTTCTGCTAAGTTTCTTCATAGAGATCTCAGCCTTCTCACTGGCATGCAGTTTTTCACTTTTTCTTTTCAGCTTCAGTTTCTCTATGCTTTGCAACTTGGAATCGGTTTTGTTCTGGCAGAAGTGCATCGCTGAGCTCACATCTGCTGGCAATGCTCCTGTCTTTGCTGTGGAAGTCTGGCCCTGTCTAACGTCCCTTCCCGTCTGCCTCTACACTACCTCAGACGCCTGCCCCAGAATGCCTGAAGCAGTGGTGAGAAGGCTCACCCGAGGGTCCACCCGGCCCACCCCGGGCCACCGACCCAGAAGGTGCGGACCTCACCGCTGCGCCACCGGCCGGCCCCTTTCATGTTCCGTTGGCAACCTGCAGTTGAGGGCAATGGGACTTGAATATGCTACTTGAGCCCAACTCTGGCACTGTGTAGATGAGGCCAGGTTGTTTTTCGGGTCCACTGCGATGTCAGAGGATTTGTCAGAATCGTGTCTCTGCTGTCCCGGCAAGCTTCACGGACACACGGTTTCCTGGCCCGCTTGGAGCAGTCTCATAACTCACCCTTCCCTCTTAGCCCAGCCTTGACCTTCGCTGCCGTCTTTTGGCTTGTGAATTTCTCTGCCTTTCAAACGTTCCAGCAGAGTCTGTCGAAAGACGGACATCATCTTTCATTGTGGATCATCCAGGTGTGATTTCTGTTCGAGTTGCATTTTCTGGGACCTTGGTCTCTTTTCCATAGGAGAATCGTCATGGGATTTCTCAGCTATCCCCCTTAGACATGCTTATCAGTCCGTTCCCCTTCCTTCCAAGTGATTCATTTTGCATTTCTGGAATCACCGTATGTTCTCTAGGCCGAGGTGTGAGTGCTTTCGTGACTCTTGGTTGTTGTCTTTGAATTTGCACCGGTCACTTGAAGGAGTCTTTGCTGTCCTAGCCTGGGTCAAACTAAGCACCGGGAACACGTGGTCATCTGGGTTGGTTTGACATCCTGAGGTCAGAAACTCCAAACTCGAGGTGGTCCTGGCATCCCCCTTCACGGACACAATGTTTCCAGGACAAATTAGACGAGTCTGATGAATCCCTCTCTCCAGGAAAGATATTTTTCTGTCTCCTTTCCGGATTTGGGAAGTTTCGAACTTCACCCCTGATCCTGGAACGTGCCCCCAGGTGCCGTCTAGATACGGGCTTCCTTTATTTCTATAGGCTGTGCCATTTGTTTGCCTTACATCCTCAGCCCTGGCCTGTTTATTTTTCTTGAAACAGAATTGTAATGTTCTCATTTTCAGCCCACTTCCTTACATGTGGTGTCAAAACACATAATCCATAATCCTTCTACGGCAAGAGGTAGGGGGAGAGAATTTCGATGGAGGCAAACTGAGCACACTAGCCTGGGTGGGCAGCCTTCACGAAGGAACGGATCCCTGTGGTAAAGGGTGCTTTTCAGCACCCTTGTAGAGCACTTCCAAACAAAGAGACATAGCCCAAGCGTGACGGGGCTCCATTCCTTCAAGGCTTCCAAGACATCTCTTGGGACACATTAGCCTGTACCCGGTGGGCCCCCGTGACGCCAGAGCTATGGAAAGTGAGACTGATCTGCAAAGAATGCCAGGGGCCTAGGAAAGGAGGCATCGAGTCTTCTCTTCAACGTCTTCAAGACCTCATTCTTGACTTTGGCTTATGCTTAACTCAGAAGGACCACGTAGGTCTGATAAGGCCCAAGTCCGGCCTCTTGCTTCCAATCAAGTTGCAAGCTTGAATCAGCATGGCCTCCCCATAGACTTGAATAGATGACAACGTTCTCCTCTCGGGGCTTGTCCCTCTATTCTCGCTTCTTGCCAAGGATTCCTTTCTTACCCCTCGAATCAGCGTCTGTTTTATGTCTTCCAGTTTCTGTGTCCGCTTTCTGTTTCTCAAAGCTGTTTCTGGGTATCCCTCCCTTTAATAGCCTAGCCTAGGCCAATCCTCAGTCTGTAACCGTGCGGCCATCTTGGCGGACATGATCCTCGGGATGTCATAAACAACCTCAAAATTCGAAGTTGTCCTGACAACCTGCGTGCACACAGAGTTTCAGAGCCATCTCAGGCCAGTCTGACTCCTCACCCTTTCCTGGTAGGATAGTTTTCCTTTTTCTCGATTTCTTGTCGGTTTCTGTCTTGCCCCTCGATCTTTGGAAGGCCTGCTACATTCTCTCTAGACACTGGTTTCTGTCCTGTAAGATTATCCTGGGTTTTACCTCTTACATTTTATGTAGATGGCCAAGTGGGTGGACGTTCCCCAGAGAAAGTCCTGGACTCCCTCCCAGGTTGAAGTTGCCCGGGCAGTCCTCTGATGCGCAATGATCGTGTCATCTCCTAGCACTCTGCCGATTCCACCTTGGCAGGTCCCATGTTTTCCTTCCTTCTTCCTCTGGGGAAGTGTACCAGAGGCGTTCATGGATTGTAAAAGCCTCACGGTTCTTTTTCTGGTGCGTATTGATAACGTGACCTCACCATTGCTACTTAGTTTATGATCCCTGTCCGCACCGTACCATGAAATCTGTATTTCCTAACACTGCTAATGTGATCTGCACCCGTGACGTGAAACAGTGAGGCCTGGGCCGGCCAAGCGGAACGTGGGCACTCACCCGCTCCGCCACAGGGCCGGCCCTGAATTGGACTTTTGGACCAACCTTTTGCCTGAGCTTGGGAACACGTGGGCCTGTTTGGATTATTCGTGAAGGTGATTAGTAGTAACATCCTGGACGGTAACCTTTTCCGTGGGTGCATGGGTTTAGCAGGCAGCATGTTCTGTGGGTAGTATTCCTCTTCATCTATTTGGAAGGGTCTACCTTTCTGTAGCATCAGTACGCATTTTGAGGTGATTTTCCAGCCTTGGAAGTTCACCTTCTCTAATCTCTTTCAGCCCCAAAGCTTTATGCCGTCATTCTGGACCCCATTTTGGATTTTTTTTGCTTTCAGGTGAATTTATTGCCGCAACCCTGCATTAGAACATCCTATATCTTTCCGATTTGCATCCTCATCGATGTAGACTTCCGTGTAGCTGACATCATCTTCCCCTGCGTAAGCCTAATAGCAGGCCCTCACCACACACTTGTGCCTCATCATCTGTTTCACCCTCTCACACCTCCCCGCTTTGTCTCTGGGAACCCCCAATCAAATGTCCCGTGCCACCTGTTCCTCACCCCTTGTTTTTGCTTCTCCTACTCTTAAGTGAGGTCCTACGGTACTTGCCTTGCTCCCTGGGGCTTGTTTCACTTCCCTAAAACCCTCACAGCCATTCTGGTGGTCACAAATGGCTGGATTGCATCCTTGGTTCCGGCTGACTGGTATGCCATTGCGTGGCTATAGCCCATCTTCCTTCTGCACTCGTCCCTTGCTGGGCTCCAGGGAGGCTTCCAAGCCTTGGGTCGTGGGAACGACGCTGTGGTGAACTCAGCGGTGCACATGTCTTTATGCAGGAGTGTTTCCGAGTTCTTTGGATCAACACACCGCAGAGGAATAGCTGGATCATATGGGACATGGATTCTTCAAGTTCTGAGGCAGTTCCACACCGCTTGGCGTAGTGGCTGCACCGGTCTGCACTCCCACCAACGGTGCAGGAGGCTTCCCTTCTCTCCACCTCCTCTCTGACACTTGTGGCTTCCTGTCTGCTTCCTTATAGCCATTCTGACCACAGTGAGCTGCTGTGCCCTTGCAGTTTGCATTTGCAGTGGCCTGAGACTTCATGACGGTGAACAAGTGTTCATGCACCCATTGGCCCTCTTTCCATCTTCTTGGCAGAAATCTCTGTTTCCATCTTCTGCCCAGGTTTTCATTGGCTTGTTGTTGTTTTTTTTTTTTTTCCTGTGGGGACGTGCGAGTTGATTGCATCTTTGCGCTTTTCACCCCTTGTCCGATGTGTGGTTTGCAAACATCCTCCCCCAGTCGTTGTGCTATCTTTGCATTCAGTCGATGGTTTCCTTCACTGGGCAGAAGCGTCCGCATTTGACGTGGTCCCGTTGGTTTCTTGTTGACTTGGTTGCCCTGGCCCAGTCGGACTTGCTTCTTCCAAACAGGCGGCTCAGACAGATGGCAAAGAGCACTCTGCCTAGGTCTTCTGCTACAAGGTTCACGGTTTCAAGTCTGCCATTCAAGGCTTTGATCCATTTCAGGTGGTGTGTGTGCCAGGTGTAACATCATGGTGTACTCTCGTTGTGTTCCATGTGGCTGTGCAGGCTTCCCAGCACCGTTTATGGTAGAGGCTCTCCTTTCTCCGCTGTCTCCTCTTGGCTCCCTGGTCGAAAATGGGCTGTCCATGTAGGTTTGAGTTGGGCTCTGGGTTCTCGATTCTGTTGCATGGGTCTGTGTGCCTGTTTTGGGGCCCAGACTGTGCCGTCTCGGTACCTAGTGCTTCGTCCTATATGTTGAAATCGGAAAGTGTGCCACGTCCTGCTTTTTTCGTTTTCCTGAGGATTCCTTTGCCTAGTCAGGGTCTCTTGTTGCTGGCTAGAAACTTTAGGATTCCCTCTTCTGTCTCTGTGGGAAACATTGCTGCAACTTTGACTGGGATTGCATGGAATCCAGAGATTCCTTGCTCTGGTAGGGACGTTTCCAGTGTGTTGATGCTTCCACTCCTAGATCCTGGAATCTCCTTCTTTCTCCTTGTGTCTTCTTGAATTTCTTTCCCCCAACGTTGGTTAGTTTTCCATTGCCATGGCTTTCACCTGTTCTGCTAAGTTTCTTCATAGAGATCTCAGCCTTCTCACTGGCATGCAGTTTTTCACTTTTTCTTTTCAGCTTCAGTTTCTCTATGCTTTGCAACTTGGAATCGGTTTTGTTCTGGCAGAAGTGCATCGCTGAGCTCACATCTGCTGGCAATGCTCCTGTCTTTGCTGTGGAAGTCTGGCCCTGTCTAACGTCCCTTCCCGTCTGCCTCTACACTACCTCGGACGCCTGCCCCAGAATGCCTGAAGCAGTGGTGAGCAGGCTCACCCGAGGGTCCACCCGGCCCACCCCGGGCCACCGACCCAGAAGGTGCGGACCTCACCGCTGCGCCACCGGCCGGCCCGTTTCATGTTCCGTTGGCAACCTGCAGTTGAGGGCAATGGGACTTGAATATGCTACTTGAGCCCAACTCTGGCACTGTGTAGATGAGGCCAGGTTGTTTTTCGGGTCCACTGCGATGTCAGAGGATTTGTCAGAATCGTGTCTCTGCTGTCCCGGCAAGCTTCACGGACACACGGTTTCCTGGCCCGCTTGGAGCAGTCTCATAACTCACCCTTCCCTCTTAGCCCAGCCTTGACCTTCGCTGCCGTCTTTTGGCTTGTGAATTTCTCTGCCTTTCAAACGTTCCAGCAGAGTCTGTCGAAAGACGGACATCATCTTTCATTGTGGATCATCCAGGTGTGATTTCTGTTCGAGTTGCATTTTCTGGGACCTTGGTCTCTTTTCCATAGGAGAATCGTCATGGTATTTCTCAGCGATCCCCCTTAGACATGCTTATCAGTCCGTTCCCCTTCCTTCCAAGTGATTCATTTTGCATTTCTGGAATCACCGTATGTTCTCTAGGCCGAGGTGTGAGTGCTTTCGTGACTCTTGGTTGTTGTCTTTGAATTTGCACCGGTCACTTGAAGGAGTCTTTGCTGTCCTAGCCTGGGTCAAACTAAGCACCGGGAACACGTGGTCATCTGGGTTGGTTTGACATCCTGAGGTCAGAAACTCCAAACTCGAGGTGGTCCTGGCATCCCCCTTCACGGACACAATGTTTCCAGGACAAATTAGACGAGTCTGATGAATCCCTCTCTCCAGGAAAGATATTTTTCTGTCTCCTTTCCGGATTTGGGAAGTTTCGAACTTCACCCCTGATCCTGGAACGTTCCCCCAGGTGCCGTCTAGATACGGGCTTCCTTTATTTCTATAGGCTGTGCCATTTGTTTGCCTTACATCCTCAGCCCTGGCCTGTTTATTTTTCTTGAAACAGAATTGTAATGTTCTCATTTTCAGCCCACTTCCTTACATGTGGTGTCAAAACACATAATCCATAATCCTTCTACGGCAAGAGGTAGGGGGAGAGAATTTCGATGGAGGCAAACTGAGCACACTAGCCTGGGTGGGCAGCCTTCACGAAGGAACGGATCCCTGTGGTAAAGGGTGCTTTTCAGCACCCTTGTAGAGCACTTCCAAACAAAGAGACATAGCCCAAGCGTGACGGGGCTCCATTCCTTCAAGGCTTCCAAGACATCTCTTGGGACACATTAGCCTGTACCCGGTGGGCCCCCGTGACGCCAGAGCTATGGAAAGTGAGACTGATCTGCAAAGAATGCCAGGGGCCTAGGAAAGGAGGCATCGAGTCTTCTCTTCAACGTCCTCAAGACCTCATTCTTGACTTTGGCTTATGCTTAAGGCAGAAGGACCACGTAGGTCTGATAAGGCCCAAGTCCGGCCTCTTGCTTCCAATCAAGTTGCAAGCTTGAATCAGCATGGCCTCCCCATACACTTGAATAGATGACAACGTTCTCCTCTCGGGGCTTGTCCCTCTATTCTCGCTTCTTGCCAAGGATTCCTTTCTTACCCCTCGAATCAGCGTCTGTTTTGTGTCTTCCAGTTTCTGTGTCCGCTTTGTGTTTCTCAAAGCTGTTTCTGGGTATCCCTCCCTTTAATAGCCTAGCCTAGGCCAATCCTCAGTCTGTAACCGTGCGGCCATCTTGGCGGACATGATCCTCGGGATGTCATAAACAACCTCAAAATTCGAAGTTGTCCTGACAACCTGCGTGCACACAGAGTTTCAGAGCCATCTCAGGCCAGTCTGACTCCTCACCCTTTCCTGGTAGGATAGTTTTCCTTTTTCTCGATTTCTTGTCGGTTTCTGTCTTGCCCCTCGATCTTTGGAAGGCCTGCTACATTCTCTCTAGACACTGGTTTCTGTCCTGTAAGATTATCCTGGGTTTTACCTCTTACATTTTATGTAGATGGCCAAGTGGGTGGACGTTCCCCAGAGAAAGTCCTGCACTCCCTCCCAGGTTGAAGTTGCCCGGGCAGTCCTCTGATGCGCAATGATCGTGTCATCTCCTAGCACTCTGCCGATTCCACCTTGGCAGGTCCCATGTTTTCCTTCCTTCTTCCTCTGGGGAAGTGTACCAGAGGCGTTCATGGATTGTAAAAGCCTCACGGTTCTTTTTCTGGTGCATATTGATAAGGTGACCTCACCATTGCTACTTAGTTTATGATCCCTGTCCGCACCGTACCATGAAATCTATATTTCCTAACACTGCTAATGTGATCTGCACCCGTGATGTGAAACAGTGAGGCCTGGGCCGGCCAAGCGGAACGTGGGCACTTACCCGCTCCGCCACAGGGCCGGCCCTGAATTGGACTTTTGGACCAACCTTTTGCCTGAGCTTGGGAACACGTGGGCCTGTTTGGATTATTCGTGAAGGTGATTAGTAGTAACATCCTGGACGGTAACCTTTTCCGTGGGTGCATGGGTTTAGCAGGCAGCATGTTCTGTGGGTAGTATTCCTCTTCATCTATTTGGAATGGTCTACCTTTCTGTAGCATCAGTACGCATTTTGAGGTGACTTTCCAGCCTTGGAAGTTCACCTTCTCTAATCTCTTTCAGCCCCAAAGCTTTATGCCGTCATTCTGGACCCCATTTTGGATTTTTTTTGCTTTTAGGTGAATTTATTGCCGCAACCCTGCATTAGAACATCCTATATCTTTCCGATTTGCATCCTCATCGATGTAGACTTCCGTGTAGCTGACATCATCTTCCCCTGCGTAAGCCTAATAGCAGGCCCTCACCACACACTTGTGCCTCATCATCTGTTTCACCCTCTCACACCTCCCCGCTTTGTCTCTGGGAACCACCAATCAAATGTCCCGTGCCACCTGTTCCTGACCGCTTGTTTTGGCTTCTCCTACTCTTAAGTGAGGTCCTACGGTACTTGCCTTGCTCCCTGGGGCTTGTTTCACTTCCCTAAAGCCCTCACAGCCATTCTGGTGGTCACAAATGGCTGGATTGCATCCTTGGTTCCGGCTGACTGGTATGCCATTGCGTGGCTATAGCCCATCTTCCTTCTGCACTCGTCCCTTGCTGGGCTCCAGGGAGGCTTCCAAGTCTTGGGTCGTGGGAGCGACGCTGTGGTGAACTCAGCGGTGCACATGTCTTTATGCAGGAGTGTTTCCGAGTTCTTTGGATCAACACGCCGCAGAGGAATAGCTGGATCATATGGGACATGGATTCTTCAAGTTCTGAGGCAGTTCCACACCGCTTGGCGTAGTGGCTGCACCGGTCTGCACTCCCACCAACGGTGCAGGAGGCTTCCCTTCTCTCCACCTCCTCTCTGACACTTGTGGCTTCCTGTCTGCTTCCTTATAGCCATTCTGACCACAGTGAGCTGCTGTGCCCTTGCAGTTTGCATTTGCAGTGGCCTGAGACTTCATGACGGTGAACAAGTGTTCATGCACCCATTGGCCCTCTTTCCATCTTCTTGGCAGAAATCTCTGTTTCCATCTTCTGCCCAGGTTTTCATTGGCTTGTTGTTTTTTTTTTTTTTTTCCTGTGGGGACGTGCGAGTTGATTGCATCTTTGCGCTTTTCACCCCTTGTCCGATGTGTGGTTTGCAAACATCCTCCCCCAGTCGTTGTGCTATCTTTGCATTCAGTCGATGGTTTCCTTCACTGGGCAGAAGCGTCCGCATTTGACGTGGTCCCGTTGGTTTCTTGTTGACTTGGTTGCCCTGGCCCAGTCGGACTTGCTTCTTCCAAACAGGCGGCTCAGACAGATGGCAAAGAGCACTCTGCCTAGGTCTTCTGCTACAAGGTTCACGGTTTCAAGTCTGCCATTCAAGGCTTTGATCCATTTCAGGTGGTGTGTGTGCCAGGTGTAACATCATGGTGTACTCTCGTTGTGTTCCATGTGGCTGTGCAGGCTTCCCAGCACCGTTTATGGTAGAGGCTCTCCTTTCTCCGCTGTCTCCTCTTGGCTCCCTGGTCGAAAATGGGCTGTCCATGTACGTTTGAGTTGGGCTCTGGGTTCTCGATTCTGTTGCATGGGTCTGTGTGCCTGTTTTGGGGCCCAGACTGTGCCGTCTCGGTACCTAGTGCTTCGTGCTATATGTTGAAATCGGAAAGTGTGCCACGTCCTGCTTTTTTCGTTTTCCTGAGGATTCCTTTGCCTAGTCAGGGTCTCTTGTTGCTGGCTAGAAACTTTAGGATTCCCTCTTCTGTCTCTGTGGGAAACATTGCTGCAACTTTGACTGGGATTGCATGGAATCCAGAGATTCCTTGCTCTGGTAGGGACGTTTCCAGTGTGTTGATGCTTCCACTCCTAGATCCTGGAATCTCCTTCTTTCTCCTTGTGTCTTCTTGAATTTCTTTCCCCCAATGTTGGTTAGTTTTCCATTGCCATGGCTTTCACCTGTTCTGCTAAGTTTCTTCATAGAGATCTCAGCCTTCTCACTGGCATGCAGTTTTTCACTTTTTCTTTTCAGCTTCAGTTTCTCTATGCTTTGCAACTTGGAATCGGTTTTGTTCTGGCAGAAGTGCATCGCTGAGCTCACATCTGCTGGCAATGCTCCTGTCTTTGCTGTGGAAGTCTGGCCCTGTCTAACGTCCCTTCCCGTCTGCCTCTACACTACCTCGGACGCCTGCCCCAGAATGCCTGAAGCAGTGGTGAGCAGGCTCACCCGAGGGTCCACCCGGCCCACCCCGGGCCACCGACCCAGAAGGTGCGGACCTCACCGCTGCGCCACCGGCCGGCCCCTTTCATGTTCCGTTGGCAACCTGCAGTTGAGGGCAATGGGACTTGAATATGCTACTTGAGCCCAACTCTGGCACTGTGTAGATGAGGCCAGGTTGTTTTTCGGGTCCACTGCGATGTCAGAGGATTTGTCAGAATCGTGTCTCTGCTGTCCCGGCAAGCTTCACGGACACACGGTTTCCTGGCCCGCTTGGAGCAGTCTCATAACTCACCCTTCCCTCTTAGCCCAGCCTTGACCTTCGCTGCCGTCTTTTGGCTTGTGAATTTCTCTGCCTTTCAAACGTTCCAGCAGAGTCTGTCGAAAGACGGACATCATCTTTCATTGTGGATCATCCAGGTGTGATTTCTGTTCGAGTTGCATTTTCTGGGACCTTGGTCTCTTTTCCATAGGAGAATCGTCATGGTATTTCTCAGCGATCCCCCTTAGACATGCTTATCAGTCCGTTCCCCTTCCTTCCAAGTGATTCATTTTGCATTTCTGGAATCACCGTATGTTCTCTAGGCCGAGGTGTGAGTGCTTTCGTGACTCTTGGTTGTTGTCTTTGAATTTGCACCGGTCACTTGAAGGAGTCTTTGCTGTCCTAGCCTGGGTCAAACTAAGCACCGGGAACACGTGGTCATCTGGGTTGGTTTGACATCCTGAGGTCAGAAACTCCAAACTCGAGGTGGTCCTGGCATCCCCCTTCACGGACACAATGTTTCCAGGACAAATTAGACGAGTCTGATGAATCCCTCTCTCCAGGAAAGATATTTTTCTGTCTCCTTTCCGGATTTGGGAAGTTTCGAACTTCACCCCTGATCCTGGAACGTTCCCCCAGGTGCCGTCTAGATACGGGCTTCCTTTATTTCTATAGGCTGTGCCATTTGTTTGCCTTACATCCTCAGCCCTGGCCTGTTTATTTTTCTTGAAACAGAATTGTAATGTTCTCATTTTCAGCCCACTTCCTTACATGTGGTGTCAAAACACATAATCCATAATCCTTCTACGGCAAGAGGTAGGGGGAGAGAATTTCGATGGAGGCAAACTGAGCACACTAGCCTGGGTGGGCAGCCTTCACGAAGGAACGGATCCCTGTGGTAAAGGGTGCTTTTCAGCACCCTTGTAGAGCACTTCCAAACAAAGAGACATAGCCCAAGCGTGACGGGGCTCCATTCCTTCAAGGCTTCCAAGACATCTCTTGGGACACATTAGCCTGTACCCGGTGGGCCCCCGTGACGCCAGAGCTATGGAAAGTGAGACTGATCTGCAAAGAATGCCAGGGGCCTAGGAAAGGAGGCATCGAGTCTTCTCTTCAACGTCCTCAAGACCTCATTCTTGACTTTGGCTTATGCTTAAGGCAGAAGGACCACGTAGGTCTGATAAGGCCCAAGTCCGGCCTCTTGCTTCCAATCAAGTTGCAAGCTTGAATCAGCATGGCCTCCCCATAGACTTGAATAGATGACAACGTTCTCCTCTCGGGGCTTGTCCCTCTATTCTCGCTTCTTGCCAAGGATTCCTTTCTTACCCCTCGAATCAGCGTCTGTTTTATGTCTTCCAGTTTCTGTGTCCGCTTTCTGTTTCTCAAAGATGTTTCTCGGTATCCCTCCCTATAATAGCCTAGCCTAGGCCAATCCTCAGTCTGTAACCGTGCGGCCATCTTGGCGGACATGATCCTCGGGATGTCATAAACAACCTCAAAATTCGAAGTTGTCCTGACAACCTGCGTGCACACAGAGTTTCAGAGCCATCTCAGGCCAGTCTGTCTCCTCACCCTTTCCTGGTAGGATAGTTTTCCTTTTTCTCGATTTCTTGTCGGTTTCTGTCTTGCCCCTCGATCTTTGGAAGGCCTGCTACATTCTCTCTAGACACTGGTTTCTGTCCTGTAAGATTATCCTGGGTTTTACCTCTTACATTTTATGTAGATGGCCAAGTGGGTGGACGTTCCCCAGAGAAAGTCCTGGACTCCCTCCCAGGTTGAAGTTGCCCGGGCAGTCCTCTGATGCGCAATGATCGTGTCATCTCCTAGCACTCTGCCGATTCCACCTTGGCAGGTCCCATGTTTTCCTTCCTTCTTCCTCTGGGGAAGTGTACCAGAGGCGTTCATGGATTGTAAAAGCCTCACGGTTCTTTTTCTGGTGCGTATTGATAACGTGACCTCACCATTGCTACTTAGTTTATGATCCCTGTCCGCACCGTACCATGAAATCTATATTTCCTAACACTGCTAATGTGATCTGCACCCGTGATGTGAAACAGTGAGGCCTGGGCCGGCCAAGCGGAACGTGGGCACTTACCCGCTCCGCCACAGGGCCGGCCCTGAATTGGACTTTTGGACCAACCTTTTGCCTGAGCTTGGGAACACGTGGGCCTGTTTGGATTATTCGTGAAGGTGATTAGTAGTAACATCCTGGACGGTAACCTTTTCCGTGGGTGCATGGGTTTAGCAGGCAGCATGTTCTGTGGGTAGTATTCCTCTTCATCTATTTGGAAGGGTCTACCTTTCTGTAGCATCAGTACGCATTTTGAGGTGATTTTCCAGCCTTGGAAGTTCACCTTCTCTAATCTCTTTCAGCCCCAAAGCTTTATGCCGTCATTCTGGACCCCATTTTGGATTTTTTGCCCTTAGGTGAATTTATTGCCGCAACCCTGCATTAGAACATCCTATATCTTTCCGATTTGCATCCTCATCGATGTAGACTTCCGTGTAGCTGATATCATCTTCCCCTGCGTAAGCCTAATAGCAGGCCCTCACCACACACTTGTGCCTCATCATCTGTTTCACCCTCTCACACCTCCCCGCTTTGTCTCTGGGAACCCCCAATCAAATGTCCCGTGCCACCTGTTCCTGACCGCTTGTTTTTGCTTCTCCTACTCTTAAGTGAGGTCCTACGGTACTTCCCTTGCTCCCTGGGGCTTGTTTCACTTCCCTAAAACCCTCACAGCCATTCTGGTGGTCACAAATGCCTGGATTGCATCCTTGGTTCCGGCTGACTGGTATGCCATTGCGTGGCTATAGCCCATCTTCCTTCTGCACTCGTCCCTTGCTGGGCTCCAGGGAGGCTTCCAAGCCTTGGGTCGTGGGAGCGACGCTGTGGTGAACTCAGCGGTGCACATGTCTTTATGCAGGAGTGTTTCCGAGTTCTTTGGATCAACACGCCGCAGAGGAATAGCTGGATCATATGGGACATGGATTCTTCAAGTTCTGAGGCAGTTCCACACCGCTTGGCGTAGTGGCTGCACCGGTCTGCACTCCCACCAACGGTGCAGGAGGCTTCCCTTCTCTCCACCTCCTCTCTGACACTTGTGGCTTCCTGTCTGCTTCCTTATCGACATTCTGACCACAGTGAGCTGCTGTGCCCTTGCAGTTTGCATTTGCATTGGCCTGAGACTTCATGACGGTGAACAAGTGTTCATGCACCCGTTGGCCCTCTTTCGATCTTCTTGGCAGAAATCTCTGTTTCCATCTTCTGCCCAGGTTTTCATTGGCTTGTTGTGTTTTTTTTTCTTGTGGGGACGTGCGAGTTGATTGCATCTTTGGGCTTTTCACCCCTTGTCCGATGTGTGGTTTGCAAACATCCTCCCCCAGTCGTTGTGCTATCTTTGCATTCAGTCGATGGTTTCCTTCACTGGGCAGAAGCGTCCGCATTTGACGTGGTCCCGTTGGTTTCTTGTTGACTTGGTTGCCCTGGCCCAGTCGGACTTGCTTCTTCCAAACAGGCGGCTCAGACAGATGGCAAAGAGCACTCTGCCTAGGTCTTCTGCTACAAGGTTCACGGTTTCAAGTCTGCCATTCAAGGCTTTGATCCATTTCAGGTGGTGTGTGTGCCAGGTGTAACATCATGGTGTACTCTCGTTGTGTTCCATGTGGCTGTGCAGGCTTCCCAGCACCGTTTATGGTAGAGGCTCTCCTTTCTCCGCTGTCTCCTCTTGGCTCCCTGGTCGAAAATGGGCTGTCCATGTAGGTTTGAGTTGGGCTCTGGGTTCTCGATTCTGTTGCATGGGTCTGTGTGCCTGTTTTGGGGCCCAGACTGTGCCGTCTCGGTACCTAGTGCTTCGTGCTATATGTTGAAATCGGAAAGTGTGCCACGTCCTGCTTTTTTCGTTTTCCTGAGGATTCCTTTGCCTAGTCAGGGTCTCTTGTTGCTGGCTAGAAACTTTAGGATTCCCTCTTCTGTCTCTGTGGGAAACATTGCTGCAACTTTGACTGGGATTGCATGGAATCCAGAGATTCCTTGCTCTGGTAGGGACGTTTCCAGTGTGTTGATGCTTCCACTCCTACATCCTGGAATCTCCTTCTTTCTCCTTGTGTCTTCTTGAATTTCTTTCCCCCAACGTTGGTTAGTTTTCCATTGCCATGGCTTTCACCTGTTCTGCTAAGTTTCTTCATAGAGATCTCAGCCTTCTCACTGGCATGCAGTTTTTCACTTTTTCTTTTCAGCTTCAGTTTCTCTATGCTTTGCAACTTGGAATCGGTTTTGTTCTGGCAGAAGTGCATCGCTGAGCTCACATCTGCTGGCAATGCTCCTGTCTTTGCTGTGGAAGTCTGGCCCTGTCTAACGTCCCTTCCCGTCTGCCTCTACACTACCTCGGACGCCTGCCCCAGAATGCCTGAAGCAGTGGTGAGCAGGCTCACCAGAGGGTCCACCCGGCCCACCCCGGGCCACCGACCCAGAAGGTGCGGACCTCACCGCTGCGCCACCGGCCGGCCCGTTTCATGTTCCATTGGCAACCTGCAGTTGAGGGCAATGGGACTTGAATATGCTACTTGAGCCCAACTCTGGCACTGTGTAGATGAGGCCAGGTTGTTTTTCGGGTCCACTGCGATGTCAGAGGATTTGTCAGAATCGTGTCTCTGCTGTCCCGGCAAGCTTCACGGACACACGGTTTCCTGGCCCGCTTGGAGCAGTCTCATAACTCACCCTTCCCTCTTAGCCCAGCCTTGACCTTCACTGCCGTCTTTTGGCTTGTGAATTTCTCTGCCTTTCAAACGTTCCAGCAGAGTCTGTCGAAAGACGGACATCATCTTTCATTGTGGATCATCCAGGTGTGATTTCTGTTCGAGTTGCATTTTCTGGGACCTTGGTCTCTTTTCCATAGGAGAATTGTCATGGTATTTCTCAGCTATCCCCCTTAGACATGCTTATCAGTCCGTTCCCCTTCCTTCCAAGTGATTCATTTTGCATTTCTGGAATCACCGTATGTTCTCTAGGCCGAGGTGTGAGTGCTTTCGTGACTCTTGGTTGTTGTCTTTGAATTTGCACCGGTCACTTGAAGGAGTCTTTGCTGTCCTAGCCTGGGTCAAACTAAGCACCGGGAACACGTGGTCATCTGGGTTGGTTTGACATCCTGAGGTCAGAAACTCCAAACTCGAGGTGGTCCTGGCATCCCCCTTCACGGACACAATGTTTCCAGGACAAATTAGACGAGTCTGATGAATCCCTCTCTCCAGGAAAGATATTTTTCTGTCTCCTTTCCGGATTTGGGAAGTTTCGAACTTCACCCCTGATCCTGGAACGTTCCCCCAGGTGCCGTCTAGATACGGGCTTCCTTTATTTCTATAGGCTGTGCCATTTGTTTGCCTTACATCCTCAGCCCTGGCCTGTTTATTTTTCTTGAAACAGAATTGTAATGTTCTCATTTTCAGCCCACTTCCTTACATGTGGTGTCAAAACACATAATCCATAATCCTTCTACGGCAAGAGGTAGGGGGAGAGAATTTCGATGGAGGCAAACTGAGCACACTAGCCTGGGTGGGCAGCCTTCACGAAGGAACGGATCCCTGTGGTAAAGGGTGCTTTTCAGCACCCTTGTAGAGCACTTCCAAACAAAGAGACATAGCCCAAGCGTGACGGGGCTCCATTCCTTCAAGGCTTCCAAGACATCTCTTGGGACACATTAGCCTGTACCCGGTGGGCCCCCGTGACGCCAGAGCTATGGAAAGTGAGACTGATCTGCAAAGAATGCCAGGGGCCTAGGAAAGGAGGCATCGAGTCTTCTCTTCAACGTCTTCAAGACCTCATTCTTGACTTTGGCTTATGCTTAAGGCAGAAGGACCACGTAGGTCTGATAAGGCCCAAGTCCGGCCTCTTGCTTCCAATCAAGTTGCAAGCTTGAATCAGCATGGCCTCCCCATACACTTGAATAGATGACAACGTTCTCCTCTCGGGGCTTGTCCCTCTATTCTCGCTTCTTGCCAAGGATTCCTTTCTTACCCCTCGAATCAGCGTCTGTTTTATGTCTTCCAGTTTCTGTGTCCGCTTTCTGTTTCTCAAAGCTGTTTCTGGGTATCCCTCCCTTTAATAGCCTAGCCTAGGCCAATCCTCAGTCTGTAACCGTGCGGCCATCTTGGCGGACATGATCCTCGGGATGTCATAAACAACCTCAAAATTCGAAGTTGTCCTGACAACCTGCGTGCACACAGAGTTTCAGAGCCATCTCAGGCCAGTCTGACTCCTCACCCTTTCCTGGTAGGATAGTTTTCCTTTTTCTCGATTTCTTGTCGGTTTCTGTCTTGCCCCTCGATCTTTGGAAGGCCTGCTACATTCTCTCTAGACACTGGTTTCTGTCGTGTAAGATTATCCTGGGTTTTACCTCTTACATTTTATGTAGATGGCCAAGTGGGTGGACGTTCCCCAGAGAAAGTCCTGGACTCCCTCCCAGGTTGAAGTTGCCCGGGCAGTCCTCTGATGCGCAATGATCGTGTCATCTCCTAGCACTCTGCCGATTCCACCTTGGCAGGTCCCATGTTTTCCTTCCTTCTTCCTCTGGGGAAGTGTACCAGAGGCGTTCATGGATTGTAAAAGCCTCACGGTTCTTTTTCTGGTGCGTATTGATAACGTGACCTCACCATTGCTACTTAGTTTATGATCCCTGTCCGCACCGTACCATGAAATCTGTATTTCCTAACACTGCTAATGTGATCTGCACCCGTGACGTGAAACAGTGAGGCCTGGGCCGGCCAAGCGGAACGTGGGCACTCACCCGCTCCGCCACAGGGCCGGCCCTGAATTGGACTTTTGGACCAACCTTTTGCCTGAGCTTGGGAACACGTGGGCCTGTTTGGATTATTCGTGAAGGTGATTAGTAGTAACATCCTGGACGGTAACCTTTTCCGTGGGTGCATGGGTTTAGCAGGCAGCATGTTCTGTGGGTAGTATTCCTCTTCATCTATTTGGAAGGGTCTACCTTTCTGTAGCATCAGTACGCATTTTGAGGTGATTTTCCAGCCTTGGAAGTTCACCTTCTCTAATCTCTTTCAGCCCCAAAGCTTTATGCCGTCATTCTGGACCCCATTTTGGATTTTTTTTGCTTTCAGGTGAATTTATTGCCGCAACCCTGCATTAGAACATCCTATATCTTTCCGATTTGCATCCTCATCGATGTAGACTTCCGTGTAGCTGACATCATCTTCCCCTGCGTAAGCCTAATAGCAGGCCCTCACCACACACTTGTGCCTCATCATCTGTTTCACCCTCTCACACCTCCCCGCTTTGTCTCTGGGAACCCCCAATCAAATGTCCCGTGCCACCTGTTCCTCACCCCTTGTTTTTGCTTCTCCTACTCTTAAGTGAGGTCCTACGGTACTTGCCTTGCTCCCTGGGGCTTGTTTCACTTCCCTAAAACCCTCACAGCCATTCTGGTGGTCACAAATGGCTGGATTGCATCCTTGGTTCCGGCTGACTGGTATGCCATTGCGTGGCTATAGCCCATCTTCCTTCTGCACTCGTCCCTTGCTGGGCTCCAGGGAGGCTTCCAAGCCTTGGGTCGTGGGAACGACGCTGTGGTGAACTCAGCGGTGCACATGTCTTTATGCAGGAGTGTTTCCGAGTTCTTTGGATCAACACACCGCAGAGGAATAGCTGGATCATATGGGACATGGATTCTTCAAGTTCTGAGGCAGTTCCACACCGCTTGGCGTAGTGGCTGCACCGGTCTGCACTCCCACCAACGGTGCAGGAGGCTTCCCTTCTCTCCACCTCCTCTCTGACACTTGTGGCTTCCTGTCTGCTTCCTTATAGCCATTCTGACCACAGTGAGCTGCTGTGCCCTTGCAGTTTGCATTTGCAGTGGCCTGAGACTTCATGACGGTGAACAAGTGTTCATGCACCCATTGGCCCTCTTTCGATCTTCTTGGCAGAAATCTCTGTTTCCATCTTCTGCCCAGGTTTTCATTGGCTTGTTGTTGTTTTTTTTTTTTTTCCTGTGGGGACGTGCGAGTTGATTGCATCTTTGCGCTTTTCACCCCTTGTCCTATGTGTGGTTTGCAAACATCCTCCCCCAGTCGTTGTGCTATCTTTGCATTCAGTCGATGGTTTCCTTCACTGGGCAGAAGCGTCCGCATTTGACGTGGTCCCGTTGGTTTCTTGTTGACTTGGTTGCCCTGGCCCAGTCGGACTTGCTTCTTCCAAACAGGCGGCTCAGACAGATGGCAAAGAGCACTCTGCCTAGGTCTTCTGCTACAAGGTTCACGGTTTCAAGTCTGCCATTCAAGGCTTTGATCCATTTCAGGTGGTGTGTGTGCCAGGTGTAACATCATGGTGTACTCTCGTTGTGTTCCATGTGGCTGTGCAGGCTTCCCAGCACCGTTTATGGTAGAGGCTCTCCTTTCTCCGCTGTCTCCTCTTGGCTCCCTGGTCGAAAATGGGCTGTCCATGTAGGTTTGAGTTGGGCTCTGGGTTCTCGATTCTGTTGCATGGGTCTGTGTGCCTGTTTTGGGGCCCAGACTGTGCCGTCTCGGTACCTAGTGCTTCGTGCTATATGTTGAAATCGGAAAGTGTGCCACGTCCTGCTTTTTTCGTTTTCCTGAGGATTCCTTTGCCTAGTCAGGGTCTCTTGTTGCTGGCTAGAAACTTTAGGATTCCCTCTTCTGTCTCTGTGGGAAACATTGCTGCAACTTTGACTGGGATTGCATGGAATCCAGAGATTCCTTGCTCTGGTAGGGACGTTTCCAGTGTGTTGATGCTTCCACTCCTACATCCTGGAATCTCCTTCTTTCTCCTTGTGTCTTCTTGAATTTCTTTCCCCCAATGTTGGTTAGTTTTCCATTGCCATGGCTTTCACCTGTTCTGCTAAGTTTCTTCATAGAGATCTCAGCCTTCTCACTGGCATGCAGTTTTTCACTTTTTCTTTTCAGCTTCAGTTTCTCTATGCTTTGCAACTTGGAATCGGTTTTGTTCTGGCAGAAGTGCATCGCTGAGCTCACATCTGCTGGCAATGCTCCTGTCTTTGCTGTGGAAGTCTGGCCCTGTCTAACGTCCCTTCCCGTCTGCCTCTACACTACCTCGGACGCCTGCCCCAGAATGCCTGAAGCAGTGGTGAGCAGGCTCACCCGAGGGTCCACCCGGCCCACCCCGGGCCACCGACCCAGAAGGTGCGGACCTCACCGCTGCGCCACCGGCCGGCCCCTTTCATGTTCCGTTGGCAACCTGCAGTTGAGGGCAATGGGACTTGAATATGCTACTTGAGCCCAACTCTGGCACTGTGTAGATGAGGCCAGGTTGTTTTTCGGGTCCACTGCGATGTCAGAGGATTTGTCAGAATCGTGTCTCTGCTGTCCCGGCAAGCTTCACGGACACACGGTTTCCTGGCCCGCTTGGAGCAGTCTCATAACTCACCCTTCCCTCTTAGCCCAGCCTTGACCTTCGCTGCCGTCTTTTGGCTTGTGAATTTCTCTGCCTTTCAAACGTTCCAGCAGAGTCTGTCGAAAGACGGACATCATCTTTCATTGTGGATCATCCAGGTGTGATTTCTGTTCGAGTTGCATTTTCTGGGACCTTGGTCTCTTTTCCATAGGAGAATCGTCATGGTATTTCTCAGCGATCCCCCTTAGACATGCTTATCAGTCCGTTCCCCTTCCTTCCAAGTGATTCATTTTGCATTTCTGGAATCACCGTATGTTCTCTAGGCCGAGGTGTGAGTGCTTTCGTGACTCTTGGTTGTTGTCTTTGAATTTGCACCGGTCACTTGAAGGAGTCTTTGCTGTCCTAGCCTGGGTCAAACTAAGCACCGGGAACACGTGGTCATCTGGGTTGGTTTGACATCCTGAGGTCAGAAACTCCAAACTCGAGGTGGTCCTGGCATCCCCCTTCACGGACACAATGTTTCCAGGACAAATTAGACGAGTCTGATGAATCCCTCTCTCCAGGAAAGATATTTTTCTGTCTCCTTTCCGGATTTGGGAAGTTTCGAACTTCACCCCTGATCCTGGAACGTTCCCCCAGGTGCCGTCTAGATACGGGCTTCCTTTATTTCTATAGGCTGTGCCATTTGTTTGCCTTACATCCTCAGCCCTGGCCTGTTTATTTTTCTTGAAACAGAATTGTAATGTTCTCATTTTCAGCCCACTTCCTTACATGTGGTGTCAAAACACATAATCCATAATCCTTCTACGGCAAGAGGTAGGGGGAGAGAATTTCGATGGAGGCAAACTGAGCACACTAGCCTGGGTGGGCAGCCTTCACGAAGGAACGGATCCCTGTGGTAAAGGGTGCTTTTCAGCACCCTTGTAGAGCACTTCCAAACAAAGAGACATAGCCCAAGCGTGACGGGGCTCCATTCCTTCAAGGCTTCCAAGACATCTCTTGGGACACATTAGCCTGTACCCGGTGGGCCCCCGTGACGCCAGAGCTATGGAAAGTGAGACTGATCTGCAAAGAATGCCAGGGGCCTAGGAAAGGAGGCATCGAGTCTTCTCTTCAACGTCCTCAAGACCTCATTCTTGACTTTGGCTTATGCTTAAGGCAGAAGGACCACGTAGGTCTGATAAGGCCCAAGTCCGGCCTCTTGCTTCCAATCAAGTTGCAAGCTTGAATCAGCATGGCCTCCCCATAGACTTGAATAGATGACAACGTTCTCCTCTCGGGGCTTGTCCCTCTATTCTCGCTTCTTGCCAAGGATTCCTTTCTTACCCCTCGAATCAGCGTCTGTTTTATGTCTTCCAGTTTCTGTGTCCGCTTTCTGTTTCTCAAAGCTGTTTCTGGGTATCCCTCCCTTTAATAGCCTAGCCTAGGCCAATCCTCAGTCTGTAACCGTGCGGCCATCTTGGCGGACATGATCCTCGGGATGTCATAAACAACCTCAAAATTCGAAGTTGTCCTGACAACCTGCGTGCACACAGAGTTTCAGAGCCATCTCAGGCCAGTCTGACTCCTCACCCTTTCCTGGTAGGATAGTTTTCCTTTTTCTCGATTTCTTGTCGGTTTCTGTCTTGCCCCTCGAACTTTGGAAGGCCTGCTACATTCTCTCTAGACACTGGTTTCTGTCCTGTAAGATGATCCTGGGTTTCTCCTCTTACATTTTATGTAGATGGCCAAGAGGGTGGACGTTCCCCAGAGAAAGTCCTGCACTCCCTCCCAGGTTGAAGTTGCCCGGGCCATCCTCTGATGCGCAATGATCATGTCATCTCCTAGCACTCTGCCGATTCCACCTTGGCAGGTCCCATGTTTTCCTTCCTTCTTCCTCTGGGGAAGTGTACCAGAGGCGTTCATGGATTGTAAAAGCCTCACGGTTCTTTTTCTGGTGCATATTGATAAGGTGACCTCACCATTGCTACTTAGTTTATGATCCCTGTCCGCACCGTACCATGAAATCTATATTTCCTAACACTGCTAATGTGATCTGCACCCGTGATGTGAAACAGTGAGGCCTGGGCCGGCCAAGCGGAACGTGGGCACTTACCCGCTCCGCCACAGGGCCGGCCCTGAATTGGACTTTTGGACCAACCTTTTGCCTGAGCTTGGGAACACGTGGGCCTGTTTGGATTATTCGTGAAGGTGATTAGTAGTAACATCCTGGACGGTAACCTTTTCCGTGGGTGCATGGGTTTAGCAGGCAGCATGTTCTGTGGGTAGTATTCCTCTTCATCTATTTGGAATGGTCTACCTTTCTGTAGCATCAGTACGCATTTTGAGGTGACTTTCCAGCCTTGGAAGTTCACCTTCTCTAATCTCTTTCAGCCCCAAAGCTTTATGCCGTCATTCTGGACCCCATTTTGGATTTTTTTTGCTTTTAGGTGAATTTATTGCCGCAACCCTGCATTAGAACATCCTATATCTTTCCGATTTGCATCCTCATCGATGTAGACTTCCGTGTAGCTGACATCATCTTCCCCTGCGTAAGCCTAATAGCAGGCCCTCACCACACACTTGTGCCTCATCATCTGTTTCACCCTCTCACACCTCCCCGCTTTGTCTCTGGGAACCACCAATCAAATGTCCCGTGCCACCTGTTCCTGACCGCTTGTTTTGGCTTCTCCTACTCTTAAGTGAGGTCCTACGGTACTTGCCTTGCTCCCTGGGGCTTGTTTCACTTCCCTAAAGCCCTCACAGCCATTCTGGTGGTCACAAATGGCTGGATTGCATCCTTGGTTCCGGCTGACTGGTATGCCATTGCGTGGCTATAGCCCATCTTCCTTCTGCACTCGTCCCTTGCTGGGCTCCAGGGAGGCTTCCAAGTCTTGGGTCGTGGGAGCGACGCTGTGGTGAACTCAGCGGTGCACATGTCTTTATGCAGGAGTGTTTCCGAGTTCTTTGGATCAACACACCGCAGAGGAATAGCTGGATCATATGGGACATGGATTCTTCAAGTTCTGAGGCAGTTCCACACCGCTTGGCGTAGTGGCTGCACCGGTCTGCACTCCCACCAACGGTGCAGGAGGCTTCCCTTCTCTCCACCTCCTCTCTGACACTTGTGGCTTCCTGTCTGCTTCCTTATAGCCATTCTGACCACAGTGAGCTGCTGTGCCCTTGCAGTTTGCATTTGCAGTGGCCTGAGACTTCATGACGGTGAACAAGTGTTCATGCACCCATTGGCCCTCTTTCGATCTTCTTGGCAGAAATCTCTGTTTCCATCTTCTGCCCAGGTTTTCATTGGCTTGTTGTTGTTTTTTTTTTTTTTCCTGTGGGGACGTGCGAGTTGATTGCATCTTTGCGCTTTTCACCCCTTGTCCGATGTGTGGTTTGCAAACATCCTCCCCCAGTCGTTGTGCTATCTTTGCATTCAGTCGATGGTTTCCTTCACTGGGCAGAAGCGTCCGCATTTGACGTGGTCCCGTTGGTTTCTTGTTGACTTGGTTGCCCTGGCCCAGTCGGACTTGCTTCTTCCAAACAGGCGGCTCAGACAGATGGCAAAGAGCACTCTGCCTAGGTCTTCTGCTACAAGGTTCACGGTTTCAAGTCTGCCATTCAAGGCTTTGATCCATTTCAGGTGGTGTGTGTGCCAGGTGTAACATCATGGTGTACTCTCGTTGTGTTCCATGTGGCTGTGCAGGCTTCCCAGCACCGTTTATGGTAGAGGCTCTCCTTTCTCCGCTGTCTCCTCTTGGCTCCCTGGTCGAAAATGGGCTGTCCATGTACGTTTGAGTTGGGCTCTGGGTTCTCGATTCTGTTGCATGGGTCTGTGTGCCTGTTTTGGGGCCCAGACTGTGCCGTCTCGGTACCTAGTGCTTCGTGCTATATGTTGAAATCGGAAAGTGTGCCACGTCCTGCTTTTTTCGTTTTCCTGAGGATTCCTTTGCCTAGTCAGGGTCTCTTGTTGCTGGCTAGAAACTTTAGGATTCCCTCTTCTGTCTCTGTGGGAAACATTGCTGCAACTTTGACTGGGATTGCATGGAATCCAGAGATTCCTTGCTCTGGTAGGGACGTTTCCAGTGTGTTGATGCTTCCACTCCTAGATCCTGGAATCTCCTTCTTTCTCCTTGTGTCTTCTTGAATTTCTTTCCCCCAACGTTGGTTAGTTTTCCATTGCCATGGCTTTCACCTGTTCTGCTAAGTTTCTTCATAGAGATCTCAGCCTTCTCACTGGCATGCAGTTTTTCACTTTTTCTTTTCAGCTTCAGTTTCTCTATGCTTTGCAACTTGGAATCGGTTTTGTTCTGGCAGAAGTGCATCGCTGAGCTCACATCTGCTGGCAATGCTCCTGTCTTTGCTGTGGAAGTCTGGCCCTGTCTAACGTCCCTTCCCGTCTGCCTCTACACTACCTCGGACGCCTGCCCCAGAATGCCTGAAGCAGTGGTGAGCAGGCTCACCCGAGGGTCCACCCGGCCCACCCCGGGCCACCGACCCAGAAGGTGCGGACCTCACCGCTGCGCCACCGGCCGGCCCCTTTCATGTTCCGTTGGCAACCTGCAGTTGAGGGCAATGGGACTTGAATATGCTACTTGAGCCCAACTCTGGCACTGTGTAGATGAGGCCAGGTTGTTTTTCGGGTCCACTGCGATGTCAGAGGATTTGTCAGAATCGTGTCTCTGCTGTCCCGGCAAGCTTCACGGACACACGGTTTCCTGGCCCGCTTGGAGCAGTCTCATAACTCACCCTTCCCTCTTAGCCCAGCCTTGACCTTCGCTGCCGTCTTTTGGCTTGTGAATTTCTCTGCCTTTCAAACGTTCCAGCAGAGTCTGTCGAAAGACGGACATCATCTTTCATTGTGGATCATCCAGGTGTGATTTCTGTTCGAGTTGCATTTTCTGGGACCTTGGTCTCTTTTCCATAGGAGAATCGTCATGGTATTTCTCAGCGATCCCCCTTAGACATGCTTATCAGTCCGTTCCCCTTCCTTCCAAGTGATTCATTTTGCATTTCTGGAATCACCGTATGTTCTCTAGGCCGAGGTGTGAGTGCTTTCGTGACTCTTGGTTGTTGTCTTTGAATTTGCACCGGTCACTTGAAGGAGTCTTTGCTGTCCTAGCCTGGGTCAAACTAAGCACCGGGAACACGTGGTCATCTGGGTTGGTTTGACATCCTGAGGTCAGAAACTCCAAACTCGAGGTGGTCCTGGCATCCCCCTTCACGGACACAATGTTTCCAGGACAAATTAGATGAGTCTGATGAATCCCTCTCTCCAGGAAAGATATTTTTCTGTCTCCTTTCCGGATTTGGGAAGTTTCGAACTTCACCCCTGATCCTGGAACGTTCCCCCAGGTGCCGTCTAGATACGGGCTTCCTTTATTTCTATAGGCTGTGCCATTTGTTTGCCTTACATCCTCAGCCCTGGCCTGTTTATTTTTCTTGAAACAGAATTGTAATGTTCTCATTTTCAGCCCACTTCCTTACATGTGGTGTCAAAACACATAATCCATAATCCTTCTACGGCAAGAGGTAGGGGGAGAGAATTTCGATGGAGGCAAACTGAGCACACTAGCCTGGGTGGGCAGCCTTCACGAAGGAACGGATCCCTGTGGTAAAGGGTGCTTTTCAGCACCCTTGTAGAGCACTTCCAAACAAAGAGACATAGCCCAAGCGTGACGGGGCTCCATTCCTTCAAGGCTTCCAAGACATCTCTTGGGACACATTAGCCTGTACCCGGTGGGCCCCCGTGACGCCAGAGCTATGGAAAGTGAGACTGATCTGCAAAGAATGCCAGGGGCCTAGGAAAGGAGGCATCGAGTCTTCTCTTCAACGTCCTCAAGACCTCATTCTTGACTTTGGCTTATGCTTAAGGCAGAAGGACCACGTAGGTCTGATAAGGCCCAAGTCCGGCCTCTTGCTTCCAATCAAGTTGCAAGCTTGAATCAGCATGGCCTCCCCATACACTTGAATAGATGACAACGTTCTCCTCTCGGGGCTTGTCCCTCTATTCTCGCTTCTTGCCAAGGATTCCTTTCTTACCCCTCGAATCAGCGTCTGTTTTATGTCTTCCAGTTTCTGTGTCCGCTTTCTGTTTCTCAAAGATGTTTCTCGGTATCCCTCCCTATAATAGCCTAGCCTAGGCCAATCCTCAGTCTGTAACCGTGCGGCCATCTTGGCGGACATGATCCTCGGGATGTCATAAACAACCTCAAAATTCGAAGTTGTCCTGACAACCTGCGTGCACACAGAGTTTCAGAGCCATCTCAGGCCAGTCTGTCTCCTCACCCTTTCCTGGTAGGATAGTTTTCCTTTTTCTCGATTTCTTGTCGGTTTCTGTCTTGCCCCTCGATCTTTGGAAGGCCTGCTACATTCTCTCTAGACACTGGTTTCTGTCCTGTAAGATGATCCTGGGTTTCTCCTCTTACATTTTATGTAGATGGCCAAGTGGGTGGACGTTCCCCAGAGAAAGTCCTGGACTCCCTCCCAGGTTGAAGTTGCCCGGGCCATCCTCTGATGCGCAATGATCGTGTCATCTCCTAGCACTCTGCCGATTCCACCTTGGCAGGTCCCATGTTTTCCTTCCTTCTTCCTCTGGGGAAGTGTACCAGAGGCGTTCATGGATTGTAAAAGCCTCACGGTTCTTTTTCTGGTGCGTATTGATAACGTGACCTCACCATTGCTACTTAGTTTATGATCCCTGTCCGCACCGTACCATGAAATCTATATTTCCTAACAATGCTAATGTGATCTGCACCCGTGATGTGAAACAGTGAGGCCTGGGCCGGCCAAGCGGAACGTGGGCACTTACCCGCTCCGCCACAGGGCCGGCCCTGAATTGGACTTTTGGACCAACCTTTTGCCTGAGCTTGGGAACACGTGGGCCTGTTTGGATTATTCGTGAAGGTGATTAGTAGTAACATCCTGGACGGTAACCTTTTCCGTGGGTGCATGGGTTTAGCAGGCAGCATGTTCTGTGGGTAGTATTCCTCTTCATCTATTTGGAAGGGTCTACCTTTCTGTAGCATCAGTACGCATTTTGAGGTGATTTTCCAGCCTTGGAAGTTCACCTTCTCTAATCTCTTTCAGCCCCAAAGCTTTATGCCGTCATTCTGGACCCCATTTTGGATTTTTTGCCCTTAGGTGAATTTATTGCCGCAACCCTGCATTAGAACATCCTATATCTTTCCGATTTGCATCCTCATCGATGTAGACTTCCGTGTAGCTGATATCATCTTCCCCTGCGTAAGCCTAATAGCAGGCCCTCACCACACACTTGTGCCTCATCATCTGTTTCACCCTCTCACACCTCCCCGCTTTGTCTCTGGGAACCCCCAATCAAATGTCCCGTGCCACCTGTTCCTGACCGCTTGTTTTGGCTTCTCCTACTCTTAAGTGAGGTCCTACGGTCCTTGCCTTGCTCCCTGGGGCTTGTTTCACTTCCCTAAAACCCTCACAGCCATTCTGGTGGTCACAAATGGCTGGATTGCATCCTTGGTTCCGGCTGACTGGTATGCCATTGCGTGGCTATAGCCCATCTTCCTTCTGCACTCGTCCCTTGCTGGGCTCCAGGGAGGCTTCCAAGTCTTGGGTCGTGGGAGCGACGCTGTGGTGAACTCAGCGGTGCACATGTCTTTATGCAGGAGTGTTTCCGAGTTCTTTGGATCAACACGCCGCAGAGGAATAGCTGGATCATATGGGACATGGATTCTTCAAGTTCTGAGGCAGTTCCACACCGCTTGGCGTAGTGGCTGCACCGGTCTGCACTCCCACCAACGGTGCAGGAGGCTTC
Organism: Equus asinus; assembly: GCF_041296235.1. NCBI lineage: Eukaryota > Metazoa > Chordata > Mammalia > Perissodactyla > Equidae > Equus > Equus asinus. The sequence continues at coordinate 41,055,383 of NC_091816.1, read as the reverse complement.
CCTTCTCTCCACCTCCTCTCTGACACTTGTGGCTTCCTGTCTGCTTCCTTATCGACATTCTGACCACAGTGAGCTGCTGTGCCCTTGCAGTTTGCATTTGCATTGGCCTGAGACTTCATGACGGTGAACAAGTGTTCATGCACCCGTTGGCCCTCTTTCGATCTTCTTGGCAGAAATCTCTGTTTCCATCTTCTGCCCAGGTTTTCATTGGCTTGTTGTGTTTTTTTTTCTTGTGGGGACGTGCGAGTTGATTGCATCTTTGGGCTTTTCACCCCTTGTCCGATGTGTGGTTTGCAAACATCCTCCCCCAGTCGTTGTGCTATCTTTGCATTCAGTCGATGGTTTCCTTCACTGGGCAGAAGCGTCCGCATTTGACGTGGTCCCGTTGGTTTCTTGTTGACTTGGTTGCCCTGGCCCAGTCGGACTTGCTTCTTCCAAACAGGCGGCTCAGACAGATGGCAAAGAGCACTCTGCCTAGGTCTTCTGCTACAAGGTTCACGGTTTCAAGTCTGCCATTCAAGGCTTTGATCCATTTCAGGTGGTGTGTGTGCCAGGTGTAACATCATGGTGTACTCTCGTTGTGTTCCATGTGGCTGTGCAGGCTTCCCAGCACCGTTTATCGTAGAGGCTCTCCTTTCTCCGCTGTCTCCTCTTGGCTCCCTGGTCGAAAATGGGCTGTCCATGTACGTTTGAGTTGGGCTCTGGGTTCTCGATTCTGTTGCATGGGTCTGTGTGCCTGTTTTGGGGCCCAGACTGTGCCGTCTCGGTACCTAGTGCTTCGTCCTATATGTTGAAATCGGAAAGTGTGCCACGTCCTGCTTTTTTCGTTTTCCTGAGGATTCCTTTGCCTAGTCAGGGTCTCTTGTTGCTGGCTAGAAACTTTAGGATTCCCTCTTCTGTCTCTGTGGGAAACATTGCTGCAACTTTGACTGGGATTGCATGGAATCCAGAGATTCCTTGCTCTGGTAGGGACGTTTCCAGTGTGTTGATGCTTCCACTCCTACATCCTGGAATCTCCTTCTTTCTCCTTGTGTCTTCTTGAATTTCTTTCCCCCAACGTTGGTTAGTTTTCCATTGCCATGGCTTTCACCTGTTCTGCTAAGTTTCTTCATAGAGATCTCAGCCTTCTCACTGGCATGCAGTTTTTCACTTTTTCTTTTCAGCTTCAGTTTCTCTATGCTTTGCAACTTGGAATCGGTTTTGTTCTGGCAGAAGTGCATCGCTGAGCTCACATCTGCTGGCAATGCTCCTGTCTTTGCTGTGGAAGTCTGGCCCTGTCTAACGTCCCTTCCCGTCTGCCTCTACACTACCTCGGACGCCTGCCCCAGAATGCCTGAAGCAGTGGTGAGCAGGCTCACCCGAGGGTCCACCCGGCCCACCCCGGGCCACCGACCCAGAAGGTGCGGACCTCACCGCTGCGCCACCGGCCGGCCCGTTTCATGTTCCATTGGCAACCTGCAGTTGAGGGCAATGGGACTTGAATATGCTACTTGAGCCCAACTCTGGCACTGTGTAGATGAGGCCAGGTTGTTTTTCGGGTCCACTGCGATGTCAGAGGATTTGTCAGAATCGTGTCTCTGCTGTCCCGGCAAGCTTCACGGACACACGGTTTCCTGGCCCGCTTGGAGCAGTCTCATAACTCACCCTTCCCTCTTAGCCCAGCCTTGACCTTCACTGCCGTCTTTTGGCTTGTGAATTTCTCTGCCTTTCAAACGTTCCAGCAGAGTCTGTCGAAAGACGGACATCATCTTTCATTGTGGATCATCCAGGTGTGATTTCTGTTCGAGTTGCATTTTCTGGGACCTTGGTCTCTTTTCCATAGGAGAATTGTCATGGTATTTCTCAGCTATCCCCCTTAGACATGCTTATCAGTCCGTTCCCCTTCCTTCCAAGTGATTCATTTTGCATTTCTGGAATCACCGTATGTTCTCTAGGCCGAGGTGTGAGTGCTTTCGTGACTCTTGGTTGTTGTCTTTGAATTTGCACCGGTCACTTGAAGGAGTCTTTGCTGTCCTAGCCTGGGTCAAACTAAGCACCGGGAACACGTGGTCATCTGGGTTGGTTTGACATCCTGAGGTCAGAAACTCCAAACTCGAGGTGGTCCTGGCATCCCCCTTCACGGACACAATGTTTCCAGGACAAATTAGATGAGTCTGATGAATCCCTCTCTCCAGGAAAGATATTTTTCTGTCTCCTTTCCGGATTTGGGAAGTTTCGAACTTCACCCCTGATCCTGGAACGTTCCCCCAGGTGCCGTCTAGATACGGGCTTCCTTTATTTCTATAGGCTGTGCCATTTGTTTGCCTTACATCCTCAGCCCTGGCCTGTTTATTTTTCTTGAAACAGAATTGTAATGTTCTCATTTTCAGCCCACTTCCTTACATGTGGTGTCAAAACACATAATCCATAATCCTTCTACGGCAAGAGGTAGGGGGAGAGAATTTCGATGGAGGCAAACTGAGCACACTAGCCTGGGTGGGCAGCCTTCACGAAGGAACGGATCCCTGTGGTAAAGGGTGCTTTTCAGCACCCTTGTAGAGCACTTCCAAACAAAGAGACATAGCCCAAGCGTGACGGGGCTCCATTCCTTCAAGGCTTCCAAGACATCTCTTGGGACACATTAGCCTGTACCCGGTGGGCCCCCGTGACGCCAGAGCTATGGAAAGTGAGACTGATCTGCAAAGAATGCCAGGGGCCTAGGAAAGGAGGCATCGAGTCTTCTCTTCAACGTCTTCAAGACCTCATTCTTGACTTTGGCTTATGCTTAAGGCAGAAGGACCACGTAGGTCTGATAAGGCCCAAGTCCGGCCTCTTGCTTCCAATCAAGTTGCAAGCTTGAATCAGCATGGCCTCCCCATACACTTGAATAGATGACAACGTTCTCCTCTCGGGGCTTGTCCCTCTATTCTCGCTTCTTGCCAAGGATTCCTTTCTTACCCCTCGAATCAGCGTCTGTTTTATGTCTTCCAGTTTCTGTGTCCGCTTTCTGTTTCTCAAAGCTGTTTCTGGGTATCCCTCCCTTTAATAGCCTAGCCTAGGCCAATCCTCAGTCTGTAACCGTGCGGCCATCTTGGCGGACATGATCCTCGGGATGTCATAAACAACCTCAAAATTCGAAGTTGTCCTGACAACCTGCGTGCACACAGAGTTTCAGAGCCATCTCAGGCCAGTCTGACTCCTCACCCTTTCCTGGTAGGATAGTTTTCCTTTTTCTCGATTTCTTGTCGGTTTCTGTCTTGCCCCTCGATCTTTGGAAGGCCTGCTACATTCTCTCTAGACACTGGTTTCTGTCCTGTAAGATTATCCTGGGTTTTACCTCTTACATTTTATGTAGATGGCCAAGTGGGTGGACGTTCCCCAGAGAAAGTCCTGGACTCCCTCCCAGGTTGAAGTTGCCCGGGCAGTCCTCTGATGCGCAATGATCGTGTCATCTCCTAGCACTCTGCCGATTCCACCTTGGCAGGTCCCATGTTTTCCTTCCTTCTTCCTCTGGGGAAGTGTACCAGAGGCGTTCATGGATTGTAAAAGCCTCACGGTTCTTTTTCTGGTGCGTATTGATAACGTGACCTCACCATTGCTACTTAGTTTATGATCCCTGTCCGCACCGTACCATGAAATCTGTATTTCCTAACACTGCTAATGTGATCTGCACCCGTGATGTGAAACAGTGAGGCCTGGGCCGGCCAAGCGGAACGTGGGCACTTACCCGCTCCGCCACAGGGCCGGCCCTGAATTGGACTTTTGGACCAACCTTTTGCCTGAGCTTGGGAACACGTGGGCCTGTTTGGATTATTCGTGAAGGTGATTAGTAGTAACATCCTGGACGGTAACCTTTTCCGTGGGTGCATGGGTTTAGCAGGCAGCATGTTCTGTGGGTAGTATTCCTCTTCATCTATTTGGAATGGTCTACCTTTCTGTAGCATCAGTACGCATTTTGAGGTGATTTTCCAGCCTTGGAAGTTCACCTTCTCTAATCTCTTTCAGCCCCAAAGCTTTATGCCGTCATTCTGGACCCCATTTTGGATTTTTTTTGCTTTGAGGTGAATTTATTGCCGCAACCCTGCATTAGAACATCCTATATCTTTCCGATTTGCATCCTCATCGATGTAGACTTCCGTGTAGCTGACATCATCTTCCCCTGCGTAAGCCTAATAGCAGGCCCTCACCACACACTTGTGCCTCATCATCTGTTTCACCCTCTCACACCTCCCCGCTTTGTCTCTGGGAACCCCCAATCAAATGTCCCGTGCCACCTGTTCCTCACCCCTTGTTTTTGCTTCTCCTACTCTTAAGTGAGGTCCTACGGTACTTGCCTTGCTCCCTGGGGCTTGTTTCACTTCCCTAAAACCCTCACAGCCATTCTGGTGGTCACAAATGGCTGGATTGCATCCTTGGTTCCGGCTGACTGGTATGCCATTGCGTGGCTATAGCCCATCTTCCTTCTGCACTCGTCCCTTGCTGGGCTCCAGGGAGGCTTCCAAGCCTTGGGTCGTGGGAACGACGCTGTGGTGAACTCAGCGGTGCACATGTCTTTATGCAGGAGTGTTTCCGAGTTCTTTGGATCAACACACCGCAGAGGAATAGCTGGATCATATGGGACATGGATTCTTCAAGTTCTGAGGCAGTTCCACACCGCTTGGCGTAGTGGCTGCACCGGTCTGCACTCCCACCAACGGTGCAGGAGGCTTCCCTTCTCTCCACCTCCTCTCTGACACTTGTGGCTTCCTGTCTGCTTCCTTATAGCCATTCTGACCACAGTGAGCTGCTGTGCCCTTGCAGTTTGCATTTGCAGTGGCCTGAGACTTCATGACGGTGAACAAGTGTTCATGCACCCATTGGCCCTCTTTCGATCTTCTTGGCAGAAATCTCTGTTTCCATCTTCTGCCCAGGTTTTCATTGGCTTGTTGTTGTTTTTTTTTTTTTTCCTGTGGGGACGTGCGAGTTGATTGCATCTTTGCGCTTTTCACCCCTTGTCCGATGTGTGGTTTGCAAACATCCTCCCCCAGTCGTTGTGCTATCTTTGCATTCAGTCGATGGTTTCCTTCACTGGGCAGAAGCGTCCGCATTTGACGTGGTCCCGTTGGTTTCTTGTTGACTTGGTTGCCCTGGCCCAGTCGGACTTGCTTCTTCCAAACAGGCGGCTCAGACAGATGGCAAAGAGCACTCTGCCTAGGTCTTCTGCTACAAGGTTCACGGTTTCAAGTCTGCCATTCAAGGCTTTGATCCATTTCAGGTGGTGTGTGTGCCAGGTGTAACATCATGGTGTACTCTCGTTGTGTTCCATGTGGCTGTGCAGGCTTCCCAGCACCGTTTATGGTAGAGGCTCTCCTTTCTCCGCTGTCTCCTCTTGGCTCCCTGGTCGAAAATGGGCTGTCCATGTAGGTTTGAGTTGGGCTCTGGGTTCTCGATTCTGTTGCATGGGTCTGTGTGCCTGTTTTGGGGCCCAGACTGTGCCGTCTCGGTACCTAGTGCTTCGTGCTATATGTTGAAATCGGAAAGTGTGCCACGTCCTGCTTTTTTCGTTTTCCTGAGGATTCCTTTGCCTAGTCAGGGTCTCTTGTTGCTGGCTAGAAACTTTAGGATTCCCTCTTCTGTCTCTGTGGGAAACATTGCTGCAACTTTGACTGGGATTGCATGGAATCCAGAGATTCCTTGCTCTGGTAGGGACGTTTCCAGTGTGTTGATGCTTCCACTCCTAGATCCTGGAATCTCCTTCTTTCTCCTTGTGTCTTCTTGAATTTCTTTCCCCCAATGTTGGTTAGTTTTCCATTGCCATGGCTTTCACCTGTTCTGCTAAGTTTCTTCATAGAGATCTCAGCCTTCTCACTGGCATGCAGTTTTTCACTTTTTCTTTTCAGCTTCAGTTTCTCTATGCTTTGCAACTTGGAATCGGTTTTGTTCTGGCAGAAGTGCATCGCTGAGCTCACATCTGCTGGCAATGCTCCTGTCTTTGCTGTGGAAGTCTGGCCCTGTCTAACGTCCCTTCCCGTCTGCCTCTACACTACCTCGGACGCCTGCCCCAGAATGCCTGAAGCAGTGGTGAGCAGGCTCACCCGAGGGTCCACCCGGCCCACCCCGGGCCACCGACCCAGAAGGTGCGGACCTCACCGCTGCGCCACCGGCCGGCCCCTTTCATGTTCCGTTGGCAACCTGCAGTTGAGGGCAATGGGACTTGAATATGCTACTTGAGCCCAACTCTGGCACTGTGTAGATGAGGCCAGGTTGTTTTTCGGGTCCACTGCGATGTCAGAGGATTTGTCAGAATCGTGTCTCTGCTGTCCCGGCAAGCTTCACGGACACACGGTTTCCTGGCCCGCTTGGAGCAGTCTCATAACTCACCCTTCCCTCTTAGCCCAGCCTTGACCTTCGCTGCCGTCTTTTGGCTTGTGAATTTCTCTGCCTTTCAAACGTTCCAGCAGAGTCTGTCGAAAGACGGACATCATCTTTCATTGTGGATCATCCAGGTGTGATTTCTGTTCGAGTTGCATTTTCTGGGACCTTGGTCTCTTTTCCATAGGAGAATCGTCATGGTATTTCTCAGCGATCCCCCTTAGACATGCTTATCAGTCCGTTCCCCTTCCTTCCAAGTGATTCATTTTGCATTTCTGGAATCACCGTATGTTCTCTAGGCCGAGGTGTGAGTGCTTTCGTGACTCTTGGTTGTTGTCTTTGAATTTGCACCGGTCACTTGAAGGAGTCTTTGCTGTCCTAGCCTGGGTCAAACTAAGCACCGGGAACACGTGGTCATCTGGGTTGGTTTGACATCCTGAGGTCAGAAACTCCAAACTCGAGGTGGTCCTGGCATCCCCCTTCACGGACACAATGTTTCCAGGACAAATTAGACGAGTCTGATGAATCCCTCTCTCCAGGAAAGATATTTTTCTGTCTCCTTTCCGGATTTGGGAAGTTTCGAACTTCACCCCTGATCCTGGAACGTTCCCCCAGGTGCCGTCTAGATACGGGCTTCCTTTATTTCTATAGGCTGTGCCATTTGTTTGCCTTACATCCTCAGCCCTGGCCTGTTTATTTTTCTTGAAACAGAATTGTAATGTTCTCATTTTCAGCCCACTTCCTTACATGTGGTGTCAAAACACATAATCCATAATCCTTCTACGGCAAGAGGTAGGGGGAGAGAATTTCGATGGAGGCAAACTGAGCACACTAGCCTGGGTGGGCAGCCTTCACGAAGGAACGGATCCCTGTGGTAAAGGGTGCTTTTCAGCACCCTTGTAGAGCACTTCCAAACAAAGAGACATAGCCCAAGCGTGACGGGGCTCCATTCCTTCAAGGCTTCCAAGACATCTCTTGGGACACATTAGCCTGTACCCGGTGGGCCCCCGTGACGCCAGAGCTATGGAAAGTGAGACTGATCTGCAAAGAATGCCAGGGGCCTAGGAAAGGAGGCATCGAGTCTTCTCTTCAACGTCCTCAAGACCTCATTCTTGACTTTGGCTTATGCTTAAGGCAGAAGGACCACGTAGGTCTGATAAGGCCCAAGTCCGGCCTCTTGCTTCCAATCAAGTTGCAAGCTTGAATCAGCATGGCCTCCCCATAGACTTGAATAGATGACAACGTTCTCCTCTCGGGGCTTGTCCCTCTATTCTCGCTTCTTGCCAAGGATTCCTTTCTTACCCCTCGAATCAGCGTCTGTTTTATGTCTTCCAGTTTCTGTGTCCGCTTTCTGTTTCTCAAAGATGTTTCTCGGTATCCCTCCCTATAATAGCCTAGCCTAGGCCAATCCTCAGTCTGTAACCGTGCGGCCATCTTGGCGGACATGATCCTCGGGATGTCATAAACAACCTCAAAATTCGAAGTTGTCCTGACAACCTGCGTGCACACAGAGTTTCAGAGCCATCTCAGGCCAGTCTGTCTCCTCACCCTTTCCTGGTAGGATAGTTTTCCTTTTTCTCGATTTCTTGTCGGTTTCTGTCTTGCCCCTCGATCTTTGGAAGGCCTGCTACATTCTCTCTAGACACTGGTTTCTGTCCTGTAAGATGATCCTGGGTTTCTCCTCTTACATTTTATGTAGATGGCCAAGTGGGTGGACGTTCCCCAGAGAAAGTCCTGGACTCCCTCCCAGGTTGAAGTTGCCCGGGCCATCCTCTGATGCGCAATGATCGTGTCATCTCCTAGCACTCTGCCGATTCCACCTTGGCAGGTCCCATGTTTTCCTTCCTTCTTCCTCTGGGGAAGTGTACCAGAGGCGTTCATGGATTGTAAAAGCCTCACGGTTCTTTTTCTGGTGCGTATTGATAACGTGACCTCACCATTGCTACTTAGTTTATGATCCCTGTCCGCACCGTACCATGAAATCTATATTTCCTAACACTGCTAATGTGATCTGCACCCGTGATGTGAAACAGTGAGGCCTGGGCCGGCCAAGCGGAACGTGGGCACTTACCTGCTCCGCCACAGGGCCGGCCCTGAATTGGACTTTTGGACCAACCTTTTGCCTGAGCTTGGGAACACGTGGGCCTGTTTGGATTATTCGTGAAGGTGATTAGTAGTAACATCCTGGACGGTAACCTTTTCCGTGGGTGCATGGGTTTAGCAGGCAGCATGTTCTGTGGGTAGTATTCCTCTTCATCTATTTGGAAGGGTCTACCTTTCTGTAGCATCAGTACGCATTTTGAGGTGATTTTCCAGCCTTGGAAGTTCACCTTCTCTAATCTCTTTCAGCCCCAAAGCTTTATGCCGTCATTCTGGACCCCATTTTGGATTTTTTGCCCTTAGGTGAATTTATTGCCGCAACCCTGCATTAGAACATCCTATATCTTTCCGATTTGCATCCTCATCGATGTAGACTTCCGTGTAGCTGATATCATCTTCCCCTGCGTAAGCCTAATAGCAGGCCCTCACCACACACTTGTGCCTCATCATCTGTTTCACCCTCTCACACCTCCCCGCTTTGTCTCTGGGAACCCCCAATCAAATGTCCCGTGCCACCTGTTCCTGACCGCTTGTTTTTGCTTCTCCTACTCTTAAGTGAGGTCCTACGGTACTTCCCTTGCTCCCTGGGGCTTGTTTCACTTCCCTAAAACCCTCACAGCCATTCTGGTGGTCACAAATGCCTGGATTGCATCCTTGGTTCCGGCTGACTGGTATGCCATTGCGTGGCTATAGCCCATCTTCCTTCTGCACTCGTCCCTTGCTGGGCTCCAGGGAGGCTTCCAAGCCTTGGGTCGTGGGAGCGACGCTGTGGTGAACTCAGCGGTGCACATGTCTTTATGCAGGAGTGTTTCCGAGTTCTTTGGATCAACACGCCGCAGAGGAATAGCTGGATCATATGGGACATGGATTCTTCAAGTTCTGAGGCAGTTCCACACCGCTTGGCGTAGTGGCTGCACCGGTCTGCACTCCCACCAACGGTGCAGGAGGCTTCCCTTCTCTCCACCTCCTCTCTGACACTTGTGGCTTCCTGTCTGCTTCCTTATCGACATTCTGACCACAGTGAGCTGCTGTGCCCTTGCAGTTTGCATTTGCATTGGCCTGAGACTTCATGACGGTGAACAAGTGTTCATGCACCCGTTGGCCCTCTTTCGATCTTCTTCGCAGAAATCTCTGTTTCCATCTTCTGCCCAGGTTTTCATTGGCTTGTTGTGTTTTTTTTTCTTGTGGGGACGTGCGAGTTGATTGCATCTTTGCGCTTTTCACCCCTTGTCCGATGTGTGGTTTGCAAACATCCTCCCCCAGTCGTTGTGCTATCTTTGCATTCAGTCGATGGTTTCCTTCACTGGGCAGAAGCGTCCGCATTTGACGTGGTCCCGTTGGTTTCTTGTTGACTTGGTTGCCCTGGCCCAGTCGGACTTGCTTCTTCCAAACAGGCGGCTCAGACAGATGGCAAAGAGCACTCTGCCTAGGTCTTCTGCTACAAGGTTCACGGTTTCAAGTCTGCCATTCAAGGCTTTGATCCATTTCAGGTGGTGTGTGTGCCAGGTGTAACATCATGGTGTACTCTCGTTGTGTTCCATGTGGCTGTGCAGGCTTCCCAGCACCGTTTATGGTAGAGGCTCTCCTTTCTCCGCTGTCTCCTCTTGGCTCCCTGGTCGAAAATGGGCTGTCCATGTACGTTTGAGTTGGGCTCTGGGTTCTCGATTCTGTTGCATGGGTCTGTGTGCCTGTTTTGGGGCCCAGACTGTGCCGTCTCGGTACCTAGTGCTTCGTGCTATATGTTGAAATCGGAAAGTGTGCCACGTCCTGCTTTTTTCGTTTTCCTGAGGATTCCTTTGCCTAGTCAGGGTCTCTTGTTGCTGGCTAGAAACTTTAGGATTCCCTCTTCTGTCTCTGTGGGAAACATTGCTGCAACTTTGACTGGGATTGCATGGAATCCAGAGATTCCTTGCTCTGGTAGGGACGTTTCCAGTGTGTTGATGCTTCCACTCCTACATCCTGGAATCTCCTTCTTTCTCCTTGTGTCTTCTTGAATTTCTTTCCCCCAACGTTGGTTAGTTTTCCATTGCCATGGCTTTCACCTGTTCTGCTAAGTTTCTTCATAGAGATCTCAGCCTTCTCACTGGCATGCAGTTTTTCACTTTTTCTTTTCAGCTTCAGTTTCTCTATGCTTTGCAACTTGGAATCGGTTTTGTTCTGGCAGAAGTGCATCGCTGAGCTCACATCTGCTGGCAATGCTCCTGTCTTTGCTGTGGAAGTCTGGCCCTGTCTAACGTCCCTTCCCGTCTGCCTCTACACTACCTCGGACGCCTGCCCCAGAATGCCTGAAGCAGTGGTGAGCAGGCTCACCCGAGGGTCCACCCGGCCCACCCCGGGCCACCGACCCAGAAGGTGCGGACCTCACCGCTGCGCCACCGGCCGGCCCGTTTCATGTTCCATTGGCAACCTGCAGTTGAGGGCAATGGGACTTGAATATGCTACTTGAGCCCAACTCTGGCACTGTGTAGATGAGGCCAGGTTGTTTTTCGGGTCCACTGCGATGTCAGAGGATTTGTCAGAATCGTGTCTCTGCTGTCCCGGCAAGCTTCACGGACACACGGTTTCCTGGCCCGCTTGGAGCAGTCTCATAACTCACCCTTCCCTCTTAGCCCAGCCTTGACCTTCACTGCCGTCTTTTGGCTTGTGAATTTCTCTGCCTTTCAAACGTTCCAGCAGAGTCTGTCGAAAGACGGACATCATCTTTCATTGTGGATCATCCAGGTGTGATTTCTGTTCGAGTTGCATTTTCTGGGACCTTGGTCTCTTTTCCATAGGAGAATCGTCATGGTATTTCTCAGCTATCCCCCTTAGACATGCTTATCAGTCCGTTCCCCTTCCTTCCAAGTGATTCATTTTGCATTTCTGGAATCACCGTATGTTCTCTAGGCCGAGGTGTGAGTGCTTTCGTGACTCTTGGTTGTTGTCTTTGAATTTGCACCGGTCACTTGAAGGAGTCTTTGCTGTCCTAGCCTGGGTCAAACTAAGCACCGGGAACACGTGGTCATCTGGGTTGGTTTGACATCCTGAGGTCAGAAACTCCAAACTCGAGGTGGTCCTGGCATCCCCCTTCACGGACACAATGTTTCCAGGACAAATTAGACGAGTCTGATGAATCCCTCTCTCCAGGAAAGATATTTTTCTGTCTCCTTTCCGGATTTGGGAAGTTTCGAACTTCACCCCTGATCCTGGAACGTTCCCCCAGGTGCCGTCTAGATACGGGCTTCCTTTATTTCTATAGGCTGTGCCATTTGTTTGCCTTACATCCTCAGCCCTGGCCTGTTTATTTTTCTTGAAACAGAATTGTAATGTTCTCATTTTCAGCCCACTTCCTTACATGTGGTGTCAAAACACATAATCCATAATCCTTCTACGGCAAGAGGTAGGGGGAGAGAATTTCGATGGAGGCAAACTGAGCACACTAGCCTAAGTGGGCAGCCTTCACGAAGGAACGGATCCCTGTGGTAAAGGGTGCTTTTCAGCACCCTTGTAGAGCACTTCCAAACAAAGAGACATAGCCCAAGCGTGACGGGGCTCCATTCCTTCAAGGCTTCCAAGACATCTCTTGGGACACATTAGCCTGTACCCGGTGGGCCCCCGTGACGCCAGAGCTATGGAAAGTGAGACTGATCTGCAAAGAATGCCAGGGGCCTAGGAAAGGAGGCATCGAGTCTTCTCTTCAACGTCCTCAAGACCTCATTCTTGACTTTGGCTTATGCTTAAGGCAGAAGGACCACGTAGGTCTGATAAGGCCCAAGTCCGGCCTCTTGCTTCCAATCAAGTTGCAAGCTTGAATCAGCATGGCCTCCCCATAGACTTGAATAGATGACAACGTTCTCCTCTCGGGGCTTGTCCCTCTATTCTCGCTTCTTGCCAAGGATTCCTTTCTTACCCCTCGAATCAGCGTCTGTTTTATGTCTTCCAGTTTCTGTGTCCGCTTTCCGTTTCTCAAAGCTGTTTCTGGGTATCCCTCCCTTTAATAGCCTAGCCTAGGCCAATCCTCAGTCTGTAACCGTGCGGCCATCTTGGCGGACATGATCCTCGGGATGTCATAAACAACCTCAAAATTCGAAGTTGTCCTGACAACCTGCGTGCACACAGAGTTTCAGAGCCATCTCAGGCCAGTCTGACTCCTCACCCTTTCCTGGTAGGATAGTTTTCCTTTTTCTCGATTTCTTGTCGGTTTCTGTCTTGCCCCTCGATCTTTGGAAGGCCTGCTACATTCTCTCTAGACACTGGTTTCTGTCCTGTAAGATTATCCTGGGTTTTACCTCTTACATTTTATGTAGATGGCCCAGTGGGTGGACGTTCCCCAGAGAAAGTCCTGGACTCCCTCCCAGGTTGAAGTTGCCCGGGCAGTCCTCTGATGCGCAATGATCGTGTCATCTCCTAGCACTCTGCCGATTCCACCTTGGCAGGTCCCATGTTTTCCTTCCTTCTTCCTCTGGGGAAGTGTACCAGAGGCGTTCATGGATTGTAAAAGCCTCACGGTTCTTTTTCTGGTGCGTATTGATAACGTGACCTCACCATTGCTACTTAGTTTATGATCCCTGTCCGCACCGTACCATGAAATCTATATTTCCTAACACTGCTAATGTGATCTGCACCCGTGACGTGAAACAGTGAGGCCTGGGCCGGCCAAGCGGAATGTGGGCACTTACCTGCTCCGCCACAGGGCCGGCCCTGAATTGGACTTTTGGACCAACCTTTTGCCTGAGCTTGGGAACACGTGGGCCTGTTTGGATTATTCGTGAAGGTGATTAGTAGTAACATCCTGGACGGTAACCTTTTCCGTGGGTGCATGGGTTTAGCAGGCAGCATGTTCTGTGGGTAGTATTCCTCTTCATCTATTTGGAATGGTCTACCTTTCTGTAGCATCAGTATGCATTTTGAGGTGACTTTCCAGCCTTGGAAGTTCACCTTCTCTAATCTCTTTCAGCCCCAAAGCTTTATGCCGTCATTCTGGACCCCATTTTGGATTTTTTGCCCTTAGGTGAATTTATTGCCGCAACCCTGCATTAGAACATCCTATATCTTTCCGATTTGCATCCTCATCGATGTAGACTTCCGTGTAGCTGACATCATCTTCCCCTGCGTAAGCCTAATAGCAGGCCCTCGCCACACACTTGTGCCTCATCATCTGTTTCACCCTCTCACACCTCCCCGCTTTGTCTCTGGGGACCCCCAATCAAATGTCCCGTGCCACCTGTTCCTGACCGCTTGTTTTTGCTTCTCCTACTCTTAAGTGAGGTCCTACGGTACTTGCCTTGCTCCCTGGGGCTTGTTTCACTTCCCTAAAACCCTCACAGCCATTCTGGTGGTCACAAATGGCTGGATTGCATCCTTGGTTCCGGCTCACTGGTATGCCATTGCGTGGCTATAGCCCATCTTCCTTCTGCACTCATCCCTTGCTGGGCTCCAGGGAGGCTTCCAAGCCTTGGGTCGTGGGAGCGACGCTGTGGTGAACTCAGCGGTGCACATGTCTTTATGCAGGAGTGTTTCCGAGTTCTTTGGATCAACACGCCGCAGAGGAATAGCTGGATCATATGGGACATGGATTCTTCAAGTTCTGAGGCAGTTCCACACCGCTTGGCGTAGTGGCTGCACCGGTCTGCACTCCCACCAACGGTGCAGGAGGCTTCCCTTCTCTCCACCTCCTCTCTGACACTTGTGGCTTCCTGTCTGCTTCCTTATAGCCATTCTGACCACAGTGAGCTGCTGTGCCCTTGCAGTTTGCATTTGCATTGGCCTGAGACTTCATGACGGTGAACAAGTGTTCATGCACCCGTTGGCCCTCTTTCGATCTTCTTGGCAGAAATCTCTGTTTCCATCTTCTGCCCAGGTTTTCATTGGCTTGTTGTTTTTTTTTTTTTTCCTGTGGGGACGTGCGAGTTGATTGCATCTTTGGGCTTTTCACCCCTTGTCCGATGTGTGGTTTGCAAACATCCTCCCCCAGTCGTTGTGCTATCTTTGCATTCAGTCGATGGTTTCCTTCACTGGGCAGAAGCGTCCGCATTTGACGTGGTCCCGTTGGTTTCTTGTTGACTTGGTTGCCCTGGCCCAGTCGGACTTGCTTCTTCCAAACAGGCGGCTCAGACAGATGGCAAAGAGCACTCTGCCTAGGTCTTCTGCTACAAGGTTCACGGTTTCAAGTCTGCCATTCAAGGCTTTGATCCATTTCAGGTGGTGTGTGTGCCAGGTGTAACATCATGGTGTACTCTCGTTGTGTTCCATGTGGCTGTGCAGGCTTCCCAGCACCGTTTATGGTAGAGACTCTCCTTTCTCTGCTGTCTCCTCTTGGCTCCCTGGTCGAAAATGGGCTGTCCATGTACGTTTGAGTTGGGCTCTGGGTTCTCGATTCTGTTGCATGGGTCTGTGTGCCTGTTTTGGGGCCCAGACTGTGCCGTCTCGGTACCTAGTGCTTCGTCCTATATGTTGAAATCGGAAAGTGTGCCACGTCCTGCTTTTTTCGTTTTCCTGAGGATTCCTTTGCCTAGTCAGGGTCTCTTGTTGCTGGCTAGAAACTTTAGGATTCCCTCTTCTGTCTCTGTGGGAAACATTGCTGCAACTTTGACTGGGATTGCATGGAATCCAGAGATTCCTTGCTCTGGTAGGGACGTTTCCAGTGTGTTGATGCTTCCACTCCTAGATCCTGGAATCTCCTTCTTTCTCCTTGTGTCTTCTTGAATTTCTTTCCCCCAACGTTGGTTAGTTTTCCATTGCCATGGCTTTCACCTGTTCTGCTAAGTTTCTTCATAGAGATCTCAGCCTTCTCACTGGCATGCAGTTTTTCACTTTTTCTTTTCAGCTTCAGTTTCTCTATGCTTTGCAACTTGGAATCGGTTTTGTTCTGGCAGAAGTGCATCGCTGAGCTCACATCTGCTGGCAATGCTCCTGTCTTTGCTGTGGAAGTCTGGCCCTGTCTAACGTCCCTTCCCGTCTTCCTCTACACTACCTCGGACGCCTGCTCCAGAATGCCTGAAGCAGTGGTGAGCAGGCTCACCCGAGGGTCCACCCGGCCCACCCCGGGCCACCGACCCAGAAGGTGCGGACCTCACCGCTGCGCCACCGGCCGGCCCCTTTCATGTTCCGTTGGCAACCTGCAGTTGAGGGCATTGGGACTTGAATATGCTACTTGAGCCCAACTCTGGCACTGTGTAGATGTGGCCAGGTTGTTTTTCGGGTCCACTGCGATGTCAGAGGATTTGTCAGAATCGTGTCTCTGCTGTCCCGGCAAGCTTCACGGACACACAGTTTCCTGGCCCGCTTGGAGCAGTCTCATAACTCACCCTTCCCACTTAGCCCAGCCTTGACCTTCGCTGCCGTCTTTTGGCTTGTGAATTTCTCTGCCTTTCAAACGTTCCAGCAGAGTCTTTCTAAAGACGGACATCATCTTTCATTGTGGATTATCCAGGTGTGATTTCTGTTCGCCTTCCATTTTCTGGGACCTTTGTCTCTTTTCCATAGGAGAATCGTCATGGTATTTGTCAGCTCTCCCCCTTAGACATGCTTATCAGTCCGTTCCCCGTCATTCCTAGTGAAAAGCCCAAAGATACACGTCTCCACAAGAAAAAAAACAAGAACCCAATGAAAACTTCCGCAGAAGATGCAGAGATTTCTCCCAAGAAGAACTGAAGTGGTCCAACAGGTGCATGAAAACTTGTTCACCATCATTATATCTCAGTCCATGGCAAACCCAAACTGCAAGGACATAGCAGCTCACTGTGGTCAGAATGGCTATAAGGAAGCAGACAAGAAACAACAAGTGTCCAGGGGAGGTGAAGTGAAGGGAAGCATCCTGCAGTGCTGGTGGGAGTGGAAACAGGTGCAGCCACTACTCCAAGCGGTGTGGAACTGCCTCAGAACTTTTACAATCCATGTCCCATATGATCCAGCTATTCCTGTGCGGCATGTTGATCCAAAGAACTCGGAAACACTACTGCATAAAGACATGTGCACCACTGAGTTCAGCACAGCCTTACTCCCGCTATCCAAGACTTGGAAGCCGCCCTGGGGCCCATCAAGGGACGAATGCACAAGGAAGATGGGCTATAGTCACTCAATGTCATACCACTCAGCCGGAACAAAGGAGGCAATCCAGCCATTTGTGACCTCCAGAATGGCTGTGAGGGTTTTATGGAAGTGAAACAAGCCCCAGGGAGAAAGTCAAATACCGTCGGATCTCACTTACAAGGAGAAGAAAAAACGAGCACTAACCAAAAAGTTGCACGGGTCATTTGATTGTTGGTTCCCAGAGGCAAAGCACAGGGGTGGGGAAGGGTGAAAGAGATGTTGAGGGTCAAGTGTGTGATGAGGGCCTGTGATTCAGCTTACGCTGGTGAAGATGATGTAACCTACACAGATGGTTAAATCCATGAGGATGCAAATCTGAAAGATATAGGATGTTCTAATGCAGGGTATGGCGATAAATTGACCAAAAATCAAAAATCCAAAAAGGGGTCCAGAATGACAGTATAAAGCTTTGGGGGTTCAAAGAGATTAGAGAAGGTGAACTTCCAAGGATGGAAAATCACCCCAAAATGCTTAATGATGCTACGGAAAGGTAGACCTTTCAAAATAGATGAAGACAAATACTACCCTGAAACCATCATCCATGCTAAACCCATGAACCAAGGGAAAATGTTACCGTCCATGATGTTACTACTAATCACCTTCAAGAATAATACAAACAGGCCCATGTCTTCCCAAGATCAGGCAAACGGTTGATCCAAAAGTATAATTAAGGGCCGGTTATTGGTGGAGCGGTTAGGTGCCCACGTTCCGCTTGGCTGGCCCAGCCCTCACTGTTTCACATCACGGGTGCAGATCACATTATCAGTGTTAGGAAATGTAGATTTCATAGTACGGTGTGGACAGGGATGATAAATAAGTAGCAATTGTGAGGATACGTTAATAATATGCACCAGAAAAAGAAGGATGAGAATATTACAATCGATGAAGGCATCTGGTACAATTCCCCAAAGGAAGTGGGAAGGAAAACATGGGACCTGCCAAGGTGGAATTGGCAGAGTGCTAGGAGATGACACGATCATTGCGCATCAGAGGATTGCCTGGGCAACTTCAACTTGGGAGGGAGTCCAGGACTTTCTCTGGGGAAGGTCCACACACTTGGCCATCTACAAAAGATATAAGAGATACAATCCAGGATAATCTTACAGGAAAGAAAACAGTGTCTAGAGAGAATGTAGCAGCCTTTTCGAAGTTCGAGGAGAATGTTAGAAAACGACAAGAAATCCAGAAAAAGGACAACTATCCTACCTGGAAAGGGTGACGAGTCAGACTGGTCTGAGATGGCTCTGAAGATCTCTGTGCATGGAGGTTGTCAGGACAACTTAGTATTTTAGGGTTGTTTATGACATCACGGTGAACCTGTCCCCCAAGATGTCTGCATGGTTACAGTCTGAGGATTAGCCTAGGCTTGGCTATTAAAGGGAGAGATACCCAGAAACAGCTTTGACAAACAGAAAGCGGGCTGAGAAACTGGAAGAGAGAAAACAGAGTCTGAATCAAGGGATAAGAGAGGAATCCTTGGCCAGAAGCGAGAATAGAGGGACAAGCACTGAGAGGAGAACATGGTCATTTATTCAAGTCTATGGGCAGGCCATGCTGACTCAAGCTTGCAACTTGATTGGAAGCAAGAGGCCAGACTTGGGGCTCAACAGAACTACAATGTGCTTCTGCCTTAAGCATAATGCAAAGTCAACAATGACGTCTTGAGGACGTTGAAGAGAAGAATCGATGTCACCTTTCCTAGGCCCCTAGCATGCTTTGAAGATCAATCTCACTTTCCATAGCTCAGGTGACATGGGGGCCCACAGCGTACATGCTAATGTGTCCGAAGAGATGTCTTGGAAGCCTTGAAGGAATGGAGCCCTGTCACGCTTGGGGTATGTCTCTTTGAGTGGAAAGGCTCTACAAGTGTGCTGAAAATCACCCTTTTCCAGAGAGCTTCGTTCCTTTCTGAAGGTTGCCCTCCCATGCTAGAGTGCTCAGTTTTGCACCAATGAAATTCTCTACCGCTACTTCGTGCCGTGGAAGAATTATAGAGTGTGTGTTTTGACACCATATGTAAGGGAATTGGCTGAAAAGTAGAACATTACAATTCTGTTTCAAGAAAAATAAACAGGCCAGGGCTGAGGATGTAAGGCAAACAAATGGCACAGCCTATAGAAATAAAGGAAGCCTGTATCTAGACGGCACCTGGGGGAACGTTCCAGGATCAGGGGTGAAGTTCGAAACTTCCCAAATCCGGAAAGGAGACAGAAAAATATCTTTCCTGGAGAGAGGGATTCATCAGACTCATCTAATTTGTCCTGGAAACATTGTGTCCGTGAAGGGGGATGCCAGGACCACCTCGAGTTTGGAGTTTCTGACCTCAGGATGTCAAACCAACCCAGATGACCACGTGTTCCCAGTGCTTAGTTTGACCCAGGCTAGGACAGCAAAGACTCCTTCAAGTGACCGGTGCAAATTCAAAGACAACAACCAAGAGTCACGAAAGCACTCACACCTCGGCCTAGAGAACATACGGTGATTCCAGAAATGCAAAATGAATCACTTGGAAGGAAGGGGAACGGACTGATAAGCATGTCTAAGGGGGATAGCTGAGAAATACCATGACGATTCTCCTATGGAAAAGAGACAAAGGTCCCAGAAAATGGTAGGCGAAAAGAAATCACACCTGGATAATCCACAATGAAAGATGATGTCCGTCTTTAGACAGACTCTGCTGGAACCTTTGAAAGGCAGAGAAATTCACAAGCCAAAAGACGGCAGCGAAGGTCAAGGCTGGGCTAAGTGGGAAGGGGGAGTTATGAGACTGCTCCAAGCGGGCCAGGAAACCGTGTGTCCGTGAAGCTTGCCGGGACAGCAGAGACACGATTATGACAAATCCTCTGACATCGCAGTGGACCCGAAAAACAACCTGGCCTCATCTACACAGTGCCGGAGTTGGGCTCAAGTAGCATATTCAAGTCCCATGCCCTCAACTGCAGGTTGCCAACGGAACATGAAAGGGGCCGGCCGGTGGTGCAGCGGTGAGGTCCGCACCTTCTGGGTCGGTGGCCCGGGGTGGGCCGGGTGGACCCTCAGGTGAGCATGCTCACCACTGCTTCAGTCATTCTGGGGCAGGCGTCCGAGGTAGTGTAGAGGCAGATGGCAAGGGACGTTAGACAGGGCCAGACTTCCACAGCAAATACAGGAGCATTGCCATCAGATGTGAGCTCAGTGATGCACTTCTGCCAAATCAAAACCAATTCAAAGTTTCAAAGAATAGAAAAACTGGAGCTGAAAAGAAAAAAAAAAATAAACAGCTTGCCAGTGAGAAGAACAAGATCTCTATGAAGAACCTTAGCAAAACAGGTGAAAGCCATGGCAATGGAAAACTAACAAACGTTGGGGGAAAGAAATTCAAGAAGACACAAGGAGAAAGAAGCAGATTCCAGGATCTAGGAGTGGAAGCATCAACACACTGGAAACGTCCCTACCAGAGCAAGGAATCTCTGGATTCCATGCAATCCCAGTCAAAGTTGCAGCAATGTTTCCCACAGAGACAGAAGAGGGAATCCTAAAGTTTCTAGCCAGCAACAAGAGACCCTGACTAGGCAAAGGAATCCTCAGGAAAACGAAAAAAGCAGGACGTGGCACACTTTCCGATTTCAACATATAGGACGAAGCACTAGGTACCGAGACGGCACAGTCTGGGCCCCAAAACAGGCACACAGACCCATGCAACAGAATCGAGAACCCAGAGCCCAACTCAAACGTACATGGACAGCCCATTTTCGACCAGGGAGCCAAGAGGAGACAGTGGAGAAAGCAGAGTGTCGAAAATAAACTGTGCTGAGTAGCCTGCACAGCCACATGGAATACAATGAGAGTAGACCATGATGTTACACTTTGCACACGCACCACCTCGAAATAGATTAAAGCCCTGAATGGCAGACTTGAAGGCATGAAACTTGCAGAAGAAGACCTAGGCAGAGTGCTCTTTGCCATCTGTCTGAGCCACCTATTTGGAAGAAGCATATCTGACTGGGCAAGGGCAACCAAGTAAACAAGAAACAAAAGGGACCACCTCAAATGCACACGCTTCTGCCCAGTCAAGGAAACCAGTGACTCAATACCAAGACAGCACAACAACGGGGAGAGGACGTTATCAAACCACACATTGGACCAGGGGTGAAAAGCCCAAAGATACATTCAACTCACAGGTCTCCACAAGAAAAACATGCCAATGAAAACCTGGGCAAAAGATTTAAACAGAGATTTCTCCCAAGAAGATCAAAAGAGTGCCAACAGGTGCATGAAAACTTGTTCACCATCATTAAGTCTCAGGCCAATGCAAATGCAAACTGCGAAGACACTGAAGCTCACTGTGGTCAGAATGGCTATAAGGAAGCAGACAGGAAACAAATGTCAGAGAGGATGTGGAGAGAAGGGAAGCCTCCTGTACTGCAGGTGGGAGTGTAAACCGGTGCAGTCAGTACTCCAAGCGGTGTGGAACTGCCTCAGAAATTGAAGAATCCATGTCCCATATGATCCAGCTATTCCTGTGTGGCGTGTTGATCCAAAGAACTCGGAAACACTACTGCATAAAGACATGTGCACCACTGAGTTCACCACAGCCTTACTCCCGCTATCCAAGACTTGGAATCCGCCCTGGTGCCCAGAAAGGGACAAATTCAGAAGGAAGATGGGCTATACCCACACAATGCAATACCTCTCAGCCGGAACAAATGATGCAATCCAGCCATTAGTGACCACCAGAATGGCTGTGAGGGTTTTAGGGGAAGTGAAACAAGCCCCAGGGAGAAAATCAAATACTGTAGGATCTCACTTACAAGGAGAAGAAAAGACAAGCAGTAACCATTGGCACGGGACATTTGATTAAGGGTTACCAGAGGCAAAGCGGGGAGGTGGGGTAGGGTGAAACAGATGATTACGCACAAGTGTGTGGTAAGGGCCTGTGGTTCAGCTTACTCTGGTGAAGACGATGTAACCTACACAGAAGTCTAAACCGCTGAGGAGGCAAATCTGAAAGATATAGGATGTTGTATTGCAGCGTTATGGCAATAAATTCACCTAAAATCAAAAATCCAAAAAGGGGTTCAGAATGAGGGCATAGAGCTTTGGGGGCTGAAAGAGATTAGAGAAGGTGAACTTCCAAGGCTGGAAAATCACCTCAAAATGCGTACTGATGCTACAGAAAGGTAGACCATTCCAAATAGATGAAGAGGAATACTACCCACAGAACATGATGCCTGCTAAACCCATGCACCCACGGAAAAGGTTGCCGTCCAGGATGTTACTACTAATCAACTTCATGAATAATCCAAACAGGCCCACGTGTTCCCAAGCTCAGGCAAAAGGTTGGTCCAAAAGTCCAATTCAGGGCCGGCCCTGTGGCGGAGCGGGTAAGTGCCCACGTTCCGCTTGGCCGGCCCAGGCCTCACTGTTTCACATCACGGGTGCAGATCACATTAGCAGTGTTAGGACATACAGATTTCATGGTACGGTGCGGACAGGGATCATAAACTAAGTAGCAATGGTGAGGTCACCTTATCAATACGCACCAGAAAAAGAACCGTGAGGCTTTTACAATCCATGAACGCATCTGGTACACTTCCCCAGAGGAAGAAGGAAGGAAAACATGGGACCTGCCAAGGTGGAATCGGCAGAGTGCTAGGAGATGGCACGATCATTGCGCATCAGAGGACTGCCCGGGCAACTTCAACTTGGGAGGGAGTCCAGGACTTTCTCTGGGGAACGTCCACCCACTTGGCCATCTACACAAGGCATAAGAGATACAACCCAGGATAATCTTACAGGAAAGAAACCAGTGTCTAGAGAGAATGTAGCAGGCCTTCAAAGTTCGAGAAGAAAGTTAGAATCTGACAAGAAATCCAGAGAAAGGAAAACTATCCTACCAGGAAAGGGTGAGGAGTCAGACTGGTCTGAGATGCCTCCGAAACTCTGTGTGCATGGAGTTTGTCAGGACAAGTTAGAATTTTGAGGTTTTTTATGGCATCACAGTGACCATGTCCCCATCGTTTTCTAACTTTCTCTTCTAACTTTGAAAGGTCTACTACATTCTCTCTACACACCGGTATCTTTCCTTTAAGATTATTCTTGGTTTTATCTCTTATCTTCTGTGGATATGGTTAAACTGGTGGACTTTCCCCGGAGACAGTCCTGGAGGCCATCCCAAGTTGAAGTTGCCCATTCAATTGCCTGATGCACAATGATCATGTGATCTCCCAGCAGTCTGACAATTCCACCTTGGCAAGTCACATGCTTTCGTTCCTTCATCATTTGGGGAAGTGTACCTGATGCGTTCAGAGATTGTAATATTCTCATGGTTCTCTTTCTGGTGTGTATTGATAAGGTCTCCTCACCATTTCTACTTCTTTATGTTCTTTGTGCCCATCAGACCGTGTAATCTGGATTTCCTAATGCTTGTAATATGGTCTACCCCCGTGATGCTAACCTTTAAAACCCTGTCAGCTCAAGCGGAACATGTGCACTTACCCGCTACACCACAGGGCTGGCCCTGAATTGGACTTTTGGATCAAACTTTGGCCTGAACTTCGGAATACGTTGGCCTGCTTCGATCATTTGTGAAGGGAATCAGTAGTAACATCATGGATGGTAACATTTTCCATTGGGTCATGAGTTTGGCTCGGACAATGTTCTCATGCTAGTATTCCTCTTCATCTCTTTGCAAAGGTCTACCTTTCAGTAGCATCATTAAGCATTTGGAGGTGATTGCCAATCTTTGGAAGCTCATCTTCTCTAATCTCTTTCAGCCTCCAAAGCTTTAGGCCGTAAATCTGCACCCCTCTTTGGAGTTTTGATTTTATGTGAATTGATTGTCATAACCCTACATTGTAAGATCCTATAGCTTTCAGATCTACATCCTCATAGATCTAGACTTCTGTGTAAGTTACATCATCTTCACCACCGTAAGCCTAATTACAGGCCCTCACCACACACTTGTGCCTAATCAGCTCTTTCTCCCTACGGTGGCCGCCCCCATTTCCCTCTAGGAACTACCAATCCTATGTCACGTGCTACCTGTTTGTTGGTCCATTTTTCCTCTTCTCCTTGTGCATGAGATCTTGTGGTATTTGACCTTTCCCCAGGGCTTTTTTCAGTTCCCCTAATACCCTCAGGAGCCTTTCTGGTGTTCACAAATGGCTGCACTGCCTCCGTTCCTACAACTGAGTGTTATGCCATTGTGTGGCTATAGCCCATCTTCCTTCTTCTTTCGTCACATCATGGGGACCAGGGCGGCCTCGAAGTCTTGGATATCGGGAGTAAGGCTGTGGTGAGCCCAGTGGTGCACGGATCTCTATGTGTTAGTGTTTCCAAGTTCTTTGGATAAATATGCTGCCAAGGACTACCTGGATCTTATGGTAGATGGATTCTGACATTTCTGAGGCTGTTCCACACAACTTTGCCTAGTGGCTGCACCGGTTTACACTCCCACCATCAGTGCAGGAGGCTTCTCTTCTCTCCATCTCCTCTCCGAAACCTGTGGTTTCCTGCCTTCCTCCTTATAGCCCTCTGACCACTGTGAGCTGCTGTCTCAGTGCCGTTCGGATTCACATTGACCAGAGACTTAATGATGATGAGCATGTTTTCATATAGCCTGTTGGCCATCTTTCTATCTTCCTGGGAGAAATGTCTGTTTCCATCTTTTTAACAGGTTGTATTGGGCTCGTTGTTTTATTTCCTCTGGAGACATATGAGTTCATTGGATCTTTTGGCTATTCACCTCTTCTCTGATGTGTGGTTTGCAAACATCCTGTCGCAGTTGTGCTGTCTTTGCATTGAGCAGATGGTGTCATTGGCTGGGCAGAAGGTTCTGCGTTGGATGGAGTCCTGCTTGTTTCTTGTTTCCTTTGTTGCCATTGCTCAGTCACACATGCTTCTTCCAAACAGGCAGCCAAGCCAGATGGCAAAGAGCAAGCTGCCTGCGTTTTCTCCTCGAAATGTCACGGTTTCAAGTCTTCCATTCAAGGCCTGAATCCATTTCGAGGTGGTGTGTGTGCCTGGTGTAACATCATGGTCTACTCTCATTGTGTTACATGCGGCTGTGCAGTCTACCCAGCACCATTTCTTGTCGAGACTCTACTTTCTCTGCTGTCTCCTCTTGGCTCCCTGGTCGTAAATGGGCTGTCCATGGATGTGTGAGTTGACCTCTGGGGTCTCGATTATGTTGCATGGGTCTGTGTGCCTATTTTGGGGTCCAGGCTGTGCTGTTTCGGGACCTAGCCCTTTGTTCTATATGTGGCAATCAGAAAGGGTGATAATTGCTGCTTTGTTCGTTTTCCTCAGGATTCCTGTGTCTATTCAATGTCCTTTGTTGCTGGATAGAAAGTTTAGGATTCTCTCTCCTATTTGTGTGGGAAAGATTGCTGCAACTTTGACTGGGACTGCATGGAATCCAGACATTGCTTTGTCGTCAAAAATAATCCATAACCAATCTATAAATGAAACTGTGGTGAGCTCACTCTGAGCTTAAATCTGAGGATTATAACCCGGGGCCTTTCTTCCCAAAGGAAGAAAGAGCATCAAAGAAGTGGGGTGCACAGACTGGTTATATGCTCCCAGAGAGGATGTTTCACATAGGATCAAAATCTCCCATTTACAATAGTCACGAGACTGCTCTGTTGGCACAGTGATTGATGGAAATAGCAGGTAGGTCTTCTGTCTCTGTGAACACAGCAGGGTGGCGGTCTGTTGTCTCCAGCTGACTGGTCACAGGTGGGCTGGGTGGTCAAAGTTGAGTGCAGCAATCTGTTCATAGCCTAGGACAAAATGCTTATCCCTAAGGAAATGTTAATGTTGGGGGAAGTTGGACCTTTATCTCAAGGGCCATAGGAAATGTCTAAGCAGATATGCAATGCGTGCTAAATAGCCCTAGTCAGGCCCTTTTGGAAAAAACAAAATCAGGCCGAATTAGGTCTATACCAAATGGCTTCCTCATATACTCCAATATATCCTATTGCTTCCCATTTTTATTTGTCAGCTTTATGCCGTATGGACGTTTCAAGTGCGTCCGTTGTTCCATTCGAAGGGCACGGAATAGCCTTGCGTTTCCTTGTGACTTGTGGAATTTCTTTCCCCAAAACTTTGCTAGTTTTTGTTTTCCATCGCTTTCTCCTGTTTGGCAAAGGTTATTCTTAGATATAATTTTCTTCTCACTGGCATGGGTCTTTTTTATTTTGAGGTTCAGCTTTTCTATTCTTTGCAACTTTTAATTGGTTTTGTTTTGGCAGATGTTTATGGCTGTGCTCAAATCTGCTGGCCATGCCGCTGTATTCTCTGAGGAAGAGTGGTGCTCTCTAAAGTCGCTTCCCATCTGCCTCTACACTAGGTCACACGCCTGGCACAGAATGGCTGGAAGATCATTGAGAACGCTGACCCCCAGGATTCCACGTGGCTGACCAAGGGCTATTGACCCAAAAGAAGTGGACTCCACACTGTCCCACTGGCCAGCCCCTTTCATGTTCCATTGGCAACCTGCAGTTGAGTGGAATGGGACTTGAATATGCTACTTGAGCCCAAATCTGGCCCTGTGTAGATGAGGCCAGCCTGTTTATCTGGCACACTGTGATGTCGGAGGATTTGTCAGAATCGTGTCTCCTCTGTCCAGTCTAGCTTCGTGGACACAGGCTTCAGAGCCTGCGGGGAGCAGTCTCATAACTCACCCTTCCCAGTTTGACCAGGTTTGACATTCGCTGTAATTTTTGGGGTTGTGACTTTCTCAGACTTTCAAGCCTTCAAGCAGAATCTGTCTAAAGACTGACGTCTATCACTGTGGATTATTCACTTGTGATGTCTGTTGGCCTTCCATTTGACAGGACCTTATTTTCTTTTCCATCGTCCAATCGTCATGGTCTTTCTGAGGTATCTCCCTTTGGTATGCTTATCAGTGCGTTCTCCTTCATTCCAAGTTATGAATTTTGCATTTCTTTAATCACCTTAGGTTCTGTAGGCAGAGGTGTGAGTCCTTTCTTGATTGTTGGGTGTTGTCTTGGAATTTTTATAGGTCACTTGTAGGAATCTTTGCTATCCTGGTCGATTTGACACTGCGCCCTGAGAACTCGTGGTCTTCTTGGCTGGGTTGACATTCTGAGATCAGAAACTCCAGATTCGTGGGGGTCCTGGCAACCGCCTTCATGGACATTATGTTTCTGAGACAAGTTAGCAAAATCTGATGAACTCCTCTCTCCAGGTAACAGATTTTTCTGTCTCTTTCCTGGATTTGGGAAATTTCGAACTTAACCCCTGATCCTTGGGCGCTCCACCAGATTAGGTCTAGATACTGGCTTACTTTATTTCCACAGGGTTTTCTATTGATTTGACTTACATCCTCAGCTCTGGCATGTGTAGTTTTCTTTAAATATAATGGTAGTGTTCTAATTTTCAGCCAACCCCCTTCCATATGGTGTCAAAACACAGAATCAGTACTCCTTCTATGGCAAGAGATAATGGGAGAGAATTTCATTGGAGTCCAACTGAGCATGCTAGCCTGTGGGGGCAGCCTTGACACAGGAACGAAGCCCTCTGGAAAAGGGTGCTTTTCAGCACACTTCCAGTGCCCTTCCAAACCAGCAGACATACTCAAAGAATGACAGGCGTGCATTTCTTCAAGTCTTCAAAGAGATGTCTTGGGACACATTAGCATGTACCCAGTGGGCCCCCATGACTCCAGAGCTGTGGAAAGGGAGACTTCTCTTCAAAGGATGCTAGGGGCGTAGGACGGAGGCTTAGATTCTTATCTTCAATGTCCTCAAGAGATCATTCTTGACTTTGGATTATGAGTAAGGCAGAAGGCCAACGTAGGACTGATAAGTGACAGGTCCGGCCTCTTTTTTCAAATCAAGTTTCAGGGTTGAATCAGCACGGCCTCCCCATCTACTTGAGTAGATGACAATGTTCTCCTCTCAGCGCTTGTCCCTCTATTATTGCTTCTTCCCAGTGATTCCTTTCTTATCCCTTGAATCAGCGTCTCTTTGATCTCTTCAAGTTTCTCTGCCTGATTCCTGTTGGGAAAAGCTGTTTCTGGGTATCTCTCACTTCACTATCACAGCCTAGGCAAATACTCGCCCTGGAAACATGCGGCCATCTTTGGTGACATGTTCAGCGTGATGTCATAAACACCCTCGGATTTTTCTAAGTTATCCTGACAACGTCCATGCACACAATGTTTGAGAGCCATCTCATACCAGTCTGAAGACTCCACCTTTCCAGGTAGGATAGTTCTTCTTGTTCTGCATTTCTTATCAGTTT
The DNA here is from genome assembly GCF_041296235.1 of Equus asinus. Classification (NCBI taxonomy): domain Eukaryota; kingdom Metazoa; phylum Chordata; class Mammalia; order Perissodactyla; family Equidae; genus Equus; species Equus asinus. The sequence continues at coordinate 41,027,633 of NC_091816.1, read as the reverse complement.
CTAAGATTATCCTTGAACATTGAAAGGTCTACTACCTTCCCTCCAGAGACCGGTTTCTTCCCTTAAGATTATCCTGGGTTTTACCTCTTACCTTTTGTGGATATGGCCAAACGGGTGGATTTTCCACAGAGAAAGTCCTGGAGTCTCTCCCAAGTTCACTTGCCAAGACAATCCTCTGACTCGTGTGATCACCTGGCAGTCTGACAATTCCACCTTGTCAGGTCACATGTCTTCCTTCCTTCATCATTTGGGGACGTGTACCTGATACGTTCATAGATTGTAATATTCTCATGGTTCCTTTTCTGGTGCGTATTGATAAGTTCTCCTCACAATTTCTACTTCTTTATGATCTCTGTGCCGACCAGACCATGAAATCTGGATTTCCCATTGCTATTAATCTGATCTCCACCCGTGATGCTAGGCGGTGATGCCCGGGCCGCCCAAGAGGAATGTGGGCACTTACTTGCTACACCACAGCACCGGCCCTGAATTGGACTTTTGGAGCAATCTTTCGCTGAACTTGGGAAGAAGCTGGCCTTTTTCGATCATTCGTGAAGGTAATTAGTAGTGACCTCATAGAGGGTAACATTTTCCCTTGGTTCATGAGTTTAGCACGGAACACATTCTCTTTGTAGTATTCATCTTAATCTATTTGCAAAGGTCGACCATTCTGTAGCATCATAAAGCATTTTGAGGAGCTTCACAACCCTTAGAAGTTCATCTCTCTAATCTCTTTCAGCATCAAAAGCTTTATGCTGCAAATATGCACACCTTTTAGGATTTTTTCTTTCCCTCTGGGAACCACCAATCCAAAGGGAAGGCTGGTATCCAAAGCTAGAATGCTCAGTTTTGCAACAATGAAATTCTCTCCCCCTATCCCTCGCCATAGAAGAGTATTGCTTATGTGCTTTGACACCATATGTGAGGAAGTTGACTGAAAATTAGAACATTACACTTATATTTAACGAAAAATAAACATGACAGAGATGATGATGTAAGTTGAACAACTAACGAATCCTACAGAAATAAAGTAAACCAGCATCCAGACGTAGTCTACTGAAATGATCAAGGATCCAGGGTCCACTTCAAGCGTCCCCAATTCAGAAAAGAGACATAAAAATATCTTATCTGGAGATAGGAATCCATCAGATTTCTCTAATTTGTCTCGGAAACATTATGTCCATATGGTGGTTGCCAGGACAACCTAGAATCTGGAGATTCTGATCTCAGAATGTCAAACCAACCAAGATGACCTCGTGTTCTCAGTGCTTAGTTGGACCTAGGCTAGGATAGCAAAGATTCCTTTAAGTGAACGATTGAAATTCAAAGACAATACCCAAAAATCACGAAAGCGCTCACACGTCGGCCTAGAGAACATATGGTGACTAAAGAAATACAAAATTAATAACTTGAATGAAGGAGAACGGACTGATAAGCATATCTATGGGAGACAGCTGAGAAAGACCATGACAATTGATGTGGATTAAGGCCGCCCCAGCTCGAAAAGCCCAAGGTTATCTGGTGTACATGCAGAACTATATGACCCGGTGAATTTCTTTTGGTATGAATTAGAGGTGCCCCAGTGAGAGAAGCCCAGGTCATGCTCACCTACATGTCTATCTATATGGCCAGATTAGTATCTAATATTATATGACCACACAATAACCAGACCCCATCTGAACTGAAATCATTTAATGACGTTTACATCATATTTTCTTTTTCCAGTCAAAATAAGTCATGTACCCATGCCTCATAAAATTAGCCCTTCCCCTCAACTCAGGGCAGCAGCAGGAGCTCTGACTGCCCATGGGTCCTTTGCGCCTTCAGCAGCAGCAGCAGCTCTTCGCTGCCCATGGGTCCTGTCCCCATGCATGCAGCTCTACACTGCCCATAGATCCTGTCCCCATGCAGCAACTCTTTACTGCCCATGGGTCCTGTCCCCATGTTATCCTGTAACGTTCTCTAAATAAAAGAGCACCACTACCAGACGTTGAGAGTCCAAGAAATCTTTCAACTCTTCAGCTCGCTGAGCCTGCATCATATCTTGTGTCCTGTATGGGGAACTTGCTTCGTCAGTTTTTGAGCTCGACTTCTGGTAAGTGCCCCTTTCTTCCTGGTGCCTCTCTGTTTTTCGAGGATGGATCTAAACTCACTTCTCCATCAGGAACTTTCTTGGTTAGCTCTATGAATCGATGTTTGTTGCCCATGGCTACTCTATGGGGCAAATCATGGCATTCAGCTTGAAGAGAATCAGTAGCTTAAGCCTCAGGGTGATGTAGCATGAATTAATCCATTCCTTCCTGAGTCTATCTCTAATATATAAATATTACCTGGGCATGCATAGGCCACTCAAGTCATTAGGATGGTTGGCAATCTGCAAGACTCCAGTGGAAGGTTTCTTCTCCCAAGGCTGGATTGGGATACCTCCCATGGCACCTGACCAGGCTCTGAACTGGGCAAATGTCCCAATCGGGAATCGAGTTCAAGGAAACTACCAAAGTCTAACCTTTGCTTGAGTATGGGAAACCCTTCTTCAGAGAATGACTCCAACACGCAATTGGGTAGAATGTCCCTCAGAGCAGCGGAAAATTCCTCACACTTTTTCTCCATTATGTTCTCTCTTAAACTTCTCCTTTTGTCTCGGGGACCATTCTCCAGGCACCTATTACTGCCAGGCAGAATAGGAAAGATGTTCACCAGGCAGCTGTTGCTGCCAGGCATCCGAGGGAAGGTATACAAGGGATGCAAAGCTGGCAGACACCCCCGTCACCCCTTGCTATAGGAACCCCACAGTAGGAACAACAGGTGGGATGCTGCCGTAGGTTCAGGGGGCATTTTCAAGGTAATGGACGTGTCTCTTTCATCTTTGTTAGAGATACAATGGCCATTTTCATCTCCTTTTGAGCTTTGCAACCGGGAAACAAAGAAATCTTTCAAGAGTCAAGTCCTCCAACACTGGGAGCCCCAACTTTGGCTTTCTGGGCCTGCTCACCCTGGCGACCCCAAGTAGGGTGCCCTCTGTTGGCGGTTGACTCATTGAGTATTTTAGTCACCTACTGAGCTGGCTATGAGGGTAGGAAATCTGTGGTTTTTTCTGTGAACAGTCATGCTACAGTAGTGTGCCACAGCACGGGAACGGTTGTGTGACTCTTATCTTGAGAACCCTCTGAGCGGCCATGAGGGTGAGGTCTGGCGTCTTCTTTTCCTTTCTTTGTTTTGGTCATCTCCTCTGTTGTCACCAAGTCGAGGTTAAGATAAGGCTGGACCTGATCAGAACCAGCACCTTCTGTGAAATCGAAAAACATGACAACATTTTTCAAGGGACTTAACTCTCAACCCGGGTACTTGGAGCCCCGGCCCCCAGTCAGTTCCAGACCTTTGTAGGAACTCATAAAACTCATAAAAGTGAATACAACTCCACCCTTCTCCACTCAACTGTCAGTTGCACACTGGCTTTACTGCCATGGGGAATGCCATGAGCATCCCCAGAGACTCACCACTCAGGGTCATTCTAACTAATTAGAAACACTTTCATTTGTCTGGATTATGGCACAGAAACTGCAGCTGGGAGAAAGTTTGTGAGGTTTCTCTGTGCCTTTATGGTGCAGTTGGACAGGTAGATCAACCTAGAACGTCCTTCAAGTTACAGTCCAGTTTCTGAGAAATCAAGAGCAACCGTCCTTAGAAAGTCCTTGCAAGACTGGAAAGACAGTTCTAGAGGCAGCTCAGTTTCGAACTAGTTCCTTTATCATGAAAAGGATTATCTTCCCCCCTCTCCAGGAACTACTATCTAGTCAATAACTCAGTCTTAAGACTCAAAAAAAAAAAAAAAAAGAAAGGAGGGGAAAGGATAAATGGCCATAAGTGTGTCATTGCAAAAAGTATAGCATCTAGAGAGTCTTCTCCATAAGCATTAGTAAAAAGGCTCAAAACAAAGTTTACCTTCATAACTGGTGAGCTTTATATTATTCTACCTGATTCACGGCAGTAGCTTTTAAAACAATAGTTGTACACTCTCTGTGTATGTGTGTCTATGTGTACGTTATACATGTGATATTTTTACCCCTGGATGGTATGGCCAAAATAAAGATCTCTGTTTAGTTGGCTTAAAGTAAGTGCTTTCTTAAATTCTAAATGTAGTAGAAATTAACTCAGTGCCTTTCAAAGTTAATATCATGTGAATTAACCTTTGGTAAATGAAAGCTTCTTTAAGTTTGTTGGTTTGATTGAAAATAGTCTTGTTGTCAGAGTTGTCAGTATTCGCAAAGGATGCAGGCATTCGGCCTCGGTTTACTAGTCATATAAGTTCACATTCTCTGTTAAATTTGTCAGCGAAATAATATATTTAAATGATGACCAGTTTTGTCTAATGCCTCATGAGGTTTCCGTAGGTAATTTGAACATAATTTTTGGAAACAAATGGTGTAAATACATAAAACTCATAAAAGTGAATACAATAACATCTATGGTCTCTATACTTGGGGGTAAAAAACAGCTTCAAATTCTTTTGGTAACAATCTTGAATTTGGCCAAGTAAAGTTAAATAATAAATATCTGAATATCTGGATCATTTTTGGATAGGATGAAACACTGAATCATTATTAATAAACACATCTAAGTTATCTACTTTTGGCTTCTTATGGAAAAGGCTAAAAGCGTGTGGGTGTATTAAAAAGCATGCCTTGTGTTTTGTTGTAAAGTGGCGTGTTTCTAAACTTAGGAAGTGTTTAGAATGCTGATATAAAAGACAATCCATAACTGTTTACCTTTTTAGTGTTTACTAGGTCTGTTAAGGGTTAAAGTTCTAATTACCTTATGGAATTAAACCTACTGCAAATTACTAAGGAAAAGAGCTTTGTATTCAAGGAGGTTAAAATGGATGCTTTCAGTAAAAAAGGTATAAAGAATGGAAATATTTTTGTTTGATGGGTTAAGAAAGATAAATTTGTCGTGATGTACTAGAAAGGAAAAAACAAAGACTTTGGGTCAAATTCTGAAAACAAAAAAGAAAGTTGTAGAAGGTTTGTGAAGGAGAAATTCTGAAAGGAGTTTTATGCCTGGTCAAGTAGACTAAAGTAAGTTCAATTAAGTGCATGAGCTTGAAAGTTCAAAATAAGTAGGTGCAGAAATTCAAATTTGGTTTTCTCTAAAAGGATACATTTTCTTGAACTTTTGATCTGCTCTTGGTAAAGAGGTCATAAAAGCTATTCCTTTGAGTAAGTCTACCTAAGAGACAAATCTGTTTTGTGAAAATAATGACTGAGGTCACTCTTAAGATTTTTGACTCTGTTATAACTTTGAATAGATACCCGAGCATTGCTTCACAGCGAGTGTTGCTTTCTATTTGAACAAGCATTTGAAAAGCTTTTGATATGTTTTGACAAGCTTCTCCCTCAAAAATATTCAAATGCTTAATGAATGCTTTCTGTTGACATGGTAGGCAGAAGAAAAATTACTCTGAGGATTTTTAGAGGGCCCCTGAGACTTCTCGAAGACATTTGCTCTCTCTTCCTATAAGAAGGAAGATATTAAACTAATTAGGCTTACTTGGTCTATTAAATTACATGGGAAACATTGTGAAATAAGTGATGATAGACTTCCTTAGGTGGTATAAGATGGGTAAATGTTATTAATATAGGTGTCTTAAAATTATATAGCATTCCTAAGAGTCTGATCTTTCCTGGTTAACAGTCATAAGTCCAATTATTATCAGCAAGTGTTATATGCCACTGAAGTAGTCAAGTTTCTTTGTCAATTGCACTTTTGAGTTCTTTGTCCATTTCCAGGTAGATGTTGTTTTACTCTGATGCTTTTTTTCTTTTGCAAATATGCTTCATCTTCCGAGAAATTCCAGGAAAGGGTTCTGACACAATGGTTCTAAATGACAGGCTTCTGATAAACTTTCAGATTGTAAAACTGAACGGAGTAAGAAATTACAGAATTCTAACAGAAACTAAGCTCATCGATCTGCTAACAGAAAACTCAGCTCAAGGATCGATAATACAGGACTGTGTGAACTGATGAGGATGGTTGCAAGTTTTTAGAACTTCTGTTTGAAATATTGTTGAGTTTTGATGTGTTGTTTTGTTTTCTCGTAATGAAGGAAAGCTTTTTCTCTTTTCCCTTATGCGAACAATGACTTACAGCCATTTGCTGAAATTATACCTTTATGAGCAAAACTAAAACATTTATCTTTTTCTCCCTACCTTATCCCTAAGGAATTTGGAAACCCTTTGTCACTGAGTATGGTTATTTAGTGGCAATATTTGCATAAGTTCCATAAGAATCTGTTCTCCTTATAACAGGACACATTGGTTATACTACCAAGGCTTTGACTGGAATGTCATATTTGAAAGATACAGGCTCAGATATGACAAGACAGCATTTCAGGAACCAAGATTGGACTTTCTGGAATACAGTCCCTAGGAAACATGGGCCTGGTACCTTGTTTACAGAGATTCTAGCAATCTTGCCCAGTCACTAAGGAATCTTGCTTATCTGGCAGGTGCAGGGAACCTCCGAATATTTTGGTGGACCTCAAAGAGAACTCAACTCACATCTGTAGGTACTGCAGACCAAATCTGATGGCTAGTCCTTGGCTTGGCTTTTCTGGCATCTAGAGGCATTCACAGATCAATGTGAGATTACTCTCCCTGGGGCAGCCCCAATTCATATTAGAAAAATATCCACCAGGTCATGTAGTTTGGCATGTAGGCCAGGTCACCTTGGGCTTCTCTAGCTTGGGCAGCATTAATCCACATCATAAACCACCCCTGAACCCATTATGACCGGAAATCTTTGGGGATATGAATGATGGTCAGTCTTCTGTAACTACTTCTGGCTGTACAAGGTCGTAGAGCTGCCCCAAAATGGGGCCATAGGTACAGGTAGGAAGTTCAGTGGACCAGAAGTCTTCACCGGTGGAGTTCAAGGGTGACAAGTTGTACAGAGCCTCTGGAGACGAGAGAATCCTTTGACGAGAGGTGGTCCAGGAGGTGAAACATTTTTGACATGCTAAAGACAAACAACGAAAGAGACAACAAATTATAATAAGAAATACAAGCAGTATGTTTAACCCAATGAATAAGATTCTGAAGTACTGCAGAAACCTGGTCCTGACTAGGAGTTCAACCAGTCGTTTACAGTTAGGGTTGGTCAGACATGGATTTAATTTGGTGGCTGGGATAGGAAGCCAGAAATATTTTGATGGTAGTCAGGAATATAGACACAACATTGTTTTTATAATGGCACAGGTGCCCCCTTGTGCTGCTGTCAAGACATCCAGTGCCATTTGTATTTGGAGGACTGCCTTACACACTTGGGATACTTCTAAATTGAGCAGCGAAATGCTATGTTGTGTATCATTTAATGCCTTCATATTAAATTTGTTTAGGACTTCCGTGTGCAAGACGATATTTTCGATTCCTAATTGGGGAAGGAAAATTGTGGAAAGATGGTTATACCAGTGGAAGACAGAGCAGGTCCAGTGCTGTTGCAGGTTGGGTAGCTTAGCAGGAGGAGATATAGTAAATGTAGTTCTACCTTGCATCCAGACAAAGCCTAGGGTGCATCATCCAATCCATCCAGGTGGCAGCCAAGGTAATAAATTGGAGCCACATATCCACTGAGCACCGTTAGGGGCTAACCAATGCATTCTGGGCCGTCTATCCCAGTCAGTCCCAAACTAACCTGTATTTTTTTTTTTAAGGCTATGACATAAGAACACATATAAAAAAGATTTTTTCCCAAGGTCAGCTGCTATTAGGCCATGTATCACAGGTGTGGTTGGTTTGTTCCCAACAGAGAGCGGCATTTTACTGAGTTGCCCACTAGTAAGAGTGAACCCCATATATTCATCACAAATTTGATATGGTCCATCCTGTGTGTATTGATAAGTTGGGGACTTTACTGTTGGAACTTGTTTTGTTTGATACACCTGTGACAAGGCAAATCTAGTTAGTATTTGGACAGTAGTATTGAAGGAAAATGTTTGATTGTGGCCAGGGAACTCTGAGGTGTCAGAGATAGATGGCCACAAGGAGACATTACGATTAGTAATAGATGAATCTTGCGGAAGAAAATAGCTAGAATCTAGTATCCATGAATGGCTACTATAGCTTCTACAGAAGCGTAATTTTTTGCTCTCTTAAATCATCCTGATTTTTACAAAATATAGCCAAATCAGGATTAACAGGTTTGCAAATCAAGTGTAGTTTCAATACAACTTGCTCCAATTATTTACATAAGAGCAGAAAGAATCAGAATTGCTTATACAGGTTTTTAAAAATCTGCTTTGCGGGAATTTTTTCTGAGGAGTCTCACATTGAACTGTGAAGGCCTCTAGAGGCCAGAAAAGCCAAGCCAAGGACTTGCCATCAGATTTGGCCTGCAGTACCTACAGATTTGAGTTGTGTTCTCTTTGAGGTCCCCCCAAATATTTGGAGGTTCCCTGCACCTGCCAGATAAGCAAGATTCCTTAGTGACCGGGCAAGATTGCCAGAATCTCTGTAAACAAGATACCAGGCCCATGTTTCCAAGTGGCTGTATTCCAGAAAGTCCAATCTTTGTTCCTGAAATGCTGTCTTGTCATATCTGAGCCTGTATGTTACAAATATGACATTCCAGTCAAAGCCTTGGTAATATAACAAATGTGTCCTGTGATAAGGAGAACAGATTCTTATGGAACTTATGCAAATATTGCCACGAAATGACAATACTCAGTAACAAAGGGCTTGACAATTCCTTAGGGATAAGGTAGGGAGAAAAAGGTAAATGTTTCAGTTTTGCTCATGAAGGTATAATTTCACTAAATGGCTGTAAGTCATAGTTAGCATAAGAGAAAAGAGAAAAAGCTTTCCTTCATTACGAGAAAACAAAACAACACATCAAAACTCAACAATATTTCAAATAGAAGTCCTAAAAAATTACAATCATCCTTATCAGTTCACACAGCCCTGCATAATCAGTTCTGGGGCTGAATCTTCTGTTAGTAGATTGATGAACTTAGTTTCTGTTAGAATTCTGTAATTTCTTACTCAGCTCAGTTTTACAGTCTGAAAGTTTATCAGAAGCCTGTCAGTTAGAACCTTTTTGTCAGAACCTTTTCCTGGAATTTCTCAGAAGACGAAACATATTTGCAAGAGGAAAAAGAATCAGAGTAAAACAACAACTACCTGGAAATGGACAAAGGACTCAAAAGGACAATTGTCAAAGAAACTGGGCTACTTCTGTGACATATTAAACTTCCAGATAATAAGTGGACTTATGATTGATAACCAGGACAGATCAGAATTTTAGGAATGCTATATATTTTTAAGACATCTATATTAATAACATTTACCCATCTAATAACACCTAAGAAAGTCTATCATTACTTATTTTACAATGATTCCCGTGCAATGTAATAGACCAAATAAGTCTAATTAGTTTAGTATTTTAAGGGCCCTCTGAAAAGCCTCAGATTAATTTTTCTTCTGTCTACCAGGTCAAAAGACAGCCTTCATTTATGATTTGAATATTTTTGAGGGAGAATCTTGTCAAAACATATCAAAAGCTTTTCAAATGCTTGTTCAAATGTGAAACAACACTCACTGTGAAATATGCTCAGGTATCTATTCAAAGTGATAACAGAAAGAGTCAATAATATTAGGAGTGACCTAAGTCATTATATTCACAAAACAGGTTTGTATCTTAGGTAGACTTACTCAAAGGAATAGCTTTTATAACCTCTTTATCAAGAGCAGATCAAAAGTTCAAGAAAATGTATCCTTTTAGAGAAAACCAAATTTGAATTTCTCACCTACTTATTTTTAACATTCAAACTCATTCACTTAATTGAACTTACTTTAGTCTTCTTGACCAGGCATAAAACTCCTTTCAGATTTTCTTCTTCACAAACCTTCTAAAACTTTCTTTTATGTTTTCAGAATTTGTCCCAAAGTCTTTCTTTTTTCCTTTCTAGTACATCAGGACGAATTTATCTTCCTTAACCAATCAAACAAAAATATTTCCATTATTTATACCTTTTTTACTGAAAACGTACATTTTAACTTCCTTGAATACAGAGCTCTTTTTCTTACTAATTTCCTCTGGCTTTAATTACGTAGGTTAATTAGAACTTTTAACCCTTAACAGACCTACTAAACACTAAAAAGGAAAACAATTATGAATTGTCTTTTATATCAGCATTCTGAACACTTCATAAATTTAGAAACACGCCACTTTACAATAAAACACAAGGCATGGTTTTTAATACACCCACACGCTTTTAGCCTCTTCAAGAAGAAGCCAAAAGTAGATAACTTAGATTTGTTTATTAATAATGTTTCAGTGTTTCGTCCTATCCAGAAACGACCCAGATATTCAGATTTTTATCATTTAACTTAACTTGGCAAAGTCAAGATGGTTACCAAAAAGCATTTCGAAGCTGTTTTTCTTTCCCAAACTATACAGACCATAAAAGTTTTTGTACTCACTTTAATGAGTATTATCTATTTAAACCATTTGTTTCCATCAATTATGTTCAGATTACCTACGGAAACCTCATGAGGCCTTAGACAAAACTGGTCATCATTTAAAGCTATTACTTTGCTGACAAATTTTGCAGACAACGTGAACTTATATGACTAGTAAACCCAGGCTGAAGGCCTGCATCCCTATGCAAATACCGACATCCCTCACAACAAGACTATTTTGAATCAGACCAACAAACTTAAACAGTCTTTCATTTACCAAAGGTTAATTCACATGACATTAACTTTGAAAGGCACTGAGTTAATTTCTACTGCATTTAGCATTTATGTAAACACTTACTATAAGCCAACTAAACAGAGATCTTAATTTTGGTCATACCACCCAAGGCTGAAAATATCACATGTATAACCTACACATAGACACGCACACACAGAGACTGTACAACTACTGTTTTTAAAAGCTACTGCCGTGAATCAGGTACAATAATATAAAGCTCACCAGTTATGAAGGTAAACTTTGTTTTGAGCCTTTTTACAAATACTTATGGAGAAGACCCTCGAGATGCTAGACTCTTTCAATGGCACATTTATGGCCATGTCTCCTTTCCCCTCCTTTCTTTTTGTCAGTCTTAAGAGTGAGTGATGGGCTAGATAGTAGTTCCTGGAGAGGGGGGATGATAATTCTTTTCATGATAAAGGAACTAGGTGGAATCTGAACTGCCTCTAGGGCTGTCTTTCCAGTCTTGCAAGGATTTTCTAAGGACAGTTGCTCTTGATTTCTCAGAAACTGGACTGTAACTTGAAGGACGTTCTAGGTTGATCTACCTGTCCAACTGCACCATAAAGGCAGAGAGAAACATCACACATTTTCTACCAGCTGGAGTTTCTGGGGCTTAACCCATACAATTGAAAGTGTTTCTAATTAGTTAGAATGACCCTGAGTGGTGAGTCTCTGGGGATGCTTATGGCATTCCCCATGGCAGTAAAGCCAGTGTGTGACTCGCAGTGGACTGGAGAAGGGTGCAGTGGCTACAAACACCTGGAACTGGCTGGAGGCCGGGGCTCCCAGTACCCGGGTTGAGAGTTAAGGTCCTTGCAAAATATTTTCAAGTTGTTCGATTTTACAGAAGGTCCATGTTCTGGTCAGGTCCAGCCAGAACTTAACCTCGACTTGGTGACAACAGATGACATGATGAGCAAAACAGAGAAAGGAAAAGAAGACACCAGACCTCACCTTCATGGTTGCTCTCAGAGGGTTCTCAAGATAAGAGTCACACAACAGTTCCTGTGCTGTGGCACACTACCGTAGCCCAACAGTTCTCAGAATAAATCACAGGTCTCCTACCCTCATAGCCAACTCAGTAGGTGAATAAACTACTCAATGAGTCAACCGCCAAGAGAGGGCACCCTACTTATGGTCGCTGGGGTGATCAGTCCCAGAAAGCCAAATTTGCGGCTCAAGTAGTGGAGACCTTGATCCTTGAAAGATTCCTTTGTTTCCCCAGTTGCAAAGTTCAAAAGGAGATGAAAATGGCCATTGTAACTCTAACAAAGTTGAAAGAGACATGTCCATTACCTTGATGATCACCCCTGACCCTACGGCCGCATCCTACATGTGGTTCCTACTGTGGGGTTCCTATAGCAAGGGGTGATGGGCGTGGCCCCCAGCATTGCATCCCTTGTGTACCTTCCGTGGTATGCCTGGCAGTAACAGCTGCCTGGTGAACATCTTTCCTATTCTGCCTGGCAGTAATAGGTGCCTGTTGAATGGTCCCCAAGAGAAAAGGAGAATTTTAAGAGAGAACAGGATGGAGAAAAATAGCGTAGAATTTTCCACCGAGCTGGGGGACATTCTACCCAATTGCGTGTTGGAGCCATTCTCCGAAGAAGGGTTTCCCACATGCAACCAAAGGTTAGACTTTGGTACTTTCCTTGAACTGTAGTCCCGATTGAGACATTCACACAGTTCAGAGCATGGTCAGGTGCCATGAGAGGTATCCCAATCCAGCCTTAGGAAAAGAAACCTTCCAGGGGAGTCTTACAGATTGCCGGCCATCCTAAGGACTTAAGTGGCCGACCCGTGCCCACCTAAAATTTGTATATTAGAGATAGAGTCAGGAACGAATGGAGTAATTCACTCTACATCGCCCTTAGGCTTAAGGTACTGATTCTCTTCAAGCTGAATGCCATGATTTGCCCCATAGAGTAGCCATGGGCAGCAAACGTGGATTCATGCAGCTATCCAAGAAAGTTCCTGATGGAGAAGTGAATTTAGATCCATCCTTGAAAAAGAGAGATGCACAACGAAGAAAAGGGCGCTTACCAGAAGTCGAGCTCACAAACCTATGAAGCAAGTTTTTGATATGGGCCACAAGATATGATATGGGCTTGGTGAGCTGAAAAGTCAAAAGAAAGATTTCTTGGACTCTCAAATTCTGGAAGTGGTGCTCTTTTACTTATAGAATGGTACAGGACAATATGGCGACAGGACCCATGGGCAGTAAATAGTTGCTGCCTGGGGACAGGACCTATCGGCAGTGAAGAGCTGCTGCTGCTGCTGCATAGGGAAAGGTTCCATGGGCAGTCTGAGGTCCTGCTGCTGCCCTGAGTTGAAGGTAAGGGCTAATTTTATAATGCATTGGTATGTGACATTTTTACTGGAAAAAGAAAAGATGATGTTAAAAGTCATTAAATGATTTCAGTTCAGATGGGGTCTGGTTATTGTGTGGTCATATAGCATTAAATACCAATCTGGCCATATAGATAGGCATGTAGGTGAGCATGAAATGGGCTTCTATCACTGTGACACCTCTAATTCATACAGAAAAAAAAAACAACTCACCGGGTCAAGTAGTTTGGTATCTAGGCCAGGTAACCTTGGGCTTTTCGAGCTGCGGCAGCCTTAATCCACATCATTCGTCATGGTCTTTCACAGCTATCTCCCATAGATATTCTTATCAGTCTTTTCTCCTCCATTCCAAGTTATGAATTTTGTATTTCTTTATTCACCATATGTTCTCTAGGGGTCCAGATTTACGGCCTAAAACTTTGGAGGCTGAAAGAGATTAGAGAAGATGAACTTTCAAGGATTGGTAATCACCTCAAAATGCTTGATGATGCTACAGAAAGGAAGACCATTACAAAGAGTTGAAGAAGAACATTACCAAGAGAACACGTTCCGTGCTAAACTCAGGAGCCAAAAGAAAAGGTTACACTCCACAATGTTACTACTAATTACTGTTACGAATAACCAAAGCAGGCCAACATCATCCCTAGTTCAGGCAAAAGTTTGATCCAAAAGTCCATTTCAGTGCCGGCCCTGTGGTGTACTGGGTATGTGCCCAGGTTCCGCCTGGGCGGCCAGGGCTTCATTGGTTAGCACCACGGGTGTGGATCAGATTAGTAGCATTAGCAAATATAGATTTCACGGTATGGTGCGGACAGACATCCTAAAGAAATCGAAATTTTGAAGAGACGTTATGAGTACACACCAGAAAAAGAACCATGGGAATATTACAATCTATGAACGCATCAGGAACACTTCCCCAAATAATGAAGGAAGGAAAACATGTGACATGCCAAAGTGGAATTGTCAGACTGCTAAGAGATGACACGATCATTGCGCATCAGAGGATTGCCTGGGAAGTCATCTTGGGAGCGCCTCAGGGACCTTCTCTTGGGAAAGTCCACCCATTTGGCCTCATCCACAAAAGATAAGAGAGAAAACCCAGATTAATCCGAAAGGAAAGAAACCAGTGTCTAGAGGGAAGGTAGCAGACCTTTTCAAGTTTGAGGAAAAAGTTAGAAACTGACAAGAAATAGATAACGACGAAAACTATCCTACCTGGAAAGGGGGAGTAATCAGACTGGGATGAGATGGTTCTGAGGAACTGTGTGCATGGAGGTCTTCAGGACAACTTCGAATTCTGAGGGTGTTTATGACATCACGGTGAACATGTCACCCAAGATGGCCACAGGTTTCCAGCCCCAGGATTGACATAGGCTAGGATATTCAAGTGAGGGATACTCAGAAACAGCTTTTGCCCACAGAAACAGGGCACAGAAACTTGAAGGAATCAAAGATATGCTAATTCAAGGGATAAGACAGGAATCATTGGGAAGAAGCCATAATAGAGGGACAAGCACTGAGATGAGAACATTGCCATCTCCTCACGTCGAAGAGGAGGCCATTCTGATTCAAGCTTGAAACTTGATTTGAAACAAGATGCTGGAACTATGAGACCTATGTTGTCCTTCTGCCTCACTCATAATCCAAAGTCAAGAATGATCTCTTGAGGTCATTGTAGAGAAGATTCAAGGCCGCCGTCCTAGGCCACTAGCATTTTTTAAAGAGAAGTCTCACTTTCCATAGCTCTGGCATCATGGGTGCCCACTGGCTACATGCTAATGTGTCACAAGACACCTCTTTGAAGCCTGGAAGGAATGGACAACTGTCATGCTTGGGGTATGTCTCTTGGTTTGGAAGGACTCTAGAAGTGGCTCAAAAGCACCCTTTTGCAGAGGGGGTCATTCCTTGGTGAATGCTGCACTCCAAGGCTAGAGTCCTAAGTTGGGATCAATGAGATTCTCTCCCCATTCTCTTGCCGTAGAAGGAGTATTGATTATGTGTTTCAACACCACATGTAACGATGTTGGCTGAAAATTAGAATATTATCATTATATTTAAAGAAAAATAAACACGCCACAGGTGAGGATGTAAATCAAACAAATAACAAACCCTGTGGAAAGAAAGTAAGCCAGTATCTAGACATAATCTAGCAGAGCGTTCAAGGATCAGGGGTGAAGTTCGAACTTTCCAAATCCAGAAATAGACAGAAGGATCTCTCACCTGGAAAGAGAAATTCATCAGATTCGTCTAGTTTGTTGCGGAACCATTGTGTCCGTGAAGATGGTTGCCAGGACAACCTCAAATCTGGAGTTTCTGATCTCAGAATCTCTAACCAAGGAAGATGACCACATGATCTCAGTGCTCAGTGTCACCTCGGCCAGGATAGCACAGATTCCTTCAAGTGACCGATGGAAATTCAAAGACAACACCCAACAATCATGAAAGCACTCACACAACGGCCAACAGAACATATGGTGATCAAAGAAATGCAAAATTTATAACTTGGAATGAAAAGGGAACACACTGATAAGCATATCGAAGGGACATAGCTTAGCAATACCATGATGATTAGCCTATGGAAGAGAAAAAAAGGTCCCAGAAAATGTAAGGCAAACAGAAATCACAACTGAATAATCCACAGTGAAAGACGGCCGTGTTTAGACAGATTCTGCTTAAACGTTTGAAAGTCAGAAAAGTCACAACCCCAAAACCTGCAGTGAAGGTCAAACCTGGGCTAAATGGAATGGGAGAGTTCTGAGACTGCTCCAAGCGGGCTCTGAAACCTTGTGTCCATGAAGCTTGCTGGCACAGCACAGACACAATTCTCAGAAATCCTATGACATCACAGTGGACCAGGAAAACAACATGGCTTCATCTACACAGGGCCAGAGCTGGGCTCCAGTAGCATATTGAAGTCACATTCCAAAACAGCAGGTTGCCAATGGAACATGAAAGGGGCTGGCCACTGCTGAAGCTGTGAAGTCCGTGCCTTCTGGGTCCGCAGCCCGTGGTCGTCCATTTGTGCTCTTGGGGTTGAGCCTCCTCACCGCTGGTACAGCCATCCTGGGAGAGTCCTGGGAGGTAGTGTAGAGGCAGATGGGAAGTGACGTTAGACAGTGCCACTCTTGCTCAGCAAATACAGCAGCACGACCAGCAGATGTGAGCACTGCCATAAACTTCTGCCAAAACAGAACCAATTAAAATTTGCAAGGAATAGAAAAACTGAGCCTCAAAAAACGAAGCATGTCACAAATAATAATAAGATATCTAGGACTAACCTTCACTAAACAGGTGGAAGCATTGTAAACCGATACTAGCAAAGCTTTGGCTAAAGAAATTCCAGAAAACACAACGAAACGGAAGACTATTCCGTGCTGTTGGAATGGAAGAACTAACACACTTGAAACGTCCATAGCGGATAGAGGAATCTGTGGATTCCAAGCAATCCCAGTCAAAGTTGCAGTGATCTTTCCCACAGAAATAGAAGAGAGAATAATAAAGTCTCTATCCAGAAGGAAAGGACCCTGAATACCCAAAGGAATCCTGAAGAAAATGAACAAAGCAGGACGTATCACACTTTCTGATTTCCACATATAGGACGAAGTGCTAGGAACCGAAACGGCACAGTCTGGGCCCAAAAACAGGCACCAAGAGCCCAGAGGTCAACTCAGGCATATATGCACATGCATACATAAGCAACACATTTTCAACCAGGGAACCAAGAGTACACAGCGGAGAAAGGAGAGTCTCGACAAGAAACGGTGCTGGGAAGACTGCACAGCCAAATGTAACACAATGAGAGTAGAGCATGATGTTACACTAGTCACACACACCACCTCGAAACGGATTAAAGACTTGAATGGAAGACTTGAAACCGGGAGACTTCTAGGAGAAAACCTAGGCAGCATGCTCATTGCCATCTGTCTTAGCAGCCTATTTGGAAGAAGCGTGTGTGACAGGAATGGGCAACAAAGTAAACAGGCAGATGGGAATCGACGTTAGACTGGGCCAGTCTTCCTCAGCAAATACAGCAGCATTGCCAGCAGATGTGAGCACAGCAGTAAACATCTGCCTAAATAAAACTAATCAAAAGTTGCAAAGGATAGAAAAACTGAACCTCAAAAAAGAAAAAAAAGCATGCTACTAGGAAGAACAAGGTATCTAGGAATAAGCTGTGCCAAACAGGTGAAAGCTATGTAAACCGAGAAGTAGCAAAGCTTTGGGGAAAGAAATTCCACAAGATACAAGGAAACGGAAGGGCATCAGTGCGCATGGAATGGAAGAAAACGAAGGAAGAATGAAGTATCATCACAATGATACCTTTCTTATCCCTGGAATCAGCATCTCTTTGATCTCTTCAAGTTTCTGTGCCTGGTTTCTGTTTGGAAAAGCTGTTTCTGGGTATCTCTCACTTGAGTATCCCAGCCTAAGCCAATCCTGGTACTGTAAACATGCAGCCATCTGGGGTGACACGTTCGCTGTAATGTCATAAACACTCTCAGAATTCAAAGTTGTCCTGACAACCTCCATGGACACAGTGTTTCAGAGCCGTCTCCTCCCAGCCTGACTACTCCCCCTTTCCAGGAAGGATAGTTTTCCTTGTTCTGGATGTGTTGTTGGTTTTCAGCTTTGTCCTCCTAACTTGCAAAGGTCTACTACATTCCCTCTAGACAGCGGTTTCTTTCCTTTAAGATTATCCTGGGTTTTATCCCATATCTTTTGTGGATATGGCCAAATGGGTGGACTTTCCCCAGAGAAAGTCCTGGACTCCCTCCCAAGTTGACGTTGCCCAGGAAATCCTGTGATGCACAATGATCGTGTGATCTCATGGCAGTCTGACAATTCCACCTTGGTGGGTCACATATTTTCCTTCCTTCATGATTTGGGAAAGCGTACCAGATGCGTTCATAGACTCTAATATTCTCATGGTTCTTTTTCTGGTGAGTATTGATAAGGCCTCCTCACAATTACTACTTCTTTATGATCTCTGTGCCAACCCTACCTTGAAATCGGGATTTCCTAATGCTAGAAATCTGATCTGTACCCATGATGCTAGCCCCTGAAGCCCGGGCCACACAAGAGGAAGTTGGGCACTTACCTGCTGCACCACAGGGCCGGCAATGAATTAGACTTCTGCACCAACCTTTGGCCTGAACTTGGGAAGATGTTGGCCTGCTTCAAACATTCGTGAAGGGAATCAGTAGTAACATCATGGAAGGTATTATTTTCCATTGGTTCATGAGTTTAGCACGGAACATGTTCTCTTGCTAGTATTCCGCTTCATCACTTTGCAAAGGTCTACCTTTCTGTAGCATCATTAAGCACTTTGAGGTGATTACCAATCCTTGGAAGTTCATCCTCTCTGATCTCTTTCAGCCTATAAAGCTTTAGGCCGTAAGTCTGCACCCCTTTTTGGAGTTTTGATTTTATGTGGATTGATTGCCGTAACCCTGCATTCTAACATGCTATAGCTTTCAGATCTACATCCTCATAGATTTAGACTTCTGCGTAGGTTACATCATCTTCACCACCGTAAGGCTAATTAGAGGCTCTGACGATACTTGTGCCTAATCAACTCTTTCTCCCTCTGGCCCTCGCCTACTTTTCCTCTGGGAACTACCAATCCCATGTCACATGCTACCTGTTTGTTGGTCCGTTTTTCCTCTTCTCCTGTACGTGAGATCCTGTGGTATTTGACCTTACCCCGGCGATTGTTTCAGTTCCTCTAGTACCCTCAGGAGCCATTCTGGTGGTCACAAATGGCTGGACTGCATCCATTCCGACAGCTGAATGCTATGCCACTGTGTGGCTATAGCCTATCTTCCTTCTCCATTCGTCCCTTGATGGCCATCAGGAAGGCTTCCAAGTCTTGGATATCGGGCGTAAGGCTGTGGTGAACACAGCAGTGCACGGATCTCTGTGCATTACTGTTTCCGTGATCTTTGGATATATACATCACAGAGGAATAGCTGGATCATATGCTAGGTGGATTCTGAAACATTCTGAATTTTCACTCCTTTGTGTAGTGGCTGCATCGTCTCAAACTCCCACCTGCAGTACAGGAGGCTTCCCTTCTCTCCACCTCCTCTCTGAAACTTGTTGTTTCGTGTCTTCACCCTTATAGCCATTCTGACCACTGTGAGCTGCTATCTCATTGCACTTCGGATTTGCATTGGCCTCAGACTTAATGATGAGGAACATGTTTTCATACAGCCTGTTGGCCATCTTTCTATCTTCCTGGGAGAAATGTGTGTTTCCATCTTTTGCCCAGGTTTTGTTGGGCTCATTGTTTTTTTTCCTGTGGAGATGTATGAGTTCACTGGATCTTATGGCTGTTCACCCCTTCTCCGATGTCTGTTCTGCAAACATCCTGTAGCAGTTGTGCTGTCTTTGCATTGAGTCGATGGAGTCGTTGGCCGGGTAGAAGCTTCTGCGTTGGATGGAGTCACGCTTGTTTCTTGTTTCTTTTGTTGCCCTTACCCAGTCACACATGCTTCTTCCAAGTAGGCGGCTATGCCAGATGGCAAAGAGCAAGCTGCCTGCATTTTCCGGCAGCAGTTTCATGGTTTCAAGTCTTCCATTCAAAACTTTAATCCATTTCAATGTGGTATGTGTGCCTGGTGTAACATCATGGTCTAGTCTCATTGTGCCACTTGTGGCTTTGAAGTCTTCCCAGCACTGTTTCTTTTCGAGACTCTCCTTTCTCTGCTGTCTCCTCTTGGCTCCCGTGTCGAAAATGGGCTGCCCATATATGTGGCAGTTGACTGCTGGGCTCAAATCTGTTCCATGGGTCTATGTGCCTATTTTGGGGGAAAGGCTGTGCTGTACCGGTACCTAGTGCTTTATCCTATATTTGGCAATCAGAAAGTGTGATACATGCTGCTTTGTTCGTTTTCCTCAGGATTCCTCTTCCTATTCAGGGTCCTTTGTTGCCACATAGAAACTTTAGTATTCTCTCTTCTATTTCTGTGGGAAAGATTGCTGCAACTTTGACTGGGACGACATGGAATGCAGACATTGCTTTTTGCGGTATGGATGCTTAAAGTGTGTTCGTTCTTCCATTCAAAGAACATGGAATAGACTTCCGTTTCTTTGTGTCTTGTGGAATTTCTTTGCCCAAAGCTTTGCTCGATTTCGGTAGACATAGCTTTCTCCTGTTTGGCCAATGTTATTCCTAGATGTTTTTTTCTTTTTACTGGCATGCTTTCTTTTTCGCTGTTCCTTTTTTCTATTCTTAGCAACATTTAATTGGTTAGTTTTGGCAGAAGTTTATGGCTGTGCTCACATCTGCTGGCCATGCTGCTGTATTTGCTGAGCAAGAGTAGCGTGGTATAACGTTGCTTCCCATATGCCTCTACACTGTGTCTCATGCCTGGCCCAGAATGGCTGGATGAGCGGTGAGGAGGCTCACCCCCAGGATTCCACGTGGCCGACCCTGGGTTGCCAACTCAGAACGCAGGGACTTCACGGCTGCCCCACTGGCTGGCCCCTTTCGTGTTCCATTGGCAACCTGCAGTTGAGTGGAATGTACTTTAACATGTTACTTGAGCCCAACTCTGGCCCTGTGTAGATGAGGCCAGCTTCTTTTTCTGGACCACTGTGATGTCGGAGTATTTGTCAGAATCGTGTCTCTTTTCCAATCAGGCTTCGGGGACACAGGGTTTCAGAGCCCGCGTGGAGCAGTCTCAGAACTCACCCTTCCCAGTTAGCCCAGGTTTGACCTTCAATGCAAGTTTTGGGGTTGTGACTTTCTCGGACTTTCAAACGTTCAAGCAGACCGTAACTAAACAGTGAAGTCATTCACTGTGGATTATTGAGGTGTGATTTCTGTTTGCCTTCCATTTTCTGGGAGCTTGCTTTCTTTTCCATAGTCTAATCGTCATGGTTCCGAGCTATATCCCTTCGATATGCTTATCAGTGTGCTGTCCTTCATTTCAAGTTAGGAGTTTGGTATTTCTTTAATCACCATAGGTTCTGTAGGCTGATGTGTGAGTGCTTTCGTTACTGTTGGGTGTTGTCTTTGAATTTCCATCGGTCATTTGAAGGAATCTTTGCCATCCTAGCCTAGATCCAACTGAGCACTGAGTAAACGTGGTCATCTTGGTTGGTTCGATATTGTGAGATCAGAAACGCCATGTTTGAGGTTCTCCTGGAAACCACCTTCCCAGACACAATGGTTCCGAGACAAATTAGATGAATCTGATGGATTCCTCTCTCCAGGTGAGAGATCCTTTGGAAAGTTCAGAACTTCACACCTGATCCTTGAACGCTCCACTAGATTACATCTAGATACTGGCTTACTTTATTTCCACAGGTTTTGCGATTTGTTTAATTTACCTCCTCAGCTGTGGCATGTTTATATTCCTTTAAATAGAATGGTAATGTTCTAAGTTTCAGCAAACATCGTTATGTGTGGTGTCAAACACCTAATCAATACTCCTTCTACGGCAAGAGATGGGGGAGGGAATCTCATTGATCTCAACTGAGCACTCTAGCCTGGGAGGACAGCCTTCACACAGTAACGAAGCTTTCTGCAAAAGGGTGCTTTTGCACACTCTTCCTGAGTCCTTCCAAACCAAGAGACATACCCCAAGGATGACAGGGGTCCATTCCTTCCAGGCTTCAAAGAGATGCCTAGTGACACATTACCATGTACCCAGTGGGTGTCTATGACGCCAGAGCTATGGAAAGTGAGACTTCTCTTCACAGAATACTAGGGACCTAGGACCGAGGCCTCTATTCTTCTCTTCAATGTCTTCAAGAGATCATTCTTGACTTTGGATTGTGAGTAAGGCAGAAGGCCAGCATAGGTCTGATAAGCTCAAGGTCCGGCCTCTTGTTTCAAGTCAAGTTTCAAGCTTGAATCAGCATGGCCTCCCCATCGACTTGAGGAGATGGCAATGTTCTCCTCTCAGTGCTTGTCCCTCTGTTATCACTTCTTCCCTATGATTCCTTTCTTATCCATTGAATTAGCGTCTCTTGCATCTCTTCACGTTTCTGCGCCCAGATTCTGTTTGCAAAAGCTGTATCTGGGTATCTGTCACTTGAGTATCCAAGCCTAGGCCAATCACCGGGCTGGAGACCTGCGGCCATCTTGGGTGACATGTTTACCGTGATGTCATAAACACCCTCAGAATTCTAAGCTGTCCTGAAAACCTCCATGCATACAGTTCTTCACGACCATCTCATACCAGTCTGACTACTTCCCCTTTCCAGGTAGGATAGTTTTCCTTGTTCTGGATTCCGTGTCTGTTTATAACTTTATCCTCGAACTTTGAAAGGTCTACTACAATCCCGCTGGACACCAGTTTCTTTCCTTTCAGATTATCCTGGGTTTTATCTCTTATCTTTTGTGGATGAGTCCAAATGGGTGGACTTTCCCCAGAGAAATCCCTGGAGTCCCTCCCGAGATTGACTTTCCTGGTCAATCCTCTGATGTGTAATGATCGTGTCATCTCCATTTCCACCTTGGCAGGTCACATGTTTTCCTTCCTTCATCATTTGGGGAAGTGTTCCTGATGCGTTCATAGATTGTAATATTCCCATGGTTCTTACTCTGATGTGTATTCATAACGTCTCTTCACAATTTCGACTTCTTTAGGATGTCTGTCTGCACCATACCATGAAATCTATATTTGCTAATGCTACTAATCTGATCCACACCCGTGATGCTCGCCGATGAAGCCTGTACCACCCAAGTGGAATGTGGGAACTTACCCAGTACACCACAGGGCCGGCACTGAATTGGATTCTTGGACCAACATTTTGCCTGAACTGGGGAAGATGTTGGCCTGCTTTGATTATTTGTAAAGGTAATTAGTAGTAACATCATGGACGGTAACCTTTTCCTTTGTATCCTGAGTTTAGCACGGAACATGTTCTCTTGGTAGAGTTGTTCTTCATCTCTTTGCCACTGTCTACCTTTCTGTAGCATTATTAAGCACTTGGAGGTGATTAGCAATGCTTGGAAGTTCATCTTCTCTAATCTCTTCCAGCCTCCAAAGCTTTAGGCCATAAACCTGCTTGCCTTTTTGTAGTTTTGATTTTACATGAATTGATTGCCATAACCCTGCATTATAACACCCTATTGTTTTCAGATTTACAACCTCCTAGATTTAGACTTCTTTGTATGGTACATCATCTTCACCACCGTAAGCCTAATGACATGCCCATACCACACACTGGTGCCTAATCAACTCTTTCTTCCACTGTCTTCTGCCACCGATTCCCTCTGGGAACCACCAATCCCTTGTCATGTGCTACCGGTTTGTTTCTCCTTATTTTACTCTTCTCCTTGTAAGTGAGATCCTACGGTATTTGACTTTCTCCCTGGGGCTTCTTTCAGTTCCCCTCATACCCTCAGGAGCCATTCTGGTGTCACAAATGGCTGGACTGCACCCTTTCTTGCAGCTGAGTGCTATCCCATTGTGCGGCTATAGCCAATCTTCCTTCTCCATTCGTCCCTTGATGGGCCCCAGGGCGATATCCAAGTCCTGGACATCAGGATTAAGGCTGTGGTGAACACAGCGGTGCAGGGATTCCTATGCGTTGGTGTTTCCAAGTTCTTTGGATAAATACAACACAGAGGAATAGCTGGATCATATGGTAGATGGATTCTGAAATTTCTGCGGAAATTCCACACCGCTTTGCAAAGTTCCCGCACCGCCTTACACTCCCACCAATGGTGCAGGAGGCTTCCCTTCTCTCCACCTCCTCTCTGACACTTGTTTCCTATCTTGTTCCTTATGGGCATTCTGACCACAATGTGCTGTTATCTGATTGCCATTTGGATTTGCATTGGCCTTAGACGTAATGATTATGAACATGTGTTCATACAGCTGTTGGCCATCTTTCTATCTTATTTGGTAAAACTCTGTTTCCATCTTTTGCCCAGGTTTTAATGGGCTTGTTGTTTTTTGTCTTGTGTTGGCATGTGCGGTCGTTGGCTCTTTTGGCTATTCAGTCCTTCTCCGATGTGTGGTTTGAAACATCCACTCGCAGTTGTGATGTCTTTGCATTGAGTGGATGGTTTCCTCGGCTGGGCAGAAGCTTCTGCGTTGGGTGCAATCCCATTTGTTTCTTGTTTCGTGTGTTGCCCTTGCCCAGTCACACATGCTTCTTCCAAATAGGTGGCTATGCCACATGGCCATGAGCAAGGTGCCTGGTTTTCTACTAGAAGTTTCACGGTTTCAAGTCTTCCATTCAAGGCTTTAATCCATTTCGAGGTGGTGTGTGAGCCTGATGTAACATCATGGTCTACTCTCATTGCATCACATATGGCTGTGCAGTTTTCCAGCACCTTTTCTTCTTGAGACTCGCCTTTCTCCACTGATCCTCTTGCCTTCCTCGTTGCAAATGGGCTGTCCATATATGTGTGAGTTGACCTCTGGGCTCTCGATTCTTTTCCGTTGATCTCTGTGTCTGTTTTTGAGACCAGACTGTGCCATTTCGGTACTTCACACTTCGTACTACATGTTGAAATCAGTACATGTGATATGTCCTGCTTTGTTCGTTTTCCTCAGGATTCCTTTGGGTATTCAGGGTCCCTTGTTGCTGGATAGAGACTTAAGGATTCTCTCATATTTCTGTGGGAAAGATTCTGCAACTTTGACTGGGATTGCATGGAATCCAGAGATTGCTTTATCCGTTATGGACGTTTCAAGTATTTTAGTTCCTACATTCCTATAGCACGGAATACCCTTCCATTTGCTTGTGTCTTCTGGAATTTCTTTCCCCAAAGTTTTGCTAGTTTCCGATTTCCATAGCTTGCACCTGTTTGGCTAAACTTATTTCTGGAGATCTTATTCTTTTTTTGCTGAGGTTCGGTTTTTCTGTTCTTTTCAAGTTTTCATTAGTTTTGTTTCGGCTGATGTTTATGGCTGTGCTCAGATCTGCTGTCGATGTTGCTGTATTTGCTGAGGAATACTGACGCTGTCTGACGTTGCTTCCCAGCTGCCTCTACACTACCTCCCATGCCTCCCCGAGAATGGCTGGACCAGCGGTGAGAGGGTTAACCCCCAGGATTCCGCATGGCCAGCCCCGGGCTGCAAACCCAGAATGTGCAGACTTCACCACTGCACCACGGGCCGGCCCCTTTCATGTTCCATTGGCAACCTGCAGTTGAGTGGAATGGGACTTGAATATGCTACTCCAGCCCAACTCGGGCACTGTGTAGTTGAGGCCAGTTTGTTTTTCTTCTCCACTGTGATGTCAGAGGATTTGTCAGAATTGTGTCTCTGCTGTCCCTGCAAGCTTCACAGACACAGGCTTACAGAGCCTGATTTTAGCAGTCTCATAACTCACCTTTACCAGTTACCCTAGGTTTGACCTTCGCTTGGGTTTTTGGGATTGTGACTTACTCCGACTTTCGAACGTTCAGAGTATGTCTAAAACTGACATCTTTCTTTATGTATTATTCATGTGTGATTTCTGTGTGCCTTCCATTTTCTGGGACCGTTTTTTATTTTCCGTGGTAGAATTGATATGGGCTCAGCGAGCTGAAGACTCCAATGAAAGATTGCTTGGACTCTCAAGATCCTGCATTGGTGTTCTTTTATTGAGAGAACAGTACAGGATAGCATGGGGATAGGACACATTAGCAGTGAAGAGCTACTGCTGCTGCTGCCTGGGGACAGGACCCATGGGTAGTCAGAGCTGTTGCTGCTGCCCTGACTAGAGTGTTAGGGCTAATTTCATAAGGCATGGGTATATGACTTATTTTTACTCTAAAAAGAAATAATGATGTAAAATGTCTTTAAATGATTTCAGTACAGATGGAGTCTGGACATTGTGTTGTCATATTTTTAGTTATGAATCTGGCCATATAGATCAGCATGTAGGTGAGAATACCCTGGGCTTCTCGCCCTGGGGCATCCCTAATTCATACCATAAAAAAATCCACTGGGTCATATAGTTTGGCATGTAGTCCAGGTCACCTTCAGCTTCCCTAGCTGGGGCAGCCCGGATCCACATCATAAAACCTCCCTGAACGTATTTGGACTGGAAATCTTTGGGGATATGGATGATGGTCAGTCTTGTGTGACTACTTCTGGCTGTACAGGGTCGTAGAGCTGTCCCTAAATGGGGCCATAGGTACACTTCGGCAGTTTAGTGGACCAGAAGGCTTGCCCCATTGAGTTCAAGCATGACAAGTTATACAGATCCTCTGGAGATGAGAGAGTCATTGACAAGAGGTGGTCCAGGAAGTGAAACATTTTTGACATGCATAAGACAAACAATGAAACAGACAACAAAATATCATAAGAAATACAAGCAGTATGTTTAACCCAATGAATAAGGTTTTGAAGTAGTGCAGAAACCTTGTCCTGACTAGGAGTTCAACCAATCATTTAGATTTAGGGTTGGTCAGACATGGATTTAATTTGGTGGCTGGGATACCAAGCCAGAAATATTTTGACGGTAGTCAGGAATATAGATACAACATTCAGTTTTTATAATGGCACAGGTGCCCCCTTGTGCTGCTGTCAAGACATCCAGTGCCATTTGTATTTGGAGGACTGCCTTACACACTTGGGATACTTCTAAATTGAGCAGTGAAATGCTATGTTGTGTATCATATAATGCCTTCATAGTAAATTTGTCTAGGACTTCCATGCAAGACTTGAATATGCTACAAAAGTCGATTCATAATTGGTGAAAGAAAATTGCGGAAAGATGGTCATACCAGTGGAAGACAGGGCTGGTCAAGTGCTGTTGCAAGTTGGGTAGGTTAGCAGGAGGAGATATAGTAAATGTAGTTCCACCTTGCATCCAGACAAAGCCTAGAGTGCATCGTCCAATCCATGCAGGTGGTAGCCAAGGTCACAAATTGGAGCCACATATCCACTGAGCACCGTTAGGGGCTAACCAATGCGTGTTGAGCCATGTATCCCAGTCAGTCTGAAACCAATCAGTATTTTTTTTAAGGCTATGATATGAGAACACATATAACAGGGATTTTTTCCCATAGGTCGAGTGCTATAAGGCCATGTATCACAGGGGTGATTCTTTTTCCCCAAAAGAAAGTGGCCTTTTACTGAGTTGCCCACTAGTAGGAGTGAACCAAATATATTCATCCCAAATTTTGTATTGTCCATCCTGTGTGTATTAATAAGTTGGGGATATTACCTTTGGAACTTCTTCTGTATGATCCAAGTGTGACAAGGCAAATCTAGTTAGTATTTGGACAGTAGTATTGAAGGAAAATGTTTGATTGTGGCCAGGGAACTTCCAGGCGTCAGAGGTAGATGGCCACAAGGAGACATTACGATTAATAATACATGAATATTGCGGAAGAAAAGAGCTAGAATCTAATATCCATGAATGCCTACTATAGCTTCTACAGAAACATAATTTTTTCTCTCTTAAATCACTCTCATTTTTACAAAAGATAGCCAAATCAGGATTAACAGGTTTGGAAATCAAGTGTAGTTTCAATACAACTTGCTCCAATTATTTACATAAGAGCAGCCAGAATAGTAATTGTTCATACAGGCTTTTTAAAATGTGCTTCGCTGGATCTTTTCCTGCGGAATCTCACATTGAACTGTGAAGGCCTCTAGAGGCCAGAAAAGCCAAGCCAAGGACTTGCCATCAGATTTGGCCTGAAGTACCTACAGATTTCAGTGGTGTTCTCTTTGAGGTCTCCCCAAATATTCGGAGGTTCCTTGAACCTGCGAGCTAAGCAAGCTTCCTTACTTACCGGGTAAGATTGCCAAAATCTCAGTAAACAAGGTACCAGGCCTGTGTTTCCAAGTGGCTGTATTCCAGAAAGTCCAATCTTTGTTCATGAAACGCTGTCTTGTCATATCTGAGGCTGTGTGTTTCAAATATGACATTCCAGTCAAAGCCTTGGTAATATAACCAATGTGTCCTGTTATAAGGAGAACAGATTGTTATGGAACTTATGCAAATATTGCCACGAAATGACCATAGTCAGTCACAAAGGGTTTCCAAATTCAGGAGGGATAAGGTAGGCAGAAAAAGATAAATGTTTCAGTTTTGCTCATAAAGGTATAATTTCACCAAATGGCTGTAAGTTTTAGTTAGCATAAGCGAAAAGAGAAAAAGATTTCCTTCATTATGAGAAGACAAAACAACACATCCAAACTCAACAATATTTCAAACAGAAGTCCTAAAAATTTATAATCGTTCTAATCAGTGCACACAGTCCTGTATAATCAATTCTTGAGCTGAATCTTCTGTTAGCAGATCGATGAGCATAGTTTCTGTTAGAATTCTGTCATTTCTTACTCCGTTCAGTTTTACAATCTGAAGGTTTATCAGAAACCTGTCGTTTAGACTCTTTGTGTCAGAATCCTTTCCAGGAATTTCTCGGAAGTTGAAACATATTTGCAAAAGGAAAAAGCAACAGAGTAAAACAACAACTATCTGCAAATGGACAAAGAACACAAAAGGGCAATTGGCAAAGAAACTTGACTACTTCTGTGACATATAACACTGCCAGATAATAAGTGAACTTATCACTGACAACCAGGGCAGATCAGAATTTTAGGAATGCTATCTAATTTTGAGACGTCTATATTAATAACATTTACCCATCAAATACCAGATAAGAAAGTCTATTGTCACTTATTTCACAATGTTTCCCATTTAATTTAATAGACCAAATAAGCCAAATTACTTTAGCATTTTTCTCCTTGTAGGAAGAGAGAGCAAATTTCTTTGAGAAGTCTCAGGGACCCTCTGAAAATTCTCAGAGTAATCATTCTTCTGTCTACCAGGTCTAAAGAATGCCTTCATTCAGGATTTGAATATTTTTGAGTGAGAAGCTTGTCACAACATATCAAAAGTTTTTAAAATGTTCAAATAGCAAACAACACTCACTGTGAAACAATGCTCAGGTATCCATTCAAAGTGATAACAGAAAGAGTCAAAAATATTAAGAGTAACCTCAGCCATTATTTTCACAAAACAGATTTGTCTCTTAGGTAGACGTACTCAAAGGAACAGCTCTTACATCCTCTTTACCAAGAGCAGATCAAAAGTTCAAGAAAATGTATCCTTTTAAAGAAAACCAAATTTGAATTTCTGCACCTACTTATTATTAACATTCAAACTCATTCACTTAATTGAACTTACTTTAGTCTACTTGAGCAGGCATAAAACTCATTTCAGAATTTCTACTTCACAAACCTTCTACATCTTTCTTTTTCATTTTCAGTACTTGTCCCAAAATCTTTCTTTTTTCCTTTCTAGTACATCAGGAGCAATTTATCTTTCTTAACCCATCAAACAAAAATATTTCCATTCTTTATACCTTTTTCCTGAAAACATACATTTTAACTTCCTTGAATACAGAGCTCTTTTTCTTAGTAAATTTCTGTAGCTTTAATTCCATAGGTAAGTTAGAACCTTTAACGCTTAACGGACCTAGTAAACACTAAAAAGGTAAACAATTATGAAATGTCTTTTATATCAGCATTCTAAACACTTCACAACTTAAGAAACATGCCACTTCGCAATAAAACCAAGGCATGCTTTTTGATACACCCAAACGCTTTTAGCCTCTTCCATAAGAAGCCAAAAGTAGATAACTTAGATATGTTTAACAATAATGTGTGAGTGTTCCGTTCTATCCAAAAATGACCCGCATATTCATCTTTTTATCATTTAACTTAACTTGGCAAAACTCAAGATTGTTACCAAAAAGGATTTCGAAGCTGTTTTTTTCCCCAAGTATACAGACCATAAAAGTTATTGTACTCACTTTTATGAGTTTTATGTATTTAAACCATTTGTTTCCAACAATTATGTTCACATTACTATGGAAACCTCATGAGGCATTAGACAAAACCGGTCATCAT
The DNA here is from genome assembly GCF_041296235.1 of Equus asinus. Lineage (NCBI taxonomy): Eukaryota > Metazoa > Chordata > Mammalia > Perissodactyla > Equidae > Equus > Equus asinus. The sequence continues at coordinate 40,997,706 of NC_091816.1, read as the reverse complement.
TTAAAGCTATTATTTTGCTGACAAATTTAACAGACTACGTGGACTTATATGACTAGTAAACCAAGTCTGAATGCCTGCATCCTATGCAAATACTGACAACTCTGACAAGAAGACAATTTTCAATGAAACCAACAAACTTAAAGAAGCTTTCATTTACCAAAGGTTAATTCACGTCACGTTAACTTTGAAAGTCACTCTGTTAATTTCAACTACATTTAGAATTTAAGAAAGCACTTGCTTTAAGCCAAGTAAACAGAGATCTTAATTTTGGCCAGACCATCCAGGGGTTAAAATATCACACGTATAATGTACACATAGACACATATACACAGAGACTGTACAACTATTGTTTTAAAAACTACTGCCATGAATCAGGTACAATAATATAAAGCTCACCAGTTACAAATCAAAACTTTGTTTTGAGCCTTTTTACTAATACTTATGGAGAAGACCCTCAAGATGCTAGACTTTATTCAAGGGCACACTTATGGCCATTTATCCTTTCCCCTCCTTTTTTTTTTTCAGTCTTAAGAATGAGTGATATGCTAGATAGTAGTTCCTGGAGAGGGGGGAAGATAATCCTTTTCATGGTAAAGGAACAAGGTGGAATCTGAACTGCCTCTAGAACTGTATTTCCAGTCTTGCAAGGATTTTCTAAGGACAGTTGCTCTTGATTTCTCAGAAACTGGACTGTAACTTGAAGGACGTTCTAGGTTGATCTACCTGTCCAACTGCACCAGAAAGGCAGAGAGAAACATCACACATTTTCTACCAGCTGGAGTTTCTGGGGCATAACCCATACAATTGAAAGTGTTTCTAATTAGTTAGAATGACCCTGAGTGATGAGTCTTAAGGGATGCTTATCTCATTCCCCACGGCAGTAAAGCCAGTGTCCGACTGACAGTGAAGTGGAGAAGGGTGGAGTGCATACAAAGGGCTTGAACTGGCTGGAGGCCGGGGCTCCGAGTACCCGGGTTGAGAATGAAGTTCCTTGCAAAATGTGTTCGAGTTTTCCGATTTTACAGAAGTTCCAGGTTCTGGTCAGGTCCAGCCTGAACTTAACCAAGACTTGGTGACAACAGAGGACATGATGAGCAAAACAAAGAAAGGAAATGAAGACATCAGACCTCACCCTCATGGCCGCTCAAAGAGGGTTCTCAAGAGAAGACTCACTCAACAGTTCCCGTACTGGGGCACACTACTGTAGCATGACAGTTCACAGAATAAATCACAGGTCTGCCACCCTCATAGCCAACTCAGTAGGTGACTAAAACACTCAATGAGTCAACCCCCAAGAGAGGGCACCCTACTTGGGCTTTCCGGGGTGATCAGGCACAGAAATGCCAAGTTTGGACTCCCAGGGGTGGAGGCCATGACTGTTGACAGATTTCTTTGCTTCCCTGTTGCAAAGCTCAAAAGGAGACGAAAATCGCCATTGCAACTCTAAGAAAGATGAAAGAGACAGGTCCATTACCTTGAAAATCCCCCCTGAACCTGGGGTAGCATCCTACCTGTCATTCCTACTGTGGGGTTCCTATAACAAGGGGTGATGGGGGTGTCCCCCAGCATTGCCTCCATTGCATATCTTCCCTGGTATGCCTGGAAGTTACAGGTGCCTGGTGAACATCTTTCCTATTCTGCATGGCAGTAATAGGTGCCTGGTGAATGGTCCCCAAGAGAAAGGGAGAAGTTCAAGAGAGAACAGGATGGAGAAAATTAGTGAGGCATTCTCCGCTGCTCTGGGGGACATTCTACCCAATTGTGTGTTGGAGGCATTCCCTGAGAAGGGCTTCCCATACGCAACCACAGGTTAGACTTTGGTACTTTCCTTGAACTGGAGTCGCAATTGGGACATTCACACAGTTCAGAGCATGGTCAGGTGCCATGGGAGGTATCCCAATCCAACCTTAGGTAAAGAAACCTTCCAGGGGAGTCTTGCAGATTGCCGACCATCCTAATAACTTAAGTGACCGACCCGTGCCCACCTAAAATTTGTATATTAGAGATAGAGTCAGGAAGGAATGGAGTAATTCACTCTACATCGCCCTTAGGCTTAAGGTACTGATTCTCTTCAAGCTGAATGCCATGATTTGCCCCATAGAGTAGCCATGGGCAGCAAACGTGGATTCTTACAGCTATCCAAGACAGTTCCTGATGGAGAAGTGAATTGTGATTCATCCTCGAAGCTGATGAGTCGGAAGAAAGATTTCTTGGTCTCTCAAGGCCTGGCAGAGGTGCTCTTTTATTTAGAGAATGGTACAGGATAACATAGGGACAGGACCTATGGGGAGTAAAGAGTTGCTTCATGGGGACAGGACCTATGGGTAGTGAAGAGCTGCAGGCATGGGAACTGGATGCATGGGCAGTGAATAGCTGCTGCTGCTGCATGGGGAAAGGAGCCATGGGCAGTCAGATGTCCTGCCGCTGCCCTGAGTTGAGGGTAAGGGCAAATTTTATAAGGCATGGGTACGTGACATTTTTACTGAAAAAAGAAAAGATGATGTAAAAAGCCATTAAATGACTTCAGTACAGATGGAGTCTGGTTATTGTGTGGTCGTATAACATTAGATACGAATTTGGCCATATAGATAGGCATGTAGGTGAGCATCGCCTGGGCTTCTCTCACTGGGGCACCTCTAATTCATACTAAAAAAAATTCACCGGGTCATATGCTTTGACATGTAGGCCAGGTAACCTTGGGCTTTTCGAGCTGGGGCAGCCTTAATCCACATCAATCGTCGTTGTGTTTCTCAGCTATCTCCCATAGATACGCTTATCAGTCCGTTCTCCTTCATTCCAAGTTATGAATTTTGTGTTTCTTTAATCACCATATGTTCTCTAGGCTGATGTGTGAGTGTTTTCATGATTGTTGGGCATTGCCTTTGAATTTCCATCGTTCACTTGAAGGAATCTTTGCTATCCTAGCCTAGGTCCAACTGAGCACTGAGAACACGAGGTGATCTTGGTTGCTTTGACATTCTGAGATCAGAAACTCCAAATTCTAGGTTGTCCAGGCAACCACCTTATGGACATAATGTTTCTGAGACAAATTAGAGAAATCTGATGAATTCCTGTCTCCAGGTAAGATATTTTTATGTCTCTTTTCTAAATTTGGGAAGGCTGGAACTTGACCCTGGATCCATGGTCCTCCTAGTAGATTACATCTAGATACTGCTTTACTTTATTTCTGTAGGGTTTGTAAGTTGATTTACACCCTAAGCTCTGGCATGTTTATGTTTCATTAAATATAAGTGTAATGTTCTAATTTTCAGCCAACTTCCTCACATATGCTGTCAAAACACATAGTCAATAATCTTCTACGGCCAGAGATGGGAGAGAATTTCACTGGTGCCAAACTGAGCACTCTAGCTTTGGATGTCAGCCTTCACTTTGGATTGGTGATTCCCAGAGGGAATGAAAAAATCCAAAAAGGCGTGCTGATTTGGGGCATAAAGGATTTGAGGCTGAAAGAGATTAGAGAAGATGAACTTCCAAGGACTGTGAATCTCCTCCAAATGCTTAATGATGCTACAGAAAGTAGACCATTGCAAATAGATTATGGGGAATACTATGAAGAGAATGTGTTCCGTGCTAAACAGATGAACCAAGGGAAAATGTTACCGTCTATGATGTTATGAGTAATTACATTCACGAATAATCACAGCAGGCCATCTTCTTCCCAAGTTCAGGAAAAATATGGTTCCACAAGTAAAATTCAGGGCCAGCCATGTGTTCAGGAGTGTAAGTGCCCACATTCCTATTGGGTGGCTTGGGATTCATGGATTCGCATCACTGGTGCTGATCAGATTAGTAACGTTGGGAAAGATAGATTTCATGGTATGGTGTGTACAGAGATCACAAAGAAGTCGAATTTGTGAGCATACATTAGAGATAGGCAATAGGAAAAAAACATGAAAATATTGCAATCTATGACACATCTGGTACACTTCCCTAAATACAGACTGAAGGAAGTGATGTGACCTTCATAGGTTGAATTGGCGGACTGCATGAGATGACACGATCATTGCACATCAGAGGCTTGAGTGGGCAACTTCAACTTTGGATGGACTCCAGGATTTTCACTGGGGAAAGTCTACACATTCGGCCATATTCACAAAATGTAACAGATAAAACCCAGGATAAACTTAAAGTAAAGAAACCATGTCTAGAGGGAATGTAGTAGACATTTAAAAGTTCAAGGATAAAGTTAGAAACCCACAAGAAATCCAGGAAATGGAAAACTATTCAAGCTGGAAAGGGACAGTAGTCATGTGCATAGAAGATGCTGGGACAACTTAGAAGTTTGAGGGAGTTTATGACATCACAGTGAACATGTCACCCAAGATGGCCTCACGGTTATAGTCTGAGGATTGTCCTAGGCTACGATACTCAAGTTAGAGATACCCAGAAGAGAATTTAAAAACAGAAACCAGGCACTGAAACTTGAAGAGAGAGAATACATGCTGATTAAAGGGGTAAGAAAGAAGTCATTGTGAGGAAGCAATAATAGGGGGACAAGCACTGAGTGGAGAACATTGTAATCTACTCAAGTGTATGGGGAGGCCATGCTGATGCAAGCTTGAAACTTGATTTGAAACCAGAGGCTGGACTTGGGGCTTATAAGACCTACATTGTCCTTCTGCCTTAATCATAATCCAAAATTAAGAATGATCTCCTGAGGACACTGTAGACAATGATTGATGCTTCCTTTCCTATGCCCCTAGCATTCATTGAAGAGAAGTCTCACTTTCCATAGCTCTGGCATTACAGAGGCCCATTGGGTACATGCTAATCTGTCACAAGATATCTCTTTGAACCCTTGAAGGAATGGACCCCCGTCATGCTTCGTGTATGTCCCATTGTTTGACAGGGCTCCAGAATTGTGCTGAGAATCACCCTATTCCAGACGGATTCGTTGCTTTGTGAGGGCTGCCCACCAGGCTAGTATGCTTGGTTTGGCTTCAATGAAATTCTCTCCCCGTATCTCTTGAAGTAGAATGATTATTAATATCGTGTTTTGAGAGCATATGTAAGGAGGTTGGCTCAAAATTAGAACATTACAATTATGTTTATAGAAAAATAAACATGGCAGAGCTGAGGATGTAAATCGAACAAGTAAAACACTCTATAGAAATATAGTAAGCCAGTATCTAGACGTAATCTAGTGGAACACTCAAGGATCGGGAGTAAAGTTCGAAACTTCCCAAATCCAGAAATGAGACAGAAATGTATCATACCTGGAGCGGAGTTCATCAGATTTCTCTAATATGTCTCGGAAACATAATGTCCATGAAGGCGGTTGCCAGCACAACCTCGAATCTGGAGTTTCTGATCTCAGAATGTCAAAGCAACCAAGATGACCACGTGTTCTCATGGCTCAGTGTCACCTCGGCCAGGATAGCAGTTTCCTACAGCTGACCGATGGAAATTCCAAGACAACACACAACAATCACGAAAAGACTCAGACCTCGGCATACAGAACATATGGTGATTACAGAAATATAAAAGTCATAGCTTGCAATGAAGGAGAACGGACTGATAAGCATATCGAAGAGAGATAGGTCAGAAAGACCGTAACGATTAGACTTTGGAAAAGAGGAAAAAATCCCTGAAAATGGAAGGCCAATAGAAATCACATCTGAATAATCCACAGTGAAAGACTTCAGTCATTAGACAGACTCTGACTGGACGTTTGAAATTCCGAGAAAGTCACAACGCCAAAAACTGCAGCGAAGGTCAAACCTGGACTAACTGGGAAGGGTGAGTTATGGGACTGCTCCACGCGGGCTCTGAAAGCCTGCATCCAGGAAGCTAGACAGGACAGCAGACACACGATTCTGACAAATCCTCCGACATCACAGAGGGCCAGAAAAAGAAGCTGGCCTCATCTACACAGGGCCAGAGGTGGGCTCAAGTAGCATATTCAAGTCACCTCCCACTCAACTGCAGGTTGCCAATGGAACACGAAAGGGGCCGGCCAGTGGGGAAGTGGTGAAGTCCGCGCATTCTGGTTCGGGAACCCAGCTTTGGCCACATGGAATCCTGCAGGTGAGCATCCTCACGGCTCGTCCAGCCATTCTGGGGCAGATGTGTGAGGTAGTGTGGAGGTAGATGGGAAACGACATTAGACTTCTCCACTCTTCCACAGCAAATACAGCAACATGGCCCGCATATGTGAGCGCAGCCATAAACTTCTGCCAAAACAAAGCCAAGCGAAAGTTGCAAAGAATTGAAAAATTGAACCTCACAAAAGAAAGCATGCCAGTAAGAAGTAAAAGATATCTATCAATAACCTTGGCCAAACAGGAGAAAGCTATGGAAACCAAAATCCAGCAAAGATTCTGGGGAAGAAACTCCAGAAGACAAAAGGAGACGGAAGGCTATTCCGTGTTCTTCGAATGGAAGAACTAACACACTTGAAGCGTCCATACCACATAAAGCCATCTCTGGATTCCATGCAGTCCCAGTCAAAGTCGCAGCACTATTTCCCACAGAAATGGAAGAGAGAATCCTAGAGTTTCTATCCAGCAACAAAGGACACTGAATAGCCAAAGGAATACTGAGGAAAACGGACAAAGCAGCAGGCATCGCACTTATTGATTTCCAGATATAGGACGAAGTGCTAGGTACGGAAACAGCACAGCCTGGCGCCCAAAAGAGGCACACAGACCCATGGAACAGAATCGAGAGCCCAGAGGTCAACTGACACACATATGGACAGCCCATTTTCGACCAGGGAGCCAAGAGGAGACAGCAGAGAAAGGAGAGTCTCGACAAGAAATGGTGCTGGGAAGACAGCACAGCCACATGGAACACAGTGAGAGTAGACCGTGATGTTACACCAGGGACACACACCACCTCGAAATGGATTAAAGCCTTGAACGGAAGACTTGAAAACGTACAGCTTCTAGGAGAAAACGCAGGCAGCTTGTTCTTTGCCATCTGGCTTAGCCACCTGTTTGGAAGAAGCATGTGTGACCGGGCAAGGGAAACGAAGGAAACAAGAAACAAGCGGGACTCCATCCAACGCAGAAGCTTCTGCCCAGACAAAGACACCATGGACTGACTGCAAAGACTGTGCAACAACTGACAGCAGATGTTTGCAAACCGCACATCGGAGAAGGGGTGAACAGCCATAAGATCCAATGAACTCATACGTATTCACAGGAAACAAAACAGCGAGCCCAATAAAACCAGGGCAAAAGATGGAAACAGACAGCTCTCCCAGGATGATAGAAAGATGGACAACAGGCTGTATGAAAACATGCTCGTCATCGTTAAGTCTCTGCCCAATGCAAATACGAACGGCACTGAGATAGCAGCTCACAGTGGTCAGAATGGCTATAAGGATGAAGACAGCAACCAACAAGATTCAGAGAGTAGGCGGAGAGAAGGCAAGCCTCCTGCCCTGCTGGTGGGAGTGTAAACCTGTGCAGCCACTACGCGAAGTGGTGTGGAATTGCCTCAGAATTTTCAGAATCCATCTACCACATGATCCAGGTATTCCTCTGTGGCGTATATATCCAAAGATCTTGGAAATACTAATGCACAGAGATCCGTGCATCACTGTATTCCCCACAGCCTTACTCCTGATATGCAACATTTGGAAGCCTCCCTGATGCCCATCAAGGGACAAATGGAGAAGGAAGATGGGCTATAGCCACAAAATGGCATAGCACTCAGCTGTAGGGACACATGCAGTGCAGCCATTTGTGACCACCTGAATGGCTCCTGAGGGTATCAGGGCAACTGAAACAAGCACTGGGGTAAGGTCAAATACCACAGGATCTCACGTACAAGGAGAAGAGGAAAAATGGACCAACAAACAGGTAGCAGGTGACATAGGATTGGCAGTTCCCAGAGGGAAAGTTGTCGGGGGACGGAGGGACAGAGTTGATTAGGCACAAGTGTGTGGTGAGGGCCTGTAATTAGGCTTACGCTGGTGAAGATGATGTAGCCTACACATAAGTCTAAATCTATGAGGATGTAGATTTGAAAGCTATAGGATGTTAGAATGCAGGGTTACGGAAATCAATTCACATAAAATCAAAACTCCAAAAACGGGTGCAGATTTACGGCCTAAAGCTTTGGAGGCTGAAAGACATTAGAGAAGATGAACATCCAAGGATTAGCATTCGCCTCCAAATGCTTAATGATGATACAGAAAGGTAGACCTTTGCAAAGAGATGAAGAGGAATACTACCAAGAGAACATGGTCCGAGCCAAATCATGAATCAACGGAAAATGTTACCGACCCTGATGTTACTACTGCTTCCCTTCACGAATGATCAAAGCAGGCCAACATCTTCCCAAATTCAGGCCAAAGGTTGGTCCAAAAGCTCAATTTGGGGCCGGGCTGTGGTGTAGCAGGTAAGTGCCCACATCCGCTTGAGCGGCCTGGGCTTCACCGGCTAGCATCACGCTTGGGGATCAGATTACTAGCATTAGGAAATACAGATTTCAAGGTCTGGTGGTCACAGAGATCATAAAGAAGTAGAAATGGTGAGGAGACCTTATCAGTACGCACCAGAAAAGGATCCACGAGAATATTACAATCTATGAATGCATAAGGAACACTTCCCCAAATGATGAAGGAAGGAAAACATGTGACCTGCCAAGGTGGAATTGTCAGACTGCTAGGAGATCACACGATCAGTGTGCATCAGGGGAATGCCTGGGCAACTTCAACATGAGAGGGCCTCCTGGACGTTCTCCCATTTGGCCATATCCACAAAAGATAAGAGATAAAACCCGGGATAAGCTTAAAGGAAAGAAACCGGTGTCTAGAGGGAACATAGGAGACCCTTCAAGTCCTTGGAGAAAGTTACAAACCGACAAGAAATCCAGAGCAAGGAAAACTATCCTACCTTGAAAGGGGGACTAGTCAGATTGGGATGAGATGGCTCTGAAACACTGTGTGCATTGAGGTTGTCTGGACAACTTAGAATCTGAGGGTGTTTATGACATCACGGTGAACATGTCACCCAAGATGGCCGCATGTTTACAGTCCGAGGATTGGCCTAGTCTAGGACACTCAAGTGAGAGATACCCAGAAACAGCTTTTCCAAACAAAAACTTGAAAGGATCAAACAGACTCTGATTCAAGGGAGAAGAAAGGAATCATTGGGAACAAGGGATAATAGATGGACAAGCACAGAGAGGAGAACATTGTCACCTGCTCATTTAGATGGTGAGGTCGTGCAGATTCAATCTTGGAACTTGATTTGAAACAAGAGGCCAGACTTGGGGCTTATCAGACCTACATTGTCCTTCTGCCTTACTCATAATCCAAAGTACAGAATGATCTCTTGGGGACGTTGAAGAGAAGAATCGAGGACTCCTTTCGTAGGCCCCTAACATCCTTTGAAGATTACTCTACATTTGCATAGCTCTGGCCTCATGGGGGCCCACTGACTACCTGCTAAGGTTTCCCAAGAGATCTCTTTGAAGCCTTGAAGGCATGGACGCCTGTCATGTTTGGGGTATGTAGCTTGGTTTGGAAGGGCTCTAGAAGTGTGCTGAAAACACCCTTTTCCAGAGGGCTTCATTCCTGTGTGAAGGCTGCCCTCCCAGGCTACAGTGCTCAGTTGGGCTCCAATGAAATTAACTCCCCCATCTCTTGCCGTAGAAGGAGTACTGATTCTGTGTTTTGACACCACATGGAAGGAGGTTGACTGAAAACCAGAACATTACCATGATATTTAAAGAAAAATACACACGCCAGAGCTGAGGATGTCAATCAAACAGTAACAGACTCTGTAGAAATAAAGTAAGCCAGTATCTAGATGTAATCTAGGGGAGCGTTCAAGGTTCAGGGCTGAACGTCGAAACTTCCCAAATCCAGGGGAAGAGACGGAAGGATTTCTCACCTGGAGAGAGGAATTCATCAGACTCATCGAATTTGTCTTGGAACCATTGGGTCCGTGAAGGTGGTTGCCAGGACAACGTCTAACCTGGAGTTTCTCATCTCACAATGTCAAATGAAACAAGATGGACACGTGTCCTCAGTTCTCAGTTGGACGTAAGCTAGGATAGCAAAGATTCCTTCAATTGACAGATGGAAATTCAAAGACAACATCCAACAATCACCAAAGCACCCACACGTCGGCCTACAGAACATATGGTGATTAAAAAAATACAGAATTCCTAACCTAGAATGAAGGAGAACCCACTGATAAGCATATCGAAGGGAGAGAGATCAGAAAGACCACTACGATTAGACTATGGAAAGAAAACAAGCTCCCAGAAATGGAAGGCAAACAGAAATCACACATGAATAATCCACAGTGAATGAAGTCAGTGTTTACAAAGAGTCTGCTTGAACATTTGAAAGTCCGAGAAAGTCACAACCCCCAAATTTGCAGTGAATGTCAAACCTGGGCTAACTGGGAAGGGTGAGTTCTCAGACTGCTCCAAGCTGGCTCTGAAACCCTGTGTCCATGATGCTTGCTGGGACAGCAGAGACCCAATTCTGACAAATCCCAGTGGCCCGGAAAAACCACCTGGCCTCGTTTACACTGGACCAGATTTGGGCTCAAGTAGCATATTCAAGTCACATTCCACTCAACTGCAGGTTGCCAATGGAACACGAAAGGGGCCAGCCAGTGTTGCATAGGTGACGTCCACGTGTTCTGTGTCGGCAGCATGTGGTTGGCCGCATGGAATTCTGGGGTGAGCCTCCTCACCGCTCGTGCAGCCTTTCTGGGGCAGGCGTCCGAGGTAGTGTAGAAGCAGATGGGAAGCGACGTTAGACTGGGCCAGTCTTCATCAAAAAATACGGCAGCGTTGCCAGCAGATATGAGCACAGCAGTAAACATCTGCCTAAACAAAACCAATTAAAAGTTGCAAATGATGGAAAAACTGAACCTCAAAAGAAAAAAAGCATGCTAGAAAGAAAAACAAGTAATCTAGGGATAACCTGCACAAAACAGGTGAAAGCTATGTAAACCGAGAAATAGCAAACCTTTGGGAAAGAAATTCCAGAGGACACAAGGAAACGGAAGGGAATTCAGTGCTCTTGGAATGGAACAAAACGAAGAAAGCATGAAGTATCATCACAATGATTCCTTTCTCATGCCTTGGATCAGTGTCTCATTGGTCTCTTCAAGTTTCTGTGCCCGGTTTCTGTTTGGAAAAGCTGTTTCTGGGTATCTCTCACTTGATTTTCCTAGCCTAGGCCAATCCTTGGACTGCAAACATGTGGCCATCTTGGGGGACATGTTCACCGTGATATCATAAACACCCTCAGAATTCTAAGTTGTACTGACAACCTCCATGCACTCAGTGTTTCAGAGCCATCTCATACCAGTCTGACTACTCCCGTTTTCCAAGTAGGATAGTTTTGCCAGTTTTGGATTTCTAGTCGGGTTCTAACTTTCTCCTCGAACTTTGAAAGGTCTACAACATTCCCTCTAGACACGGGTTTCTTTCCATGAAGTTTATCCCCGGTTTTCTCCCTTATCTTTTGTGGATGTGGTCAAAATGGTGGACCTTCCCCAGAGAAATTCCTGGAGCTCCTCCCAAGTTGAATTTACGCAGGCAATTCTCTGATGTGCAATCAGCGTGTCATCTCCTAGGAGTCTGACAATTCCACCTGGGCAGGTCACATGTTTTCCTTCCTTCATCATTTGGGAAATTGTACCTTATGCATTCATAGGTTGTAATATTCTCAGCCTTCATTTTCCAGTGTGTATTGAAAATGTCTCCTCAGAATTTCTACTTCTTTATGATCTCTGTGCCCACCATACTGTGAAATCTGTATTTCCTAATGCTAGTAATCTGATCTGCAACCCTGATGATAGCAGGTGAAGCCCGGGCCGCCCAATCAGAACTTGGGCACTTACCTGCTACACTACAGGGCCGACCCTGAATTAGGCTTTTGTTCAAAGATTTGGCCTGTTCTTGGGAAGATGTTGGCCTGCTTCAATCATTCGTGAAGGCAGTTAGTAACATCATGGACGGTAGCATTTTCCACTGGTTCATGAGTTTAGCATGGAACACGTTCTCTTGGTAGTGTTCCTCTTCATCTCCTTGCAATGGTCTACCTTTCTGTAGCGTCCTTAAGCATTTTGAGGTGATTACCAATCCTTCGAAGTTCATCTTCTCTAATTTCTTACAGACCCCAAAGCTTTAAGCCGTGAACCTTAACGTCTTTTGGGAGTTTTGATTTTACGTCAATTGTTTGCCATAACCCAGCATTATAACATCCTATACCTTTCAGATCTACATCCTCATAGATTTAGACTTCTGTGTACGTTACATCATCTTCACTACCGTAAGCCTAATTACAGGCCCTTACCACACTCTTGTGTCAAATCAACTATTTCTCCCTCTGGGCCCCGCCACCTTTCCCTCTGGGAACCAGAAATCCCATGTCACGTGCTACCTGTTTCTTGGTCCTTTTTTTCCTCTTCTCCTTGTAAGTGAGACCCTATGGTATTTGACCTTCCCTCTGGGGCTTGTTTCCATGCCCCTAAAACCCTCAGGAGCCATTCTGTTGGTCACAAATGGCTGGAAGGCATCTGTTCCTGCAGCTGAGTGCTATGCCGTTGTGTGGCTACAGCCCATCTTTCTTGTCCCTTGATGGGCACCAGGGAGGCTTCCCTGTCTTTGATATGGGGAGTAAGGCTGTGGTGAGCACAGCGGTGCACGGATCTCTGTGCATTAGCGTTTGCAAGTTCTTTGGATATATATGCCACTTAGGAGTACCTGGATCATGTGGTAGATGGATTCTGAAAATTCTGAGGCAATTCCACACCACTTTGCGTCGTGGCTGCACCGGTTTACACTCACACCAGCAGTGCAGGAGGCTTCCCTTCTCTCCACCTCCTCTCTGAAACTTGTTGGTTCCTGTCTTCATCCTTATAGCCATTCTGACCACTGTGAGCTGCTATCTCAGTGCCGTTCGTATTTGCATTGAGCAGAGACTTAATGATGATGAGCATCTTTTCATACAGCCTGTTGTCCATCTTTCTATCTTCCTGGGAGAGCTGTCTGTCTCCATGTTTTGCCCAGGATTTATTTGGCTCTTTGATTTTTTTCCTGTGGAGACGTATGACTTCATTGGATCTTTTGGCTATTCACCCCTTCTCCGATGTGTGGTTTGCAAACCTGCTGTCGCAGTTGTGACGTCTTTGCACTGAGTCGATTGTGTCGTTGGCTCAGCAGAAGCTTCTGTGTTGAATGAATCCCGCTTGTTTCTTGTTTCCTTTGTTGCCCTTGCCCAGTCACACATGCTTCTTCCAAATAGGCGGCCAAGCCAGATGGCAAAGAGCAAGCTGCCTGCATTTTCTCCTCGAAATGTCACAGTTTCAAGTCTTCCATTCAAGGCTTTAATCCATTTCGAGGTGGTGTGTGTGCCTGGTGTAACATCATGGTCTACTCTCATTGTGTTACATCTGGCTGTGCAGTCTTTCCAGCACCATTTCCTGTCTAGAGTCTCTTTTCTCCGCTTTCTCCTCTTGGCTCCCTGGTCGAAAATGGGCTGTCCATAGGTGTGTGAGTTGATTTCTGGGCTCTTGATTCTGTTCCATGCATCTGTGTGCCTCCTTTGCAGACCAGGCTGTGCTGTTTTGGTACCTAGCTATTCGTCCTATATGTGGCAGTAAGAAAGTGTGATAATTGCTGCTTTGTTCGTTTTCCCCAGGATTCCTTTTGCTATTCAGGGTCCTTTGATGCTGGATAGAAACTTTAGGATTCTCTCTTCTATTTCTGTGGGAAAGATTGCTGCAACTTTGACTGAGACTGCATGGAATCCAGACATTGCTTTGTCGACAAAAGTATTCCGTAACCAATCTGTAAATGAAAATTTGGGGGAGTTTATTCTGAGCTTCAATCTGGGGATTATAACCCGGGGCCTTTCTACCCAAAGGAAGAAAGAGCATCAGAGAAGTGGGGTGCACAGACTGGTTGTATTCCCCTCATAGAGGATGTTCCACATAGGATTGAAATGTCCCATTTACAATAGTCGCAAGACTGCTTTGTTGGCACAGCGATTGATGGAAATAGCAGGTAGGTCTTCTGTCTCAGTGAACACAGTAGGCTGGCAGTCTGTGGTCTCCAGCTGACTGGTCACAGGTGAGCTGGTTGGTCAAAGGTGAGTGCAGCAATCAGTTCCTAGCCTAGGGAGAAATGCTTGTCCCTAAAGAGATGCTAATATGGGGGGAAGTGGCACCTTTATCTCAAGGGCCATAGGAAATGTCTAAGCAGATATGCAATGTGTGCTAAATAGCCATAGTCAGGCCCTTTTGGAAAAAACAAAATCATGCCGAATTAGGTCTATACCAAATGGCTTCCTCATATAGTCCAATATATCCAATTGCTTCCCATTTTTATTTGTCAGCTTTATGCCATATGGACGTTTGAAGTGTGTCTGTTGTTCCATTCGAAGGGCACTGAATAGCCTTGCATTTCCTTGTGTCTTGTGGAATTTCTTTCCCCAAAACTTTGCTAGTTTTTGGTTTTGATCGCTTTCTCCTGTTTGTCCAAGGTTATTCGCAGATATCATTTTCTTCTCACTGGCATGGGTTTTTTTTGAGGGTCAGCTTTTCTATTCTTTGCAACTTTTAATTGGTTTTGTTTGGCAGAAGTTTATGGCTGTGCTCAAATCTGCTGGCCCTGCTGCCCTCTTTGCCGAGGAAGAGTGGCGCTGTCTAAAATCGCTTCCCATCTGCCTCTACACTAGCTCGCACGCCTGGCCCAGAATGGCTGGACGAGCGTTGAGGAGGCTCACACCCAGGATTCCACGTGGCCGACCCTGGCCTGCCAACCCAGAACACGTGGACTTCACCGCTGGCCCACTGGCTGGACCCATTCGTGCTGCATTGGCAACCTGCGGTTGAGTGGAATGTGACTTGAATATGCTACTTGAACCCAACTCTGGCCCTGTGTAGATGAGGCCAGGTTGTTTCTCTGGCCCACTGTGATGTCGGAGGATTTTTCAGAATCGTGTCTCCTCTGTCCAGTCTAGCTTGGTGGACACAGGGTTTCAGAGCACACGTGGAGCAGTCTCATAACACACCCTCCCCAGTTAGGCCAGGTTAGACCTTCGCTGCAGTTTTTGGGGTTGTGACTTTCCCGGACTTTCAATTGTTCAAGCAGAGTCTGTCTAAAGACTGACATCTTTCACTGTGGATTATTGAGGTGTGATTTCTGTTGGCCTTCCATTTTATGGGACCCTGTTTTCTTTTCCATGGTCTAATCGTCATGTTCTTTATGAGCTTGTCCTTTGACATGCTTATCAGTGCATTCTCCTTCACTCCATTTTAGGAATTTTGTATTTCTTTAATCACCATATGTTCTGTAGGCCAAGGTGTGAGTCCTTTCGTGATTGTTGGGTGTTGTCCTGGAATTTTCATCGTTCACTTGAGGGAATCTTTGCTATCCTAGCCAGGATCCAACTGAGCACTGAGTACACGTGGTCATCTTGGTTCGTTTGACATTGTGGGATGATAAACTCCAGGTTCGAGGTTATCCTGGCAACCACTTTCACTGGCCCAATGGTTCCGACACAAATTAGATGAATCTGATGAATTCCTCTCTGCAGGTGAGAGACCTTCTGTCCCTTTTCTGGATTTGGGAAGTCTCGTGCTTGACCACCGATCCTTGAACTTTCCACTAGATTACGTCTAGATACTGGCTTACTTTATTTCTACAGGGTTTGTTATTTGTTTGATTTACATCCTCAGCTGTGGCATGTTTATTTTTCTTTAAGTATAATGGTAATGTTCTAATTTTCTGCCATCCTCTCTACGTGTGGTTTCGAAACACATAATCAATACTCCTTCTATGGTAAGAGATATGGGGAGAGAATCTCACTGATCCCACTGAGCCCTGTAACCTGGGAGGCCAGCCTTCACAAAGGATGGAAGCAGTCTGCAAAAGGGTACTTTTCAGCACACTTCTAGAGCCCTTCCAAACCAAGAGACATACCCAAGCATGGCAGGGGTCCATTCCTTCAAGGCATCAATGAGCTCTCTTGTGACATATTGGCATATACCCCGTGGGCCCCCGTGACTTGAGAGCTGTGGAAAGTGAGAATTCTCTTCAAGAATGCTAGGGGCATAGGAAAGGAGGCCTCGATTCTTCTATTCAATGTCCTCAATTGATCATTCTTGACTTTGTATTATGGGTAAGGCAGAAGGACAACGTAGGTCTGATAAGCCCCGGGTCCGGCCTCGTTTTTCAGAACACATTTCCAGCTTGAATCAGCATGGCCTCCGCAGGCTTCCGTAGATGACAATGTTGTCCTCTGAGTACTTGACCCTCTATTGTCTCTTCTTCCCAATGATTCCTTTCTCATCCCTTGAATTAGCGTCTCTTTGATGTCTTCAAGTTTCTGTGCCCGGTTTGTGTTTGGAAAAGCTGTTTCTGTGTACCTCTCACTTGAATATCCTAGCCCAGGCCAATCCTAGAGCTGGAAACCTATGGCCAACTTTGGTGACATGGTCACCGTGATGTCATAAACACGCTCAGAATTCTAAGTTGTCCTGACAACCTCCATGCACACAGTGTTTCAGTGCCATCTCATACCATTCTGATGACTCCCCCTTTCCAGGTGCGATAGTTTTCCTATTTCTGGACTTCTTGTCGGTTTCTAACATTATCCTAGAACCTTGAGAGTTCTACTACATTCCTTCTAGACAGTGGTTTCTTTCCTTTAAGATAGTCCTGGGATTTATCTCTTATCTTTTGTGGATGTGGCCAAATGTGTGGACTTTCCCCACAGAAAGTCCTGGAGTCCCTGCGTAGCTGAAGTTACCCAAGCAATCCTCTAATGAGCAATGATCATGTCAACTCATAGCAGACTGGTGTTTCCACCTTGGCAGGTCAGATGTTTTCCTTCCTTCATCATTTGGGGAAGTGTACCTGATGTGTTCATAGATTGTAATATTGTCATGGTTCATTTCCTGGTGTGCATTCATAAGGTATCCTCACAATTTCTACTTCTTCATGATCTCAGTCGGCACCATACCTTGAAATCTATATTTCCTAATGCTCCTAATCGGATCTGTACCTGAGATGCCAGCCTGCCAGGCCCAGGCAGCCCAAGTGGAACATGGACACTTACCCACTACACCAGAGGGCTAGCCCTGAATTGGACTTTTGGACCAACCTTTGGCTTGAACTTGGGAAGATGTTGGTCTGCATTGATTATTCGTAAAGGTAATTACCAGTAACATCGTGGACAGCAGCATTTTCAGTTGGCTCAGGAGTATAGCACGGGTCAGGTTCTGTTGGTAGTGTTCCTCTTCATCTGTTTGCAATGGTCTACTTTTATGTTGCATCATTAAGCATTTTGAGGTGATTATCAATCCTTTGAAGTTCATAATCTCTAAACTCTTTCAGCCTGCAAACTTTATCCCTTAAACCTGCTTGTCTTTATGGAGTTTTGATTTTAGGTGAATTGATTTCCATAACCTAGCATTAGAGAATCCTATAGCTTTCAGATTTACATCCTCATAGATTTAGACTTCTGTGTATGCTACATCTTCTTCCCCACAGTAAGCCTAATTACAGGCCCACACCCCACACTTGTTCCTAATCAACTCTTTCTCCCACCGTCCACTGCCACCCGTTCCCTCTGGGAACCACCAATCCCATATCACGTTCTACCTGTTTGTTGGTCCTTATTTTAATCTTCTGCTTGTAAGTGAGATGCGATGGTATTTGATTTCTCCCTTGGGCTTGTTTCAGTTCCCCTCCCACCCTCAGGAGTGATTCTGCTGTCACAAATCGCTGGACTGCACTCTTTCTTACAGCTGAGTGTTTTGCCTTTGTGTGGATATAGCCCAACTTCCTTCTCCATTGGTCCTTTGATGGGCACCAGGGCGGCTTCCAAGTCTTGGATATCGGGAGTAAGGCTGTGGTGAACACAGCGGGGCACGGATCTGTGTGCATTAGTGTTTCGCAGTTCTTTGGATAAACACGCTGGAGAGGAATAGCTGGATCATATGGTAGATGGACTTGGAAATTTCTGAGGCAATTTCACATGGCTATGCCTAGTGCCCTCACCGGTTTGCACTCCCACCAGAGGTGCAGGACTCTTCCCTTCTCTCCACCTTCTCTCTGACACTTGTTGTTTCCCGTCTTGTTCCTTATAGCCATTCTGAACAAAGGGAGCTGTCATCTCATTGCCATGAGGATTTGCGTTGGCCTTATACTTAATGGTGTTGAACATGTGTTCATACAGCTGTTGGCCACCTTTCTGTCTTCTTGGGGTAAATCTCTGTTTCCATCTTCTGCCCAGGTTTTAATGGGCTTGTTTTTTCTCTTGTGGAGACGTGTGTGGTCATTGGGTCTTTTGGCTATTCAGCCCTTCTCAGATGTGTGGTTTGAAACATCCTCTCCCTGTTGTTGTGCTGTCTTTGCATTGAGTGGACGGTTTCCCCGGCTTGACAGAAGCTTCTACGTTGGATGGAGTCCTGCTTCTTTCTTCTTTTCTTTGTTGCCCTTGCCCAGTCACACATGCTTCTTCCAAATTGGCGGTTACCCCAGATGGCAAAGAGCAAGCTGCCTGTGTTTTCTCCTAGAAGTTTCACTGTTTCAAGACTTCCGTTGAAGGCTTTAATCCATTTCGAGGTGGTGTGTGTGCCTGGTGTAACATCATGATCTACTCTTATTGTGTTACATATGGCTGTGCAGTCTTCCCAGCACCATTTATTTTAGAGACTCTTCTTTCTCCACTGTCTCCTCTTGCCGTCCTCATTGCAAATGCGCTCTCCATATATGTGTGAGTTGACCCTTGTGTTCTCCATTCTGTTCCATTGGTCTTTCTGCCTGTTTTTGGGACCTGGCTGTGCTGGTTCGCTACCAAGTGGTTCGTACTACATGTTGAAATCAAAGTGTGATACGTCCTGCTTTGTTCGTTCTCCTCAGAATTCCTTTGGGCATTCAGGGTCCCTTGTTGCTGGATAGAGACTTTAGGATTTTCTCTTCTATTTCTCTGGGAAAGATTGCTGCAAATTTGACTGGGATTGCATGCAACCCAGAGATTGCTTTATCCATTGCGGACGTTTCAGGTGTTTCAGATCTTACATTCCTAGAGCATGGAATACCCTTCTGTTTCCTTGTGTTTTCCGGAATTTCTTTCCCTCAAGCTTTGCTAGTTTTCGGTTTCCATAGCTTGCACCTGTTTGTCTAAGCTTATTCCTAGAAATCTTATTCTTCTTACTTGCATGTTTTTTTCCCAGAGGTTCAGTTTTTCTATTCTTTGAAACTTTTCATTGGTTTTGTTTTGGCAGATGTTTATGGCTGTGCTCACATCTGGAGGCAATGCTGCTGTATTAGCTGGGCAAGAATGACGCTGTCTGACGTTGCTTCCCATCTGCCTCTACACTACCTTTGACGCCTGCCCCAGAATATCTTGATCATCGGTGAGGAGGTTCACCTCAAGGATTCTGCATGGTCTGCTCTGGGTGCCGACCCAGAATTTGCGGACTTCACCAGTGCACCACTGGCCAGCACCTGTCATGTTCCATTGGAAACCTGCCTTTGATGTGGAATGTGATTTGAATATGCTATTTGGGACAAATCTTGCACTGTGTAGACGAGGCCAGTTTGTTTTTCTTCTCCACTGTGATGTCAGAGGATTGCTCAGAATTGTGTCTCTGCTATCACAGCAAACATCATCGACACAGGTTTTCAGAGCCAGATTTTAACAGTCTCATAACTCACCCTTACCAGTTAGCCTAGGTTTGACATTTGCTACAGTTTTTGTTTTTGTGACTTTGTCTTTTGAACGTTCAGGGAATGTCAAAAACGGACATCTTACATTGTGGATAATTCAGGTGTGATTTCTGTGTGCCTTCCATTTTCTGCGACGGTTTTTTGTTTTCCATGTTATAATTGTTGATATGGTCTCAGCGAGCTGAAGACTCGAATGAAAGATTTCTCGGACTTTGAAGGTCTGGCACTGGTGCTGTTTTATTTAGAGAATAGTACAGGATAGCATGGGGACAGGACCCATAGGTAGTGAAGAGTTGCTGCTGCTCCCTGGGGATGGGACCCATGATCAGTCAAAGCTCCTGCTGCTGCCCTGAGTTGAGGGTTAGTGCTAGTTTTATAAGTCATGGGTACATGATTTATTTTTACTGGAAAAAGAAATGATGTGGTAAAATGTCTTTAAATGATTTCAGTGCAGATGGGGTCTGCTTATTGTGCAGTCATGTAACTTTAGATACGGATCTGGCCCTGTAGATCAGCATGTAGCTGAGGATACGCTGAGCTTCTCTCCCTGAGTCAGCCCTAATTCCACCTGCTCATATAGTTTGGCATGTAGGCCAGATCACCTTGGGCTTCCCTAGCTGGGACAGCCTTAATCCACATCATAAACGCCCCCTGAACCCATTTGGACTGGAGAGGTTTGGGGATATGGACGATGGTCAGTCTTCTGTAACTACTTATGGCTGTACAAGGTTGCAGAGCTGTCCCTAAATGGGGTCACAGGTACAGGTAGGATGTTCAGTGGACTGGAAGGCTTCACCTGTGGAGTTCAAGGCTGACAAGGTATACAGAGCCTCTGGAGACGAGAGAATCATTTGACGAGAGGTGGTCCAGGAGGTGAAACTTTTTTCACATGCGGAAGACAGACAATAAAACAGACAACAAACTATAATAAGAAATACAAGCAGTATGTTTAACCCAATGTATAATGTATTGAAGTAGTGCAGAAACCTGGTCCTGACTTGGAGTTCAACCAATCGTTTAGAGTTAGGGTTGATAAGACATGGATTTAATTTGGTGGTTAGGATAGGAAGCCAGAAATATTTTGACGGTAGTCAGGAATATAGACTCAACATTCAGTTTTTATAATGGCATAGGTGCCCCCTTGTGCTGCTGTCAAGACATCCAGTGCCATTTGGATTTGGAGGACTGCCTTACACACTTGGGATACTTCTAAATTGAGCAGCAAAATGCTATGTTGTGCATCATTTAATGCCTTCATAATAAATTTGTTTAGGATTCCATGTGCAAGACGACACTTTCGATTCCTAATTGGGGAAGGAAAATTGCGGAAAGATGGTCATACCAGTGGAAGACAGACCTGGTTCAGTGCTGCTGCAGGTTGGGTAGGATAGCAGGAGGAGATGTAGTAACTGTAGTTCTACGCTGCATCCAGACAAAGCCTAGTGTGCATCGTGCAATCCACTTAGGTGGCAGCCAAGGCCATAAATTGGAGCCGCATAGCCACTGAGCACCATTAGGGACTAACCATATCGTGCTGGGCTGTCTATCCAAGTCAGTCCCAAACCAATCAGTACTTTTTTAAGACTATGATATGAGAACACATATAACAGCGAATTTTTCCCATAAGTCGGCTGTTATTAGGCCATGTATCACAAGTGTGATTGGTTTGTTCTCAACAGAGAGTGTCCTTTTACTGAGTTGACCACTAGTAGGAGTGAACCAAATACATTCATCCCAAATTTCATATGGTCCATCCTGTGTGTATCGATAAGTTGCGGACTTTACCTTGGGAACTTGTTTCTGATCCACCTGTGATAAGGCAAATGTAGTTAGTATTTGGGGAGTAGTTTTAAAGGAAAATGTTTGATTGTGGCCAGGGAACTCGCATGTGTCAGACATAGATGAGCACAAGGAGACATTACGATTAGTAATACATGAATCTTGTGGATGAAAAGAGCTAGAATCTAATATCCATGAATGCCTACTATAGCTTCTACAGAAACATAATTTTTTCTCTCTTAAATCACCCTCATTTTTACAAAAGATAGCCAAATCAGGATTAACAGGTTTGCAAGTAAAGTGTAGTTTCAATACAACTTGCTCCAATTATTTACATAACAGCTACAAGAATAGCAATTGTTTATACAGGCTTTTTTAAGTATACTTTGCTGGAAATTTTTATGAGGAATCACAGATTGAACTGTGAAGGCCTCTAGAGGCCAGAAAAGCCAAGGAAGGATTTGCCATCAGATTTTGCCTGCAGTACTTACAGATTTGAGTGGAGTTCTCTTTCAGGTCCCCCAAAGTATCACCGAGGTGATCAGACCAAGAAAGCCAATGTTGGGGCTACCAGTGTTGGAGGACTTGACTCTTGAAAGATTTCTTTGTTTCCCGGTTGCAAAGCTCAAAAGGAGATGAAAATGGCCATTGTAACTCTAAGAAAGGTGAGACAAGTCCATTACCTTGAAAATCCCCCCTGAACCTAGGGAAGCATCCTACCTGTTGTTCCTACTGTGGGGTGCCTATAGCAAGGGGTGATGGGGGTGTCCCCCAGAATTGCATCCCTTGGATACCTTCCCTGCTATGCCTGGCAGTAACAGGTGCCTGGTGAACATCTTTCCTATTCTGCCTGGAAGTAATAGGTGCCTGGTGAGTGGTCCCCAAGAGAAAAGGAGAAGTTTAAGAGAGAACATGACGGAGAGAAATAGTGAAGAAGTTTCCGCCACGCTGGGGTCATTCTACCCAATTGCGTGTTGGAGTGATTATCCAAAGAAGGGTTTCCAATACTCAGCCAAGGGTTAGACGTTGGTACTTTCCCTGAACTGAAGTCCCGATTGGGACATTCACACAGTTCAGATGGTCAAGTGCATGGGAGGTATCCCAATCCACCTTTAGGGATAGAAACCTTCCACGAGAGTCTTGGAGATTGCCAACCTTCCTAATGACTGAAATGGCTGACCCGTTCCCACGTAAAATTTATGTATTAGAGATAGGGTCAGGAAGGAATGGATTAATTCATTCTACATCACTCTTAGGCTTAAGGTACTGATTCTCTTCAAGCTGAATGCCAGATTTGCATCATAGAGTAGCCATGGGCAGCAAACATGAATTCATACAGCTATTCAAGACAGTTCCTGATGGAGAAGTGAATTTAGATCCATCCTCGAAAAAGAGAGAGGCACAAGGAAGGAAAGGGCACTTACCAGAATTCGAGTTCACAAATCAATGAAGCACGTTCCCCATATGGGCCACAAGATATGATGCATGGTCGGCAAGCTCAAGAGTTGAAAATAAGATTTCTTGGACCCTCAAGGTCTGGCAGTGGTGCTCTATTATTTAGAGAATGGTGCAGGATAGCATGGGGACAGGACCTATGGGCAGTGAAGAGCTGCATGCATGGGCACAGGACCCATGGGCAGTGAAGAGCTGCTGCTGCTGCTGCATTGGGAAAGGACCCATGGGCAGTCACAGCTCCTGCTGCTGCCTGGAGTTGATGTTAAGGGCTAATTTTGTCAGGCATGGGTACGTGATTAATTTTTCCTGGAAAAAGAAAAGATGAGGTAAAAAGTCATTACATGATTTCAGTTCAGATGGGTTCTGAAT
Source organism: Equus asinus (assembly GCF_041296235.1). Taxonomy (NCBI): domain Eukaryota; kingdom Metazoa; phylum Chordata; class Mammalia; order Perissodactyla; family Equidae; genus Equus; species Equus asinus. The sequence goes on along the minus strand of NC_091816.1, from coordinate 40,974,417 downwards.
ATTGTGTGGTCTTATAACACTAGATACGAAACTGGCCCCAGAGATAGGCATGTAGGTGAGCATGACCTGGGCTTCTCTCACTGGGGCACCTCTAATTCATACCAAAAGAAATTCAACGGGTCCTATAGTTCTGCATGTTCACCAGCTAACCTTGGGCTTTCGAATGGGGGCAGCCTTAATCCACATCAATCCTCATGGTCTTTCACAGCTGTCTGCAATAGATATGCGCATCAGTGTGTTCTCCTTCATTCCAAGTTAGGAATTTTGTATTTCTTTAATCACCATAAGTTCTCTAGGCCGATGTGTGTACTTTCGTGATTGTTGGGTTTTGTCTTTGAATTTCCATCGTTCACTTGAAGGAATCTTGGCTATCCTAGCCTAGGTCCAACTGAGCACTGAGAACACGAGGTCATCTTGGTTGGTTTGACATTTTGAGATCAGAAACGCCAAATTCTAGTTTGTCCTGGCAACCACCTTATGGACATAATGTTTCTGAGACAAACTAGACAAATCTGATGAATTCCTCTCTCCAGGTAAGATATTTTTATGTCTTTTTTTCTGAATTTGGGTAGGCTAGACCTTGACTTCGGATCCTTCATTGTGCCAGTAGATTACGTCTAGATACTGGTTTACTTTATTTCTGTAGGGTTTGCTAGTTGTTTGGTTTACATCCTCAGCTCTGGCATGTTTATTTTTCGTTAAATATAAGTGTAATATTCTAATATTCAGCCAACTTCCTCACATACGGTGGCAAACCACATAATCAATACTCTTCTATGACAAGAGACGGGGGAACGAATTTCATTGGGGCCAAATGGAGCATTTTAGCTTTGATGGCAGCCTTCACTTTGGATTGGTGGTTCCCAGAGGGAAAGAAAAAATCCAAAAAGATGTTCATATTTATGGCATAAAGCTTTTGATGCTGAAAGAGATTAGAGAAGATAAACTTTCAAGGATTGTGAATCTCCTCCAAATGCTTAATGATGCTACAGAAAGGTAGACCATTGCAAATATATTAAGAAGAATACTACAAAGACAACGTGTTCCGTGCTAAACTCATGAACCAAGGGCAAATGTTACCTTCTGTGAGGTTACTACTCATTACCTTCACGAATAATCACAGCAGGCCAGCTTCTTCCCAAGTTCAGGCAAAAGATTGGTCCAAAAGTAAAATTCAGGGCCAGTCATGTGTTCTGGTGTGTAAGAGCCCACATTCCTAGTCTGTGGTCTGGGACTCATGGATTCGCATCATGGGTGCTGATCAGATTAGTAACATCAGGAGAGATAAATTTCATGGTATGGTGCAGGCAGAGATCATACATAAGTGGAAATTGTGAGCAGACCTTATAGATATGCACCAGGAAAACAACATGAAAATATTGCAATCTATGACGCATCTGGTAGACTTCTCAAATACAGAATGGAGGAAGTGATGTGACTTGCATAGGTGGAATTGTCGGACTGCACAAGATGACACGATCATTGAACATCAGAGGATTGGCTGGGCAACTTCAACTTGGGAGGGACTCGTGGACTTTTTCTGGGGAAAGTCTACATATTTGGCCATATCCACAAAATGTGACAGATGAAACCAAGGATAAACTTAAAGTAAAGAATTCAGTGTCTAGAGAGAATGTAGTAGACATTTAAAAGTCCAAAGATAAAGTTATAAACAGACAAGAAATCCAGGAAATGGAAAACTATCAGACTGCTATCAGATGGCTCTGAAATACTGTGTGCATGGAAGATGCCGGGACAACTGAGAAGTTTGAGGGTGTTTATGACATCACAGTGAACATGTCACCCAAGATGGCCTCATCTTTATAGTCCGAGGATTGTCCTAGGCTACCATACTCAAGTGAGAGATACCCAGAAAAGAATTTAAAAACAGAAACCAGAACTGAAACTTGAAGAGTTAGAATTGCCGCTGATTAAAGGGATAAGAAAGAAGTCATTGTGGAGAAGCAATAAATAACAGACAGACAAGCACTGAGTGGAGAACATTGTTATCTACTCAAGTAGATGTGGAGGCCGTGCTGATTGAAGCTTGCAACTTAATTTGAAACCAGAGGCTGGACTTGGGTCTTATCAGACCTACGTTGTCCTTCTGCCTTAATCATAATCCCAAATCAAGACAGATCTCCTGAGGACATTGTAGAGAAGGATTGATGCTTCCCTTCCTATGCCCCTAGCACTCATTGAAGAGAAGTCTCACTTTCCATAGCTCTGGCATTATGGAGGCCCACTGGGTACATGCTAATGTGTCCCAATACATCTCTAGATGGACTAGAACCCCTTCATGCTCCAGGTATGTTCATTGTTTGGCAGGGCTCCAGAAGTGTGCTGAGAATCACCCTTTTCCAGAGGGCTTCATTGCTTTGTGAGGGCTGCCCTACCAGGCTAGTGTGCTCAGTTTGGCTCCAATGAAATACTCTCCCCCATCTCTTGGAGTAGAATGATTACTGATGACGTGTATTGACACCATGTGAAAGGAGGTTGTCTGAAAATTAGAACATTACAATTATCTTTATAGAAAAGTAAACATGCCATAGCTGAGGTTGTAAATCAAACAAATAACACACCTTATAGAAATACAGTAAGCCAGTATCTAGACGTAATCTAGTGGAACGTTCAAGGATCGGGGGTCAAGATCGAAACTTCCCAAATCCAGAAATGAGACAGAAAAGTATTATTACCTGGAACGGAATTCATCACATCTGTCTAATTTGTCTCGGGTACATTATGTTCATGAAGAAGGTTAACATGACAACCTAGAATTTGGAGTTTAAGATCTCAGAATGTCAGACCAACCAAGATGAACACGTGTTCACAGTGCTCATTTTGACCAAGGCTAGCATGGTAAAGATTGCTACAAGTGACCAATGTAAATTCAAAGACAACACCCAACAATGAAAAGCACTCACACGTAGGCCTATAGAACATACGGTGGTTAAAGAAATAGAAAATTGATACCTTGGGATGATGGAGAACTGGCTGACAAGCATACCAAAGGGGAAATCTGCGAAAGACCACGATGATTATGCTATGGAAAAACAAAATGGGCTCAAACGAAGGAAGGCAAACACAAATAACACCTGAATAATCCACAACGAAAGATGTCAGGCTTTAGACAGACTCTGCTTGAACTTTTGAAAGTCAGAAAGTGTCACAAACCAAAAAACTGCAGCGAGGTAAAACCTGGGCTACCTGGAAAGGGTGGGTATGAGACTCCTCCAAACATCCTTTGAAACCCTGTGTCCATGAAGCTTGCTGGGAGAGCAGAGACATAATTATGACAAATTCTCTGACATCGCAGTTGACCGAAAATACAAACTGGCTACATCTACTCAGTGCCAGAGTTGGGCTGAAGTAGCCTATTTAAGTCACATTCCACTCAAATGCAGGTTGCTGAGGGAACATGAGTGGGGCTGGTCAATAAAGAATTGGGGAAGTCCACGCACTCTGAGTTGGCAGCCAGGAGTTGGCAGGGTAGAATCCTGGGTGTAAACCTCCTCACCACTGGTACAGCCATTCTTGGACGGGAGTGGGAGGTAATGTAGAGGCAGATGAGAAGCGACGTTAGACAGGGCCACTCTTCCTCAGCAAATACAGGAGCATTTCCAGCAGATGTGAGCACAGTGATAAATCTCTTTCAAAAGGAAACAAATTAAAAGTTGCAAAGAATAGGAAAATTGAACCTCAATAAAAAAGAAAAAGGATGCCAGTAAGAAGAATAAGATACCTAGGAATAAGCTCACCCCAACAGGTGAAAGCTCTGTAAACAGAAAACTAGCAAACCTTTGCAGAAAGAAATGGGAGAAGATACAAGGAAGCGGAAGGATAGTCCATGCTCTTGAAATGGAAGAATTAACAGACTTGAAATGTCCACACCGCATAGAGAAATCTCTTCATTCCATGCAGTCCCAGTCAAAATTGCAGCAATATTTCTCACAGAGATAGAAGCGAGCATCCTGAAGTTCACATCCAGCAACAAAAGAACCCGAATAGCCAAAGGAATCCTGAGGAAAAAGAACAAAGCTCAATGTATCACACTTGCTGATTTCAGCATATAGGACGAAGAAATTGAAATGGAAACAGCGCAGGCTGGGATGCAAAACAGAGAAACAGAACCATGGAACAGAATCAAGAGCCCAGAGGTATAGGGACACATATATGGACAGCCCATTTTCGACCAGGGCGCCAAGAGGAGACAGTGGAGAAAGGAATGTCTCTACAATGAACAGTGTTGGGAAGAGTGCAGAGTCTCATGTAAGACAAGGAGAGTAGACCACGGCGTTACACCAGGCACAAACACCAACTCGAAGTGGATTAAAGTCTAGAATGTAATACTGGAAACCATGATACTTCTGGAAGAAAATGTAGGTAGGGTGCTCTTTGTCATTTTTCTTAGCCTCATATTTGGAAGAAGCATAACTGTCTGGGAAAGGGCAATAAAGGAAACAAGAAACAAATGGGACTACATCAGACACAAAAACTTCTGCATAGCCAAGGAAATCATTGATTCAATGCAAAGACAGCACAACAACTGGGAGAGGATGTTTGCAAACCACACATTGGTGAAGGGGTGAATAGCCAAAAGAGCCAATAAACTCATACGGCTCCACAAGAAAAAAAAGAACAAGCCCCATTAAAATCTGGGCAAAAGCTGGAAGCAGACATTTCTCCCAGGAAGATAGAAAGATGGACAACAGGCTGTATGAAAACATGTTCATCATCATTAAGTCTCTGGTGAGTGCAAATCTGAAAGGCAATGAGATAGCAGCTCACGGCAGTCAGAATGGCTATAACGATGAAGCCAGCAAATAAGTTTCGGAGAGGAGGTGGAGAGAAGAGAAGCCTCCTGCACTGCTGGAGGCAGTGTAAACAGGTGCAGCCACGACACAAAACGGTGTGGAATTGCCTTAGACATTTCAGAATACATCGACCATATGATCCAGCTATTCCTCTGTGGTGTGTTTATCCAAAGAACTTGGAAACACTCATACACAGAGATCGGTGCACACCTCTATTTACCCTGGCCTTATTCCCGATATCCAAGACTTGGAAGCCTGCCTGGTGCCCATCAAGGGATGAATGGAGAAGGAAGATGGGCTATAGCCACACAAAGGCATAGCACTCAGCTATAGGAACGGATTCAGGCCAGCCATTTTTGATCACCAGAATGGCTCCTGACGGTTTTAGGGGAACTGAAACAAGCCCCAGGGGTATGGTCAAATACCACAGGATCTCATGCACAAGGAGAAGAGCAAGAACGGACCAACAAACAGGTATCACATGACAATTGATTGGCATTTCCCTGAGGGAAAGTGGGGCAGTGGCCAGAGAGAAAGAGTTGATTAGGCACAGGTGTGTGGTTAGGGACAGTAATTACGCTTACGTTGGTGAAGATGATGTAACCTACTCTGAAGTCTAAATCTATGTGGATGTAGATCTGAAAGCTATAGGTCATTATAATGTTGGGTTATGGCAATCAATTCACATAAAACCAGAACTCCTAAAGGGATGCAGATTTACAACTGGAAGCTTTGGAGACAGAAAGAGGTTAGTGAAGGTGAACTTCCAAGTATTGGTAATCACCTCAACATGCTCAATGATGCTACAGAAAGGTAGACCTCTGCAAAGAGATGAAGAGGAATACTACCAAGAGAACATGTTCCGTGCTAAACTCATGAACCAACAGAAAACGTCACCGTTCATGATGTTACTACTGATTCCTTCACGAATGATCGAAGCAGGCCAACATCTTCACAGGTCAGGTCAAAGGTTGGTCCAAAAGTCCAATTCAGGGCCAGCCCTGTGATGTAGCAGGCAGGTTCCTACGTTCCACTTGGGCGGCCCGGGCTTCACCAGCTAGCATCAGGGGTGCGGATAAGATTACTAGCATTAGGAAATACAGATTTCAAGGTATGGTGGGCACAGAGATCATAAAGAAGGAGAAATTGTCACGAGACCTTAACAATATGCACCAGAAAAAGAACCATGAGTATATGACAACCTATGAACGCATCAGGAACACTTCCCCAAATGATGAAGGATGGAAAACATGTAACATGTCAAGTGGAATTTTTAGACTGCTAGGAGATCACACGATCATTGTGCATCAGGGGAGTGCCTGGGCAACTTCCAATTGGGAGGGCCTCTAGGACTTTCTCTGAGGAAAGTCCACCCAATTGGGCATATACACAATGGATAAGATATAAAACAAGGGATAATCTTAAAGGAAAGAAACTGGTGGGTAGAGGGAATGTAGCATACCTTTCAAGTTCCACGAGAAAGTTAGAAACTGACAAGAAATCCAGAACAAGGAAAACTATCCTACCTGGAAAGGTGGAGTCGTCAGACTGATATGAGATGGCTCTGAAACACTGTGTGCCTGGAGGTTTTCAGGACAACTTAGAATTCTGAGGGTGTTTATGACATCACGGTGAACGTGTCACCCAAGATGGCAGCAAGTTTAGAGTCCGAGGATTGCCGTGGCTAGGATACCCACGTGAGAGATATCCAGAAACAGCTTTTCCAAACAGAAACCGCACACAGAAACTTGAAGAGAGCAAAGAGGCACTGATTCAAGGGATAAGAAAGGAATCATTGGGAAGAAGTTATACTAGAGGGGCAAGCACTGAGAGGAGAACATTGTTATCTACTCAAGTAGATGTGGAGGCCGTGCTGATTGAAGCTTGCAACTTGATTTGAAACAGGAGGCTGGACTTGGGGCTTATCAGAACTACATTGTCCTTCTGCCTTACTCATAATCCCAAGTCAAGAATGATCTCTTGAGGACATTGAAGAAAAGAATTGAGGCCTACTTTCCTAAGCTCATAGAATTCTTTGAAGAGAGGTCTCCCTTTGCATAGCTCTGGCGTCACGGGGTCCCACTGGGTACATGCTAATGTGTCCCAAGACATCTCTGTGAAGACTTAAAGGAATGGATGATTGTCATGCTTGGGGTGTGTCCTTTGGTTTGGAGGGCTGTAGAAGTGTGCTTAAAAGCACCCTTTTCGAGAGGGCTTCGTTCCAGTGTGAAGGCTGCCCTTCCAGGCTACAGTGCTCAGTTGGGCTCCAATGAAATTCTCTCCCCCACCTCTTGCCATGGAAACAGTATTGATTCCTTGTTCTGACAACATATGGAAGGAGGTTTGCTGAAAATTAGCACATTGCCATTATATTTAAATAAAAATACACCTGCCAAAGTTCAGAATGAAAATCAAACCAATAGGAAATCATGTAGAAATAAAAAGCCAAGTATCCAGATGTAATCTTGTGGAGCATTCAATGATCAGGGGTCAAGTTTGAAACTTCCCAAATCCAGAAAAGAGACAGACAAATCACTTACCTGGAGGGAGGAATTCATCAGATTTCTCTCATTTCTCTCGAAAACATAATGTCCGTGAAGGTGGTTGTCGGGACAACCTCGAATCTGGAGTTTCTGATCTGAGAATCTGAAACCTACCAAGACGACCATGTGTTCTCAGGGCTAAGTGTCACCTGGGCCGGGATAGCAAAGATTCCTACAAGTGACCGATGGAAATTCCAAGACCACACCCAACAATCATGAGATGACTCACACCTCGGGCTACAGAACCTATGGTAATTAAAGACATACAAAACTCCTAACTTGGAAAGAAGGAGAACACACTGATAAGCAAATCCAACGGAGATATCTCAGCAAGACCATAACAATTAGACTATAGAAAAGAAAAAAGGATCCCGGAATATGGAGGCCAACAGAAATCAAAGCTGACTAATCCACAGTGAAAATCGTCAGTCATTAGACACACTCTGTTTGAACGTTTGAAAGTCAGAGAAAGTCACAACGCCAAAAACAGCAGCAAAGGTCAAACCTGGCCTAAATGAGAAGGGTGAGTTATGAGATTGCTCCCCGAGGGCTCTGAAACCCTGTGTCCACGAAGCTAGACCGGACAGCAGAGACACGATTCTGACAAATCACCCAACATCACAGTGGGCCAGAAAAGCAAGCTGGCCTGATCAACACAGGGCCAGAGTTGGGCTCAAGTAGCATATTCAAGTCACAATCCACTCAACTGCAGGTTGCCAATGGAACATGAAATGGACCAGCCAGTGGGGCCGTGGTGAAGTCTGCACATTCTGGTTCAGCAGCCCAGGATCGGCAATGTGGAATCCTGGGGGTGAGCCACCTCACCGCTCATCCAGCCATTCTGGGGAAGGCGTCTGAGGTAGTGTAGAGGCAGATGGGAAGTGACAATAGATATCGCCATTCTTCCTCAGGAAATGCAGCAGCATGGCCAGCAGATGTGAGCACAGCTATAAACTTCTGTCAAAACAAAACCAATTGAAAGTTGCAAAGAATAGAAAAACTGAACCTCAAAAAAAGAAAGCATGCCAGTAGGAAGAAAAAGATATCTAGGAATAAACGTGGCCAAACAGCAGAAAGCTATGGAAACAGAAAACTTGCAAAGGTTTGGGCGAAGATATTACAGAAGACACAAGGGAACGGAAGGCTATTCCGTGCTCTTCCAATGGAAGAATGAACACACTTCAAACGTCCATACCGCATAAAGCAGTGTCTGCATTGCATGCAGTCCCAGTCAAAGTTGCAACAATCATTCCCACAGAAATACAACACAGAATCCTAAAGTTTCTATCCAGCAACAAAGGACCCGAAATAGCCAGAGGAATCCTCAGGAAAACGAACAAAGCAGCAAGTATCACACTTTCTGATTTCAACATATAGGACGAAGCCCTAGGTACGGAAACAGCACAGCCTGGCCCCCAAAATAGGCACACAGACTCATGCAACAGAACGAGAGACTGGAGGTCAACTCAGACATCTACTGACAGCGCATTTTCGAACAGTGAGCCTAGAGGAGAAAGTGGAGAAAGGAGAGTCTCCACAAGAAACGGTGCTGAGAAGACTGCACACCAACAGGTAACACAATGAGAGTAGACCATGATGTTACACCAGACATACACACGACCTCGAAATGGATTAAAGCCTTGAATGGAATACTTGAAACCGTGCAACTTCTAGGAGACAACCCAGGCAGCTTACTCTTTGCCATCTGGCTTGGCTGCCTATTTGGAAGAAGCATGTGTCAGTGGGCAAAGGCAACACAGGAAACAAAAAACAAGCGGGACTCCATCCAATGCAGAAGCTTCTGCCCAGCCAACGACTCCATTGACTCAATGCAAAGACAGCACAACTGTGACAGGCTGTTTGCAAACCACACATTGGAGAAGGGGTGAGCAGCTAAAAGATCCAATGAACTCATACGTCTTCACAGGGATAAAAACAACGAGCCCAATAGAACCTGGGCAAAAGATGGAAACAGACATTTCTCCCAGGAAGATAGGAAGATAGCCAACAGGCTGTATGAAAACATGTTCATCATCATTAAGTCTCTGGTCAATGCAAATCCGAACGGCAATGAGATAGCAACACACAGTGGTCAGAATGGCTATAAGGATGAAGACAGGAAACAATAAGTTTCACAGAGGATGTGGAGAGAAAGGAAGCCTCCTGCACTGCTGGTAGGAATGTGAACCAGTGTGGCCACTACACAAAGTGGTGTGGAATTGCCTCAGAAATTTCAGAATCCACCTACCACATGATCCATCTATTCCTCTGTGGCGTATATATCCAAACATCATGGAAACACTAATGCACAGAGATCAATGCACTGCTGTGTTCACCATAGCCTTACTCCCAATATCCAAGACTTGGAAGCGTCCGTGGTGACCATCAAGAGATGAATGGAGAAGGAAGATCGGCTATAGCCACACGATGGTATAGCTCTCAGCTGTAGGAATGGATGCAGTCCAGCCATTTGTGACCACCAGAATGGCTCCTGAGGGTCTTAGGGGAACTGAAGCAAGCCCCAGGGATAAGGTTGAATACCACAGGATCTCATGTACAAGGAGAAGAGGAAAAACGGAGCAACAAAAAGGTAGGACGTGACATGGGATTGGTAGTTCCCAAAGGGAAATGGATGCGGAGGTCTGAGGGAGAAAGAGTTGATTAGGCACAAGTGTGTGGTGAGGGCCTGTAATTAGGCTTAGAGTGGTGAAGATGATGTAACCTACACAGAAGTCTAAATCTATGAGATTGTAGATGTGAAAAGCTATAGGATGTTATAATGCTGGGTTACGGCAATCAATTCACATAAGATCAAAACTCCAAAGAGGGGTGCAGATTTACGGCCTAAGCTTTGGAGGCTGAAAGAGATTAGAGAAGATGAACTTCCAAGGATTGGTAAGCACCTCCAAATGCTTAATGATGCTACAGAAAGATAGATCTTAGCAAAGAGATGAAGCGGAATACTAGCAAGAGAATATGTTCCATGCTAAACTCATCAACCAAAGGTAAATGTTACCGTCATTCATGTTACTACTGATTCCCTTCACGAATAATCGAAGCAGGCTAACATCCTCCCACGATCAGGCCAAAAGTTGGTCCAGAAGTCCAATTCATTGGCGGACCTGTGATGTAGCAGGTAAGTGTCCGCGGTCCGCTTGGGCGGCCTGAGCTTCACAGGATAGCACCACGGTTGTGGATCAGATTACTAGCATTAGGAAATCCAGATTTCACGGTCTGGTGGGCACAGAGATCATAAAGAAGTAGAAATGGTGAGGGAAACTGAGCAATACACACCAGAAAAAAACCATGAGAATATTACAATCTATGAACGCATCAGCTACACTTCCCAAAATGATGAAGGAAGGAAACATGTGACTTGCCTGGTGGAATTGTCAGACTGCTAGGAGATGACACGATAAGTGTGCATCAGGGGATTGCCTGGGCAACTTCAACTTGGGAGGGAGTCCAGGACTTTCTCTGGGGAAAGTCCACCCATTTCACCATATCCACAAAACATAAGAGATAAAATCTTTGATAATCTTAGCGGAAAAAGACTGGTGTGTAGAGGGAATGTAGTAGACCTTTCAAAGTTCGAGGAGAAAGTTAGAAACCGACAAGAAATCCAGACAAATGAAAACTATCCTACCTGGAAATGGGGAGTGGTCAGACTGGTATGCGATGGCTCTGAAACACTGTGTGCATGGAGGTTGTCAGGACAACTTAGAATTCTGAGGGTGTTTATGAACATGTCACCCAAGATGGCCACATCTATACAGTCATAAGATTGGCCATTGTGTGGCTATAGATCATCCTCCTTCTCCATTCGTCACTTGATGGGCACCACGTAGGCTTCCAAGTCTTGGATATTGGGAGTAAGGCTGTGGTGAACACAGTGCTGCATGGATCTCTGAGCGTTAGTGTTTCCAAGTTCTTTGGATATATATGCCACAGAGGAATAGCTGGATCATATGGTAGATGGATTCTGAAAATTCTAAGGCAATTCCACACCACTGCGCATAGTGGCTGCACCGGATTACACTCCGACCAGCAGTGCAGGAGGCTTCCCTTCTCTCCACCTCCTCTCCGAGACTTGTTCCCTGTCTTCATCCCTATAGCCATTCTGACCACTGTGAGCTGCTATCTCATTGCCGTTCGTATTTGCATTGCCAAAGACTTAATGATGATGAACATGTCTTCATACAGCCTGTTGGCCATCTTTTATCTTCCTGGGAGAAATATCTCTTTCCATCTTTTGCCCACGTTTTATGGGGATCGTTGTTTTTTTACTGTGGAGACATATGAGTTCATTGGATATTTTGGCTAATCACCCCTTCTCCGATGTGTGGTTTGCAAACATCCACTTGCAGTTGTTGTGCTGTCTTTGCATTGAGTCGATGGAGTCGTTGGCTGTTCAGAAGCTTCTGCGTGGGATGGAGTCCCGCTTGTTTCTTGTTTCCTTTGTTGCCCTTGCCCAGTCACACACGCTTCTTCCAAATAATCGGCTAAGCCAAATGGCAAATAGCAAGCTGATGGGTTTTCTCTTAGAAGTTGCACCATTTCAAGTCTTCCATTCAAGGCCTTAATCCATTTCCAGGTGGTGTGTGTGGCTGGTGTAACATTATGGTCTACTCTCATTGTGTTACATGTGGCTGTGCAGTCTTCCCAGCACCGTTTCTTGTCGAGACTCTCCTTTCTCCGCTGTCTCCTCTTGGCTCCTTGGTGTAAAATGGGCTGTCCATATATGTGGGAGTTGACCTCTGGGCTTTCGATTCTGTTCCTTGTGTCTATGTCCCTCTTTTTGTGGCCAGCCTTTGCCGTTTCGGTACCTAGCAGTTCGTCCTATATGTGGAAATTCGAAAATGTGGTACTTGCTGCCTTGTTCATTTTCCTCAGGATTCCTTTGGCCTTTCCTGCTCCTTTGTTGCTGTATAGAAACTTGAGGATTCTCTCTTCTATTTCTGTGGGAAAGATTGCTGAAACTTCGATGGGGCTTGCGTGAAATCCAGAGATTGCTTTATCCAGTACGGACGTTTCAAGTGTGTTCGTTCTTCCATTCGAAGAGCGGTGAATAGACTTCCGTTTCCTTGTGTCTTCTTTAATTTCTTTCCGCAAAGCTTTCCAGTTTCTTGGTCCTTGTTTGTCTCTTCTCCTTGTAAGTGAGCTCCTACGGTATTTGAGTTTCTCCCTGCGAGTTGTTTCACTTCCAATGAAACCCTCAGGAGCCATCCTTCTGGTCACTAATGGCTGGATTCTCTACTTTGTTATGGCTCAGTGATATGCCATTGTGTTCATAAAGCCCAGCTTCCTTCTCCAAAATTCCCTATCTATTCTTCCTTCTGCCTTGATGGGCATCAGGGCAGCTTTCAAGTCTTGGATAACGGGAGTAAGGCCAGGGTGAACACAGGGGTGCACATATATCAGTGCACGACTTTTTCCAAGATCTTTGGATAAACACGCCACTGAATAATAGCTGGATCATATGGTAGATGGATTCTGACATGTCTGAGGCAATTCCACACTGATTTGCATCGTGGCTGCACCAGCTTACACTCACAGCAGCACTGTAGGAGTCTTCCCATCTCTGCAGCTCCTCTCTGACACTTGTTTCCTGACTTTTTACCTATAGTCATTCAGACCACAGTGAGCTGCTATCTCACTGCCGTTTGGATTTCAACTGCCCTGAGTCTTAATGATGATGAACATGTTTTCATACACTTGTTGACCATCTCTAACTCTTCTTGGGCGAAATCTCTGTTTCCACCTACTGCCCAGGTTTTAATGGGCTTATTTTTTTTTCTCTTGTGGACCCATATGAGTTCACTGCATCTTTTGGCTATTCACCCATTCACCGATGTGTGGTTTTCAACATCCTCTCCCAGTGGTTGTACTGTCTTTGCATTGAGTCGATGGTTTCCTTGGCTGGGCAGAAGCTTTTGCGTTTGATGTAGTCCCATTTGTTTCTTGTTTCCTTTATTGCCCTTGCCCAGACAGAAAGGCTTCCTCCAAATAGGAGGCTAAGACAGATGACAAAGAGCAAGCTGCCAGCGTTTTCTTCCAGAAGTCTCATGGTTTCCAGTCTTACATTCAAGACTTTAATCCATTTTGAGTTGGTGTTTGTGCCTGGTGTAACACCGTGGTCTATTCTCCTTGTCTTAGGTGAGGCTCTGCAGTCCTCCCAGCACCATTTATTGTAGAGACTTTCCTTTCTCCCCTGTCTCCTCTTGGCGCCGTGGTCGAAAATGGGCTGTCCATATAGGTGTGCATATATCTCTGGGCTCTTTATTCTGTTCCATGGTTCTGTGTGTCTGTTTTGCATCCCAGACTGTGCCGTTTCCATTCCTAGTTCTTCGTCCTCTATATTCAAATCAGAAAATGTGATACATTGAGCTTTGTTCTTTTTCCTCAGGATTCCTTCGTTTATTTGGGGCCTTTTGTTGCTGGATGTAAACTTTAGGATGCTCGCTTTTATCTCTGTGAGAAATATAGCTGCAACTTTGACTGGGATTTCATGTAATCTAGAGATTGCTTTAGCCGGTGTGGAGGTTTCCAGTCTGTTCATTCTTACATTTCAAGAGCATGCAATATCCTTCCACCTCCTTGTGTCTTCTCCCATTTTTCTTCTACAAAGGTTTGCTAGTTATCGATTTACAAAGCTTTCACCTGTTGGGGTGAGGTTATTCGTAGGTATCCTATTATTCTTACTGGCATTTTTTTTGAGGTTCAATTTTCCTATTGATTGCAACTTTTAATTTGTTTCCTTTTGACAGAGGTTTATTGCTGGGCTCACATCTGCTGGAAGTGCTCCTGTATTTGCTGAGGAAGAGTGGCCCTGTCTCACGTCGCTTCTCATCTGCCTCTACACTCCCTCCCACTCCTGCCCCAGAATGGCTGGACCAGCGGTGAGGAGGTGTGCCCCCAGGATTCCACCCAGCCAAGTGCAGGCTGCCGACCCAAAACCTGCGGACTTCCCCAGTTCTCCACTGCCCGACCCCTTTCAAGTTCCCTTGCAACCTGCAGTTGTGTGGAATGTGACTTAAATAGGCTACTTCAGCCCAATTCTGGCACTGAGTTGATGTAGACGGTTTGTATTTTTGCTCAACTGTGATGTCAGAGAATTTGTCATAATTGTGTCTGTGCTGTCCAGGCAAGCATCATGGACACAGAGTTTCAGAGCAGGTTTGGAGCAATCTCAGACTCACCCTTTCAAGGTAGCCCAGGTTTTACCTCACTGCAGTTTTTTGGTTTGTGACTTTCTGACATTCAAAAGTTCAAGCAGAGTCTGTCTAAAGTCTGACATCTTTTGTTGTGGATTATTCAGGTGTTATTTGTGTTTGCAATCCCTTTTCTGAGCACATTTTGTTTTTCCATAGTATAATCATCATGGTCGTTCTCAGATTTCCCCCTTTGGTATGCTTATCCGTCGGTTGTCCTTCATCCCAAGGTATCAATTTTCTATTTCTTTAACCACCCTATGTTCTATAGACCTACGTGTGAGTGCTTTTCATTGTTGGGTGTTGTCTTTGAATTTACATGGTCCCGTGTAGCCATCTTTGCCATGCTAGCCTTGGTGAAGATGAGCACTGAGAACACGTGTTCATCTTGGTTGGTCTGACATTCTGAGATCTTAACCTCCAAATTCTAGGTAGGCATGGCAACCTCCTTCATGAACATAATGTAGCCGAAACAAATTCGGCAAATCTGATTAATTCCGCTCCAAATAAGATTCTTTTCTGTCTCATTTCTGGATTTGGGAAGTTTCAATCTTGACCCCCATCCTTGAACGTTCCTCTAGATTACGTCTAGATACTGGCTTACTTTATTTCTATAGGGTGTGTTATTTGTTTGATTTACATCCTCAGCTCTGGAAAGTTTATTTTCTATAAAGATAATTGTAATGTTCTAATTTTCAGCCAAACTATTTACATATGGTGTCAATACACGTCATCAATAATCATTCTACTCCAAGAGATATGGGGATAGAACTTCATTGGACCCAAACTGAGCACACTAGCCTGTTACGGTGGCCCTCACAAAGCAATGAAGCCGTCTGGAAAAGGGTGCTTCTCAGCACATTTCTGAAGCCCTGCCAAACAATGAGACATACGCAAAGCATGACGGGGTCCATTCCTTCAAGGGTTCAAAGAGATATCTTGTGACAGATTAGCATGTACCCTTTGGAGCTCCGTAATGCCAGAGCTATGGAAAGTGATACTTCTCTTCAATGAATGCAAGTGGCATAGGAAAGGAAGCATCAATCATTCTCTACAATGTCCTCAGGAGATCACTCTTGATTTTGGATGATGATTAACACAGAAGGAAAATGTAGGCCAGATAAGACCCAAGTCCAGCCTCTGGTTTCAAATCAAGTTTCAAGCTTGAATCTCCATGACCTCCCCCTATACTTGAGTAGATCACAGTGGTCTCCACTCAGTGATTGTCCCTCTATTATTGTATCTTCACAATGCCTTCTTTCTTATCCCTTTAATCAGCGTCTATTCTATCTCTTCAAGTTTCAGTGCCTGGTTTCTGCTTTTAAATTCTCTTCTGGGTATCTCTCCCTTGAGTATCAGTAGCCTAAGACAATCCTCGGACTATCAACATGAGGCCATCTTGGGTGACATGTTCACTGTGATGTCCTAAACACCCTCAAACTTCTCAGTTGTCCTGGCATCTTACATGCACACAGCATTTCAGAGCGATCTCATACCAGTCTGACTACTCACGCTTTCCAGCTAGAATAGTTTTCCATTTCCTAGATTTCTTGTCGGTTTCTAACTTTATCCTTGAACTTTTAAACGTCTAGTACATTCTCTCTAGACACTAGTTTCTTTACTTTAAGTTTATCCTGGGTTTTAGCTGTTACATTTTGTAGATATGGCCAAATGTGTAGACTTTCCCCAGAGAAAGTCCTGGAGTCCCTCCCAAGTTGAAGTTGCCCAGCCAATCCTCTGATGTGCAATGATCATGTCATCTCCTGCAGTCCGACAATTCCACCTATGCAGGTCACATCACTTCCTTCATTTTGTATTTAGAGAAGTGTACCAGATGTGTCATAGACTGCAATATTTTCATGTTTCTTTCCTTGTGCGTATCTATAAGGTATGCTCACAATTTCCATTTATTTTTGATCTCCGTCTGCACCATACCATGAAATCTATCTTTCCTAATGTTACTAATCTGATCAGCACCCATCATTGACTCCATGAATCCCAGGTCGTCCACTAGGAACGTGGACACTTACACACCAGAACACATGGCTGGACCTGAATTTTACTTTTGGACCAATCTGTTGCCTGAACTTGGGGAGAAGCTGCCCTGCTGTGATGATTCGTGAAGGTAATTAGTAGTAACCTCACTCATGGTAACATTTTCCCTTGCTTCATGAGCTTAGCACGGAACACGTTCTCTTCGTTGTATTCCCCTTAACCTATTTGCTATGGTCTAACTTTGCATATCACCATTAAGCATTTGGAAGAGATTCACAATCCTTGGAAGTTCATCTTCTCTAACGTCTTTCAGCCTCAAACGCTTCATGGTGCAAATCTGCATGCCTTTTTGGAAGAGTATTGATTATGTGTTTTGAAAACATATGTGAGGAAGTTGGCTGAAAATCGAAACATTACACTTATATTTAAAGAAAAATAAACATGCCAGAGCTGAGGATGTGAATCAAACAACTAACAATCCCTACAGAATTAAAGTAAAGCAGTCCTTAGATGTAATCTACTCTAACGATCAAGTTCGAGCCTTCCCAAATTCAGAAAAGAGACATGAAAATATCTTACCTGGAGAGAAGAATTCATCAGGTTTGTCTAATTTGTCTCAGAAACATTATGTCCATAAGTTGGTTGGCTGGACAACCTAGCATTTGGAGTTTCTGATCTCAGAATGGCAAACCTACCGAGATGACGATGTCTTCTCAGTGCTCAGTTGGATCTAGGCCAGGGTAGCAAAGATTCCTTCTAGTGAACAATGGGAATTCAAAGACAATACATAACAATCACAAAAGCACTCATGCATCGGCCTACAGAACATATGGTGATTAAAGAAATACAAAATTAATAACTTGGAATGAAGGAGAATGGACTGATAAGCATACCTATGAGAGAGAGCTGAGAAAGAAAAAGACGATTGATGTGGATTAAGGATTGAAAATAGTCTTTTTGTCAGAGTTGTTGGTATTTGCATAGCATGCAGGCATTCAGCCTGGGTTTTCTAGTCATATAAGGTCACGTTGTCTGTTAAATTTGTCAACAAAATAATAGCTTTAAATGATGACCAGTTTTGTCTAATGCCTCATGAGGTTTCTGTAGGTAATCTGAACATAATAGTTGAAAACAAATGGTTTATATACATAAAACTCATAAAAATGAGTACAATAACTTTCATGATCAGTATACTTGTTGAAAAAAACAGCATCAAAATTCTTTTTGGTAACAATCTTGAGTTATGCCAAGTTAAGCTAAATGATAAAAATCTGAATATCTGGGTTGTTTTTGGATTGGATGTAACACTGAAACATTATTAATAAACATATCTAAGTTATCTACTTTTGGCTTCTTATTGAAGAGGCTAAAAGCATTTGGGTGTATAAAAAGCATGCCTTGTGTTTTATTGTAAAGTGGCGTGTTTCTAAAGTTATGAAGTGTTTAGAATGCTGATATAAAAGTCGATTCATAACTGTTTGCCTTTTTAGTGTTTACTACGTCTGTTAAGGGTTAAAAGTTCTAATTAACCTATGGAATTAAAGCTACTGGAAATTACTAAGGAAAAGAGCTCATATTCAAGGAAGTTAAAGTCTACGCTTTCAGTAAAAAAGGTATAAAGAATGGAAATATTTTTGTTTGATGGGTTAAGAAAGATAAATGCATCCTAATGTACTAGAAAGGAAAAAAGAAAGAGTTTGGGACAAAATCTGAAACCAAAAAAGAAAGTTTTAGAAGGTTTGTGAAGGAGAAATTCTGAAAGGAGTTTTATGCCTGTTCATGTAGACTAAAGTAAGTTCAATTAAGTGAATGAGTTTGAATGTTAAAAATAAGTAGGTGCAGAAATTGAAATTTGGTTTTCTATAAAAGGATAAATTTTCTTGAACCTTTGATCTGCTCTTGATAAGGAGGTAATGAAAGCTGTTCCTTTGAGTAAGTCTACCCAAGAGACAAATCTGTTTTGTGAAAATAATGACTGAGGTCAGTCTTAATATTTTTGACTCTTTCTGTTATCACTTTGAATAGATACCTGAACATTGTTTCACAGTGAGTATTGTTTCCTATTTGAAGAAGCATTTTAAAAACTATTGATATGTTTTAACAAGCTTCTCCCTCAAAAATAATCAAATCCTGAATGAAGGCTATCTTTTCACATGGCAGACAGAAGAATGATTACTCTGAGGATTTTCAGAGGGCCCCTGAGACTTCTCAAAGAAATTTGCTCTCTCTTCCTATAAGGAAGAAAATACTAAACTAATTAGGCTTATTTGGTCTATTAAATTACATGGGAAACATTGGGAAATAAGTGATGATAGATCTTCTTAGGTGGTATTAGATGGGTAAATGTTATTAATATAGATGTCTTAAAATTATATAGCATTCCTAGAATTCTGATCTGTCCTGGTTAACAGTCATAAGTCCAATTATTATCTGGAAGTGTTATATGTCACAGGAGTAGCCAAGTTTCTTTGTCAATTGCCCTTTTGATTCCTTTGCAAATTTGCAGTTAGTTCTTGTTTTACTCTGCTGCTTTTTTCTTGAGCAAATATGTTTCATCTTCCGAGAAATTTCTGGAAAGGATTCTGACACAGAGGATCTAATCTACAGATTTCTGATAATCTTTCAGATTGTAAAACTAAACTGTGTAAGAAACTACAGAATTCTAACAGAAACTAAGCTCCTCGATCTGCTGACAGAAGACTCAGCTCAAGACTTGATTATACAGGACTGTGTGAACTGATGAGGATGATTATAATTTTTTAGGACTTCTGTTTGAAATATTGTTGAGTTTTGATGTGTCGTTTTGTTTTCTCATAATGAGGGAAATCTTTTTCTCTTTTCTCTTATGCTATGACTTACAGCAATTTGGTGAAATTATACCTTTATGAGCAAAACTGAAACTTTTATCTTTTTCTCCCTAACTTATCACTCCGGAATTGGGAAACACTTTGTGACTGAGTATAGTTATTTGGTGGCAATATTTGTATAAGTTCCATAAGAATCTGTTCTCCTTATAACAGGACACATTGGTTATACTACCAAGGCTTTGACTGGAATGTCATATTTGAAACATACAGGGTCAGATATGACAAGACAGCATTTCCGGAACAGAGATTGCACTTTCTGGAATACAGCCACTTGGAAACATGGGCCTGGTACCTTGTTTACAGAGATTCTGGCAATCTCACCCGGTAAGTAAGGAAGCTTGTTTATCTGCCAGGTGTAAGGAACCTCCAAATATTTTGGGGGAACTCAAGGAGAACTCCACTCAAATCTGTAAGTACTGCAGGCAAAATCTGATGACAAGTCCTTGGCTTGGCTTTTCTGGCCTCGAGAGGCCTTCACAGTTCAATCTGAGATTCGTCAGAAAAAATTCTAGCAAAGCAGATTTTAAAAAGCCTGTATGAGCAATTACTATTCTTGCTGCTATGTAAATAATTGGAGAAAGTTGTATTGAAACGGCACTTTATTTGAAAACCAGTTAATCCTATCTTTTGTAAAAATGAGGGTGATTTAAGAGACAAACATTATGTTTCTGTAGAAGCTATAATAAGCATTCCTGGATACTAGATTCTAGCTGTTTTCTTTGGCAAGATTCATCTATTACTAATCGTAATGTCTATTTGTTGCCATCTATGTCTGACACCTGGGAGTTCCCTGGCCATCATCAAACATTTTCCTTCAATACAACTGCCCAAATACTAACTAGATTTGCCTTGTCATAGGTGGATCCTAAACAACAAGTTCCAAATGTAAAGTCCCCAACTTATTGATACGCATAGGATGGACAATATCAAATTTGGAATGAATATATTTGGTTCACTCCTACTCGTGGTCAACTCAGTCAAAGGTCACTCTCTGTTGGGAACAAACCAATCACGCTTGTGATACATCGCCTATTAACACCTGACCGATGGGAAAAATTCGCTGTTATATGTGTTCTCATATCATAGGCTTAAAAAAATACTGATTGGTTTGGGACTGACTGGGATAGATGGCCCCGCACACATTGGTTAGCCCCTAATTGTGCTCAGTGGCTATGTGCCTCCAATTTACAGCCTTGGTTGCCACCTGGATGGATTGGATGATGCACCCTAGGCTTTGTCTGGATGCAAGGTACAATGAGATCTACTATATCTCCTCCTGCTAACCTACCCAACTTGCAGCAAGACTGAACCAGCTGTGTCTTCCTCTGGTGTGACCATCTTTCCTCAATTTTCCTTCCCTCATTAGGAATCCAAAATGTCGTCTTGCACATGGAAGTCCTAAACAAATTTATTATGAAGGCATTACATGACACTCAATATAGTACTTCACTGCTCAATTTAGAAGTATCCCAAATGTGAAAGGCAGTCCTCCAAATCCAAACGGCACTGGATGTCTTGACAGCAGCACAAGAGCAGCACTGTGCCATTATGAAAACTGAATGTTGTGTCCATATTCTTGACTACCATCAAAATATTTCTGGCTTCCTATCCCCACCACCAAATTAAATCCACGTCTTATCAACCCTAACTCTAAACGATTCGTTGAACTCCTAGTCCGGATCAGTTTTCTGTACTACTTCAAAACCTTATTCATTGGGTTAAACATACTGCTTGTATTTCTTATGATAATTTATCTGTTTCGTTGTTTGTCTTCCGCATGTCAAAAATGTTTCACCTCGTGGACCACCTCTCGTCAAATGATTCTCTTGTCTCCAGAGGCTCTGTATACCTTGTCAGCCTTGAACACCATGGGTGAACCCTTACGGTCCACTGAACTTCCTACCTGTGCCTATGGTCCCATTTAGGGACAGCTCTATGACCTTGTACAGCCAGAAGTAGTCACAGAAGACAGACCATCGTCCATATCGCCAAAGATTTCCGGTCCAACTGGGTTCAGGGGGGGTTTATGATGTGGATTAAGCCGGCCCCAGCTAGAGAAACCCAAGGTGACCTGGCCTACATGCCAAACTATGTGACCATCTGGATTTCTTTATGGTAATAATTAGGGCTGAGAACCCAGGGAGAGAAGCCCAGGGCATCATCACGTACATGCTGATCTATATTGCCAGATTTGTATCTAAAGTTATATGACCGCACAATAACCAGACCCATTCTGCACTGAAATCATTTAAAGATATTTTACATCATCATTTCTTTTTCCAGTAAAAGTAAGTCATGTACCCATGCCTTATAAAATTTGCCGTAACCCTTAACTCAGGGCAACAGCAGGAGCTCTGACTGCCCATGGGTCCTGTCCCCATGCTATCCCGTACTATTCTCTAAATAAAAGAGCACCAATGCCAGACCTTTAGATTCCAAGAAATCTTTCATTCGAGTCTTCAGCTCGCCGAGCCTCTATCAACGATTATACCATGGAAAAGAAAAAACGGTTCAAGAAAATGGAAGGCACACAGAAATCCCACCTGAATAATGCACAATTAAAGACGTCAATTTTGGACATACTCTGAACGTTCTAAAATCAGAGAAAGTCACAACTCCAAAAACTGCATTGAAGGTCAAACCTAGGTTAACTGGGAAGGGTGAGTTACAAGACTGCTAAAATCGGGCTCTGAAAACCTGTGTCGATGAAGTTTGCTGGAATAGCAGAGACACAATTCTGACAAATCCTCTGACATCACAGTGGAGAAGAAAAACAAACTGGGCTCATCTACACAGCGCCAGAGTTGGGCTCAAGTAGCATATTCAAGTCACATTCCACTCAACTGCAGGTTGCCAATGAAACATGAAAGGTGCCACCAGTGGCCCAGTGGTGAAGTCGGCATGTTCTGGGTCAGCAGCCTGGGGCCGGACTCGTGGTATCCTGGGTGTGAACCTCCTCACTGCTGGTCCAGCCGTTTTCCAGCAGGCCTCCGACATAGTGTTGAGGCAGCTGGGAAGTGATGTCAGACAGCAGCACTCTTCCTCAGAAAATACAGCAGCATCGCCTGCAGATGTGAGCACACACATAAACATATGCCAAAACAAGATCAATGAACAGTTGCAAAGAACAGAAAAACTGAACCTCAAAAAAAAATGCCAGTAAGAACAAAAAGATTTCTAGTAATAAGCTTAGCCAAACAGCTGCAAGCTATGGAAACCGAAAGCTAGCTAAGCTTTGTGGAAAGAAATTCCAGAAGACACAAGCAAATGGAAGGGTATTCCGTGCTCTAGGAATGTAAGAAGTAAAACACTTGATACTTCCGTAATGGATAAAGCAATCTCTGGATTCCATGCAATCCCAGTCAAAGTTGCAGAATCTTTCCCACAGAAATAGAAGAGAGAATCCTAAAGTCTCTATCCAGTGAAAAGGGACGCTGAATACCCAAAGGAATCCTGAGGGAAACAAGCAAAGCAGGAGGTATCACACTTTGAGATTTCAACATGTAGGACGAAGTGCTAGGTACCGAAACGGCACAGTTTGGTCGCAAAAACAGGCAAACAGACCAATGGAACAGAATCCAGAGCCCAGAGTTCAACTCACACATATATGGACAGCACATTTGCAACGAGGAAGGCAAGAGGAGACAGTGGAGAAAGGAGAGACTAACAGAAACAGTGCTGGGAAGACTGCAGAGCCACATGTAACACAATGAGAGTAGACCATGATGTTACACCAGGCACACACACCATCTCGAAATGGATTAAAGCCTTCAACGGAAGTCTTGAAACCGTGAAACTTCCTGGAGGAAATGCAGGCAGCCTGCTCTTTACCATCTGGCTTAGCCACCTATTTGGAAGAAGCATATGTGACTGGGCAAGGGCAACAAAGGAAACAGGAAACAAACGTGATTCCATCCAATGCAGAACCTACTGTCCAGCCAAGGAAACCATCTACTCAATGCAAAGACAGCACAACAACAGGGAGAGGATGTTTCAAACCACACATCGGAGAAGGGCTGAATAGCCAAAACATCCAATGGCCACATACGTCTCCACAAGAGAAAAAACAACAAGCCCATTAAAACCTGGGCAAAAGATGGAAACAGAAATTTACCCCAAGAAGATAGAAGGTTGGGAAATAGCTATATAAATACATGTTCATCATCGTTAAGTCTAAGGCCAATGCAAATCCGAATGACAATGAGATAACAGCACATTGTGTTCAGAATGGCTACAAGGAACAAGAGAGGAAACAACAAATGTTGGAGAGGAGGTGGAGAGAAGGGAAGAGTCCTGCAGAGCTTGTGGGAGTGTAAACCAGTGCAGGCACTACGTAAAGCCATGTGACATTACCTCAAAAATTTCAGAATCCATCTACCATATGATCCAGCTATTCCTCTCCGGCGTGTTTATCCAAAGACCTTGGAATCACTAAGGCATGGAGATCCCTGCACTGCTTTGTTCACCACAGCCTTACTCCCGATATCCAAGACTTGGTATCCTCCCTGGTGCCCATCAAGGGCTCTTTGAGAAGGAAGATGGGCTATATCCACACAATGGCATAGCACTCAGCTGTAAGAAAGTGTGCAGTCCAGCCATTTGTGACACCAGAATGGCTACTGAGTGTATGAAGGTAACTGAAACAATCCCCAGGGAGAAAGTCAAATACCATAGGATCTCACTTACAAGGAGAAGGTTAAAACAAGGAGCAACAAACAGGTAGCATGTGACAGAGGATTGGTTGTTCCCAGAGGTAACAGGTGGCAGGGGACGGAGGGGGAAACAGTTGATTAGGCACAAGTGTGTGGTGTGGGCTAGTAATTAAGCTTAGAGTGGTCAAGATGACGCAGCATACACAGAAGTCTAAATCTATGAGGATGTAAATCTGAAAGTTATAGGATGTTATAATGCAGGGTTCCGGAAACCAGTTCACATAAAATCAAAACTCCATAAAGGCAAGCAGGTTTATGGCATAAAGATTGGAGGCTGAAAGAGTTTAGAGAAGATGGGCTTCCATTGATTGATAATCACCTTCAAATGCTTAATGATGCTACAGAAAGGTAGACCATTGCAAAGAGATGAAGAGGAACACTACCAAGAGAACACGTTCCATGTTAAGCTCATGAGAGAACGGAAAATGTAGCTGTCTATGATGTTACTACTAATAACCTTTACGAATAATCAAAGCAGGCCAACATCTTCCAAAGTTCAGTACAAAGGTTGGTTAAAAAGTCCTATTCAGGGTCGGCCCAGTGGTGTAGCGGGTAAGTGCCCATGTTCTGCTTGGGCGGCCTGGGCTTTGCTGGCCAGCATCACAGGTCTGGATCAGATTAGGAGCATTTGGAAATATAGATTTCAAGGTATGATGCAGGCAGAGATCATGAAGATGCAGAAATTGTGAGGATACGTTATGAATACACACCAGAAAAAGAACCATGAGAATATCACAATCTATGAACGCATCAGGTACACTTCCCCACATGATGAAGGAAGTAAAACATGTGACCAGCCAAGGTGGAATTGCCAGAGTGCTATGAGATGACACGATCATTGTGCATCAGAGGATTGCTGGGAACATAAAGTTGACAGGGACTCCAGGACTTTCTCTGGGGAAAGTCCACACATTTGGCCACATCCACAAATGATAAGAGATAAATCCCAGGACGATCTTAAAGGAAAGAAACCAGTGTCTAGAAGGAATGTAGTAGACCCTTCAAGGTTCGAGGATAAAGTTAGAAACCGACAACAAGTCCAGAAAAAGGAAAACTGTCCTACCTGGAAAGGGAGAGTAGTCAGACTGGTATGAGATTGCTCTGAGACACTGTGTGCATGGAGGTTGTCAGGACAACTTAGAATTCTGAGGGTGTTTATGACATCATGGTGACCATGTCACCCAAGTTGGCTGAGGTTTCCAGCCCGAGGATAGGCCTAGGACAGTATATTCAAGTGACAGTTACCCAGAAACAGCTTTTCCAAACAGAATCCTGGCACAGAATCTTGAAGAGATCAAAGAGACGCTGATTCAAGAGTTGAGAAAGGAATCATTGGGAAGAAGCGATACTAGAGGGGCAAGCACTGAGAGGAGAACAGTGTCATCTACTCAAGTAGATGGGGAGACTGTGCTGATTCAAGCTTGAAACTTGTTTAGAAAAAAGAGGCCGGACCTGGGGCTTATCAGACCTACGTTGTCCTTCTGCCTTATTCATAATCCAAAGTCAAGAATGATCACTTGAGGACATTGAAGAGAAGAATCAAGACCTCCTTTTCTAGGCCCCTAGCATCTTGAAGACAAGTCTCTCTTTCCATAGCTCTGGCTTCACAGGGGTCCACTGGGTACATGCCAATGTGCCTCAAGAGATCTCATTGAAGCCTGGAAGGAATGGATCTCTGCCATGGTTGGCTATGTTTCTTGCTTTGGAAAGGCTCTAGATGTGTGCTAAAAAGCACCCTTTTCCAAAGGGCTTCGTTCCTTGGTGATGGCTGCCCTCCCAGGCTAGAGTGCTCAGTTGGGATCAATGAGATTCTCTCCCCCATCTCTTATCTTAGAAGGAGTATTGATTATGTGTTTCGAACTACATGTAAGGAGGTTGGCTGAAAAGTAGAACATTTCCATTATATTTAAAGAAAAATAAACATGCCACAGCTGAGGATGCAAATCAAACAAATAAAAAACCCCTGTAGAAATAAAGTAAGAAACAATCTACACGTAATCTAGTGGAGCGTTCAGGGATGAGGGGTGAAGTACGAAACCACCCAAATCCAGAAAAGGGATGGAAGGATCTCTCCCCTGGAGAGAGGAATTCATTAGATTCATCTAATTTGTCTCAAAACCCTTCGGTCCTTGAAGGTGGTTGCCAGGACAACATGGAGTTTCTCATCTCACAATGTCAAACGAACCAAGATGACCACATGTACTCAGTGCTCAGTAGCACCTAGGCTAGCATAGCAAAGATTACTTCAAGTTACCAATAGAAATTCAAAGATAGCACCCAACAATCACAAAAGCACTCACACACCAGCCTACAGAACATACAGTGATTAAAGAAATACAAAATTCCTAACTTGGAATGAAGGAGAATGCAATCATAAGCATGTCAAAGGGAGATAGCTCAGAAAGACTATGACAATTAGACTATGGAAAAGAAAACATGGTCCCAGAAAATGGAAGGCCAACAGAAATCACACCTCAATAATCCACAGTGAAAGACGTCAGTCTTTAGACAGACTCTGCTTGAATGTTGGAAAGTCTGAGAAAGTGACAACCCCAAAAGCTACAGTGAAGGTCAAACCTGGGCTAACTGGGAAGGGTGAGTTCTCAGACTGCTCCAAACGGGCTCTGAAACCGTGTGTCCATGAAGCTTGCCGGGACAGCAGAGAGAAAATTCTGACAAATCCTCTGACATCACAGTGCACCGGAAAAACAACCTGGCCTAGTCAACACAGGGCCAGAGTTGGGCTCAAGTGGCATATTCAAGTCACATTCCACTCAACTGCAGGTTGGCAATGGAACATGTAAAGGGCCGGCCAGTGTTGCAGGGGTGAAGTCCACGTGTTCTTGGTCGGCCGGCCGCGGTCGGGAGCGTGGAATCCTGTGGTGATCCTCCTCATGGTTGTTACAGCCATCTGGGGCAGGCGTCTGAGGTAGTGTAGAGGCAGTTGGGAAACGACGTTAGGCAGTGCCACTCATCCTCAGCAAGTACAGCAGCATTGTGAGCAGATGTGAGCATAGCAATAAACGTTTGCCAAAACAGAACCAATTAAAAGGTGCAAAGAATAGAAATAATGAACCTCAAAAAGGGAAGCATGCCAGTAGGAGAAATAAGATATCTAAGACTATGCTTCACCAAACAGATGCAAGCTATGTAAACCAAAACCTGGCAAAGCTTTGCGGAAAGAAACTCCAGAAGACCTAAGGAAACGGAAGGCTATTTCATGCTCTTCGAATGGAAGAACTAATACACTTGAAACGTCCATACCCCATAAAGCAATCTGTGGATTCCATGCAATCCCAGTCCAAGTTGCAGCAATGTTTCTCACAGAAATAGAGAGAGGATAGTAAAGCCTCTATCCAGCAGCAAAGGAATCTGAATTCCCAAAGGAATCCTGAGGAAAACGAACAAAGCATGACATATCACACTGTCTGATTTCTTCATGTAGGACGGAGCGCAACGAAATGAAATGGCACAGTCTCGGTCCAAAAACAGGCACACAGACACATGGAACAGAATCGAGAGCCCAGAGGTCAGCTTACGTACATATGGACAACCCGTTTTCGACAAGGGAACCAAGAGGAGACAGTGGAGAAAGGAGAGTCTCGACAAGCAACGGTGCATGGAAGAATGCACAGCCACATGTAACACAATGAGAGTAGACCATGATGTTACACCAGGCACACAGACCACCTCGAAATGGATTAAAGCCTTGAATGGAAGACTTGAAACCGTGCAACTTCTAGGAGACAACCAGGCAGCTTGCTCTTTGCCATCTGGCTTAGCCACCTATTTGGAAGAAGCATGTTTGACTAGTCAAGGGCAACAAAGGAAACAAGAAACAAACGGGACTTCATACACTGCAGAAGCTTCTGCCCAGACAAGGAAACCATCAACTCAGTGCAACGTCAGCACAACAACTGGGAGAGGATGTTTTCAAAACACACATCAGAGAAGGGGTTAAGAGCCAAAATATCCAATGACCTCATACGTCTCCAAAAGAGAAAACGCAACAAGCCCACTAAAACCTGGCAGAAGATGCAAACAGAGATTTCTCCCCAGAAGATAGAAACATGGCCAATAGGCTGTATGAAAACATGTTCCTCATCAGGAAGTCCCATGCCAGTGCAAATCCAAACTTCAATGAGATAGCAGCTTACTGTGGTCACAATGGCCCTAAGTAACAAGCCAGGAAACAAGTGTCTGAGAGGAGGTGGAGAGAAGTGAAGACTCCAGCACTGCTGGTGGTAGTGTAAACCGATGTCGCCACTCCACAAAGCAGTGTGGACTTGCCTCAGAAATTTAAGATTCCATCTACCATATGATCCAGCTCTTCCTCAGTGGTGTATTTATCCAAAGAACTTGGAAACACCAATGCATAGAGATCCCTGCACTGCTGTGTTCACCACAGCCTTGCTCCTGATATCCAAGACTTGGAAGCTGCCCTGGTGCCCATCAAGGGACCAATGGAGAAGGAAGATGTGCTATAGAGACACAAGGGCATACTACTCAGCTATAAGTAAGGATGTAATCCAGCCCTTTGTGACCTCCAGAATGGCTCCTGAGGGTCTTATGGGAAGTGAAACCAGTCACAGGGAGAAAGTCAAATCCCGCAGGTTCTCACTTACAAGGAGAACAGAAAAACATGGGCTAATGTACAGGTACCATGGGACAGTGGATTGGTCGTTCCCAAGGGGACTGGGGGGCGGAGGGAGTGTGAGCTTTATATTATTGTACCTGATTCACGGCAGTAGCTTTTAAAACAATAGTTGTACAGTCTCTGTGTATGTGTGTCTATGTGTACATTATACCTGTGATATTTTTACCCCTGGATGGTATGGCCAAAATTAAGATATCTGTTTAGTTGGCTTAAAGTAAGTGCTTTCATAAATTCTAAATGTAGTAGAAATTAACTCAGTGCCTTTCAAAGTTAACATCACGTGAATTAACCTTTGGTAAATGAAAGCTTCTTTAAGTTTGTTGGTTTGATTGAAAATAGTCTTGTTGTCAGAGTTGTCAGTATTTGCATAGGATGCAGGCATTCAGCCTCGGTTTACTAGTCATATAAGTTCACGTTGTCTGTTAAATTTGTCAGCGAAATAATATATTTAAATGATGACCAGTTTTGTCTAATGCCTCATGAGGTTTCCATAGGTAATCTGAACATGATTGTTGGAAACAAATGGTTTAAATACATAAAACTCATAAAAGTGAATACAATAAGATTTATGGTCTCTATACTTGGGGGAAAAAAACAGCTTCAAATTCTTTTGGTAACAAACTTGAATTTTGCTAAGTAATGTTAAATAATAAATATGTGAATATCTGGATCATTTTTGGATAGGATGAAACACTGAATCATTATTAATAAACACATCTGTTATCTACTTTTGGCTTCTTATGGAAGAGGCTAAAAGTGTGTGGGTGTATTAAAAAGCATGCCTTGTGTTTTGTTGTAAAGCAGCGTGTTAATAAACTTATGAAGTGTTTAGAATGCTGATATAAAAGACAATCCATAATTGTTTACCTTTTTAGTGTTTACTTGGTCTGTTAAGGGTGAAAGTTCTAATTACCTTATGGAATTAAACCTACTGCAAATTACTAAGGAAAAGAGCTTTGTATTCAAGGAGGTTAAAATGGATGTTTTCAGTAAAAAAGGTATAAAGAATGGAAATATTTTTGTTTAATGGGTTAAGAAAGATAAATTTGTCGTGATGTACTAGAAAGGAAAAAGCAAAGACTTTGGGTCAAATTCTGAAAACAAAAAAGAAAGTTGTAGAAGGTTTGTGAAGGAGACATTCTGAAAGGAGTTTTATGCCTGGTCAAGTAGACTAAAGTAAGTTCAATTAAGTGAATGAGTTTGAATGTTAAAAATAAGTAGGTGCAGAAATTCAAGTTTGGTTTTCTCTAAAAGGATACATTTTCTTGAACTTTTGATCTGCTCTTGGTAAAGATGTCATAAAAGCTATTCCTTTGTGTAAGTCTACCTAAGAGACAAATCTGTTTTGTGAAAATAATGACTGAGGTCACTCTTAAGATTTTTGACTCTTTCTGTTATCACTTTGAATAGATACCTGAGCATTGCTTCACAGTGAGTGTTGCTTTCTATTTGAACAAGCATTTGAAAAGCTTTTGATATGTTTTGACGAGATTCTCCCTCAAAAATATTCAAATGCTGAATGAAGGCTTTCTTTTGACCTGGTAGGCAGAAGAAAAATTACTCTGAGGATTTTTAGAGGGCCCCTGAGATTTCTCAAAGACATTTGCTCTCTCTTCCTATAAGAAGGAAGATATTAAACTAATTAGGCTTACTTGGTCTATTAAATTACATGGGAAACATTGTGAAATAAGTGATGATAGACTTCCTTAGGTGGTATAAGATGGGTAAATGTTATTAATATAGGTGTCTTAAAATTATATAGCATTCCTAAGAGTCTGATCTTTCCTGGTTAACAGTCATAATTCCAATTGATATCAGCAAGTGTTATATGTCACTGAAGTAGCCAAGTTTCTTTGTCAATTGCCCTTTTGAGTCCTTTGTCCATTTCCAGGTAGTTGTTGTTTTACTCTGATGCTTTTTTCTTTTGCAAATATGCTCCATCTTCCGAGAAATTCCAGGAAAGGGTTCTGACACAAAGGTTCTAAACGACAGGTTTCTGATAAACTTTCAGATTGTAAAACTAAACGGAGTAAGAAATTACAGAATTCTAACAGAAACTAAGCTCATCGATCTGCTAACAGAAAACTCAGCTCAAGAATTGATTATACAGGACTGTGTGAACTGATGAGGATGGTTGTAATTTTTTAGAACTTCTGTTTGAAATATTGTTGAGTTTTGATGTTTTGTTTTCTCATAATGAAGGAAATCTTTTTCTCTTTTCCCTTATGCTAACAATGACTTACAGCC
The DNA here is from genome assembly GCF_041296235.1 of Equus asinus. Lineage (NCBI taxonomy): Eukaryota > Metazoa > Chordata > Mammalia > Perissodactyla > Equidae > Equus > Equus asinus. The sequence continues at coordinate 40,943,371 of NC_091816.1, read as the reverse complement.
ATATGGTGAAATTATACCTTCATGAGCAAAACTGAAGCGTTTATCTTTTTCTCCCTACCTTATCCCTAAGGAATTTGGAAACCCTTTGTCACTGAGTATGGTTATTTAGTGGCAATATTTGCATAAGTTCCATAAGAATCTGCTCTCCTTATAACAGGACACATTGGTTATACAACAAAGGCTTTGACTGGAATGTCATATTTGAAACACACAGCCTCAGATATGACAAGACAGCGTTTCAGGAACAAAGATTGGACTTTCTGGAATACAGTCCCTAGGAAACATGGGCCTGGTACCTTGTTTACAGAGATTCTGGCAATCTTTCCCAGTCACTAAGGAAGCTTGCCTATCTGCCAGGTGCAAGGAACCTCCGAATATTTTGGTGGACCTCAAAGAGAACTCAACTCCCATCTGTAGGTATTGCAGGCCAAATCTGATGGCAAGTCCTTGGCTTGGCTTTTCTGGCATCTAGAGGCCTTCACAGATCAATGTGAGATTACTCTCCCTCCGGCAGCCCCAATTCATACTATAAAAATATCCACCAGGTCATGTAGTTAGGCATGTAGGCCAGGTCACCTTGGGCTTCTCTAGCTTGGGCAGCATTAATCCACATCATAAAGAACCCCTGAGCCCATTATGACCGGAAATCTTTGGGATATGAATGATGGTCAGTCTTCTGTAACTACTTCTGGCTGTACAAGGTCGTAGAGCTGCCCCAAAATGGGGCCATAGGTACAGGTAGGAAGTTCAGTGGACCAGAAGTCTTCACCGGTGGAGTTCAAGGGTGACAAGTTGTACAGAGCCTCTGGAGACGAGAGTATCCTTTGACGAGAGGTGGTCCAGGAGGTGAAACATTTTTGACATGCATAAGACAAACAATGAAACAGACAGCAAAATATCATAAGAAATACAAGCAGTATGTTTAACCCAATGAATAAGGTTTTGAAGTAGTGCAGAAACCTTGTCCTGACTAGGAGTTCAACCAATCATTTAGATTTAGGGTTGGTCAGACATGGATTTAATTTGGTGGCTGGGATACCAAGCCAGAAATATTTTGACGGTAGTCAGGAATATAGACACAATATCCAGTTTTTATAATGGCACAGGTGCCCCCTTGTGCTGCTGTCAAGACATCCGGAGCCATTTGGATTTGGAGGACTGCCTTACACACTTGGGATACTTCTAAATTGAGCAGCGAAATGCTATGTTGTGTATCATTTAATGCCTTCATAGTAAAATTGTCTAGGACTTCCATGTGCAAGACTTGAATATGCTACAAAAGTCGATTCTTAATTGGTGAAAGAAAATTGCGGAAATATGGTCATACCAGTGGAAGACAGGGCTGGTCAAGTTGGGTAGGTTAGCAGGAGGAGATATAGTAAATGTAGTTCCACCTTGCATCCAGACAAAGCCTAGAGTGCATCGTCCAATCCATGCAGGTGGTAGCCAAGGTCATAAATTGGAGCCACATATCCACTGAGCACCGTTAGGGGCTAACCAACGCGTGTTGAGCCATGTATCCCAGTCAGTCTGAAACCAATCAGTATTTTTTTTAAGGCTATGATATGAGAACACATATAACAGGGATTTTTTCCCATAGGTCGAGTGCTATAAGGCCATGTATCACAGGGGTGATTTTTTTTCCCCAAAAGAAAGTGGCCTTTTACTGAGTTGCCCACTAGTAGGAGTGAACCAAATATATTCATCCCAAATTTTGTATTGTCCATCCTGTGTGTATTAATAAGTTGGGAACATTACCTTTGGAACTTGTTCTGTATGAACCAACTGTGACAAGGCAAATCTAGTTAGTATTTGGACAGTAGTAGTGAAGGAAAATGATTGTGGCCAGGGAACCCAGGTGTCAGACGTAGATGGCCACAAGGAGACATTACTATTAATAATACATGAATATTGCAGAAGAAAAGAGCTAGAATCTAATATCCATGAATGCCTACTATAGCTTCTACAGAAACATAATTTTTTCTCTCTTAAATCACTCTCATTTTTACAAAAGATAGCCAAATCAGGATTAACGGGTTTGAAAATCAAGTGTAGTTTCAATACAACTTGCTCCAATTATTTACATAAGAGCAGCAAGAATAGTAATTGTTCATAAACGCTTTTTAAAATGTGTTTCGCTGGATCTTTTCCTGCGGAATCTCAGATTGAACTGTGAAGGCCTCTCGAGGCCAGAAAACCCAAGCCAAGGACTTGCCATCAGATTTGGCCTGAAGTACCTAGAGATTTGAGTGGTGTTCTCTTTGAGGTCTCCCCAAATATTCGGAGGTTCCTTGCACCTGCCAGGTAAGCAAGCTTCCTTACTTACCGGGTAAGATTGCCAAAATCTCAGTAAACAAGGTACCAGGCCTGTGTTTCCGAGTGGCTGTATTCCAGAAAGTCCAATCTTTGTTCCTGAAACGCTGTCTTGTCATATCTGAGGCTGTGTGTTTCAAATATGACATTCCAGTCAAAGCCTTGGTAATATAACCAATGTGTCCTGTTATAAGGAGAGCAGATTCTTATGGAACTTATGCAAATATTGCCACGAAATGACCATATTCAGTCACAAAGGGTTTCCAAATTCCTTAGGGATAAGGTAGGCAGAAAAAGATAAATGTTTCAGTTTTGCTCATAAAGGTATAATTTCACCAAATGGCTGTAAGTTATAGTTAGCATAAGAGAAAAGAGAAAAAGATTTCCTTCATTGTGAGAAAACAAAACAACACATCAAAACTCAACAATATTTCAAACGGAAGTCCTAAAAATTTGTAATCGTCCTAATCAGAGCACACAGTCCTGTATAATCAATTCTTGAGCTGAATCTTCTGTTAGCAGATCGATGAGCATAGTTTCTGTTAGAATTCTGCCATTTGTTACTCCGTTCAGTTTTACAATCTGAAGGTTTATCAGAAACCTGTCGTTTAGGCTCTTTGTGTCAGAATCCTTTCCAGGAATTTCTCGGAAGCTGAAACATATTTGCAAAAGGAAAAAGCATCAGAGTAAAACAACAACTATCTGCAAATGGACAAAGAACTCAAAAGGGAAATTGGCAAAGAAACTTGACTACTTCTGTGACATATAATAGTGCCAGATAATAAGTGAACTTATCACTGATAACCAGGGCAGACCAGAATTTTTGGAATGCTATCTAATTTTGAGACGTCTATATTAATAACATTTACCCATCAAATACCAGCTAAGAAAGTCTATTGTCACTTATTTCACAATGTTTCCCATTTAATTTAATAGACCAAATAAGCCAAATTACTTTAGCATTTTTCTCCTTGTAGGAAGAGAGAGCAAATTTTTTGAGAAGTCTCAGGGACCCTCTGAAAATCCTCAGAGTAATCATTCTTCTGTCTACCAGGTCTAAAGAACGCCCTCATTCAGGATTTGAATATTTTTGAGGGAGAAGCTTGTCACAACATATCAAAAGTTTTTAAAATGTTGTTCAAATAGCAAAGAACACTCACTGTGAAACAATGCTCAGGTATCCATTCAAAGTGATAACAGAAAGAGTCAAAAATATTAAGACTCAGCCATTATTTTCACAAAACAGATTTGTCTCTTAGGTAGACGTACTCAAAGGAACAGCTCTTACAACCTCTTTACCAAGAGCAGATCAAAAGTTCAAGAAAATGTATCCTTTTGGAGAAAACCAAATTTGAATTTCTGCACCTACTTATGTTTCACATTCAAACTCATTCACTTAATTGAGCTTACTTTAGTCTACTTGAGCAGACATAAAACTCATTTCAGAATTCCTCCTTCACAAACCTTTTACATCTTTCTTTTTCATTTTCAGTACTTGTCCCAAAATCTTTCTTTTTTCCTTTCTAGTACATCAGGAGCAATTTATCTTTCTTAACCCATCAAACAAAAATATTTCCATTCTTTATACCTTTTTTACTGAAAACATACATTTTAACTTCCTTGAATACAGAGCACTTTTGCTTAGTAATTTCCAGTAGCTTTAATTCCATACGTTAGTTAGAACCTTTAACGCTTAACGGACCTAGTAAACACTAAAAAGGTAAACAATTATGAAATGTCTTTTATATCAGCATTCTAAACACTTCACAACTTAAGAAACATGCCACTTCGCAATAAAACACAAGGCATGCTTTTTGATACACCCAAACGCTTTTTGCCTCTTCAATAAGAAGCCAAAAGTAGATAACTTAGATATGTTTAACAATAATGTGTGAGTGTTCCGTTCTATCCAAAAGTGACCCGCATATTCATCTTTTTATCATTTAACTTAACTTGGCAAAACTCAAGATTGTTACCAAAAAGGATTTCGAAGCTGTTTTTTTCCCAAGTATACAGACCATAAAAGTTATTGTACTCACTTTTATGAGTTTTATGTATTTAAACCATTTGTTTCCAACAATTATGTTCAGATTACTACGGAAGCCTCATGAGGTATTAGACAAAACTGGTCATCATTTAAAGCTATTATTTTGCTGACAAATTTAACAGACAACCTGAACTTATATGACTAGTAAACCGAGGCTGAATGCCTGCATCCTATGCAAATACTGACAACTCTGACAACAAGACTATTTTCAATGAAACCAACAAACTTAAACAAGCTTTCATTTACCAAAGGTTAATTCACGTCACGTTAACATTGAAAGTCACTGTGTTAATTTCGACTACATTTAGAATTTAAGAAAGCACTTACTTTAAGCCCACTAAACAGAAATCTTAATTTTGGCCAGGCCATCCAGGGGTTAAAATATCACACGTATAATGTACACATAGACACATATACACAGAGACTGTACAACTATTGTTTTAAAAACTACTGCCATGAATCAGGTACAATAATATAAAGCTCACCAGTTACAAATCAAAACTTTGTTTTGAGCCTTTTTACTAAGACTTATGGAGAAGACCCTCAAGATGCTAGACTTTTTGCAAGGGCACACTTATGGCCATTTATCCTTTCCCCTCCTTTTTTTTTTTTTTTCACTCTTAAGAATGAGTGATATGCTAGTTAGTAGTTCCTGGAGAGGGGGGAAGATAATCCTTTTCATGGTAAAGGAACAAGGTGGAATCTGAACTGCCTCTAGAACTGTATTTCCAGTCTTGCAAGGATTTTCTAAGGACAGTTGCTCTTGATTTCTCAGAAACTGGACTGTAACTTGAAGGACGTTCTAGGGTGATCTACCTGTCCAACTGCACCAGAAAGGCAGAGAGAAACATCACACATTTTCTACCAGCTGGAGTTTCTGGGGCATAACCCATACAATTGAAAGTGTTTCTAATTAGTTAGAATGACCCTGAGTGATGAGTCTTAAGGGATGCTTATCTCATTCCCCACGGCAGTAAAGCCAGTGTCCAACTGACAGTGAAGTGGAGAAGGGTGGAGTGCATACAAAGGGCTTGAACTGGCTGGAGGCCGGGGCTCCCAGTACCCGGGTTGAGAATGAAGTTCCTTGCAAAAGGTTTTCAAGTTTTCCGATTTTACAGAAGTTCCAGGGTCTGGTCAAGTCCAGCCTGAACTTAACCAAGACTTGGTGACAACAGAGGACATGATGAGCAAAACAAAGAAAGGAAATGAAGACATCAGACCTCACCCTCATGGCCGCTCAAAGAGGGTTATCAAGAGAAGACTCACTCAACAGTTTCCATGCTGGGGCGCACTACTGTAGCATGACACTTCACAGAATAAATCCCAGGTCTGCTACCCTCATAGCCAACTCAGTAGGTGACTAAAACACTCAATGAGTCAACCCCAAGAGAGGGCACCCTACTTGGGCTTTCTGGGGTGATCAGGCCCAGAAATGCCAAGTTTGGGCTCCCAGGGGTGGAGGCCAAGACTGTTGACAGATTTCTTTGCTTCCCTGTTGCAAAGCTCAAAAGGAGACGAAAATCGCCATTGCAACTCTAAGAAAGATGAAAGAGACAGGTCCATTACCTTGAAAATCCCCCCTGAACCTGGGGCAGCATCCTACCTGTCATTCCTACTGTGGGGTTCCTATAACAAGGGGTGATGGGGGTGTCCCCCAGCATTGCATCCATTGCATATCTTCCCTGGTATGCCTGGAAGTTACAGGTGCCTGGTGAACATCCTTCCTATTCTGCCTGGCAGTAATAGGTGCCTGGTGAATGGTCCCAAGACAAAGGGAGAAGTTCAAGAGAGAACAGGATGGAGAAAATTAGTGAGGCATTTTCCGCTGCTCTGGGGACATTCTACCCAATTGTGTGTTGGAGGCATTCTCCGAGAAGGGCTTCCCATACGCAACCAAAGGTTAGACTTTGGTACTTTCCTTGAACTGGAGTCCCAATTGGGACATTCACACAGTTCAGAGCATGGTCAGGTGCCATGGGAGGTATCCCAATCCAACCTTAGGAAAAGAAACCTTACAGGGGAGTCTTGCAGATTGCCGACCATCCTAATGACTTAAGTGGCCGACCCGTGCCCACCTAAAATTTGTATATTAGAGATAGAGTCAGGAAGGAATGGAGTAATTCACTCTACATCGCCCTTAGGCATAAGGTACTGATTCTCTTCAAGCTGAATGCCATGATTTGCCCCATAGAGTAGCCATGGGCAGCAAACGTGGATTCTTAACAGCTATCCAAGACAGTTCCTGATGGAGAAGTGAATTTAGATTCATCCTCGAAACAGAGAGAGGCACAAGGAAGAAAAGGGCACTTACCAGAAGTTGAGCTCAGAAACCGATGAAGCAAGTTCCCGGTAGGGGGGGGACAATATATGATGGTGGGTCAGCGAGCTGATGAGTCAGAAGAAAGATTTCTTGGTCTCTCAAGGCCTGGCAGAGGTGCTCTTTTATTTAGAGAATGGTACAGGATAACATAGGGACAGGACCCATGGGCAGTAAAGAGTTGCTTCATGGGGACAGGACCTATGGGTAGTGAAGAGCTGCAGGTATGGGAACTGGATGCACGGGCAGTGAATAGCTGCTGCTGCTGCATGGGGAAAGGAGCCATGGGCAGTCAGATGTCCTGCTGCTGCCCTGAGTTGAGGGTAAGGGCAAATTTTATAAGGCATGTGTACGTGACATTTTTACTGAAAAAAGAAAAGATGATGTAAAAAGCCATTAAATGACTTCAGTACAGATGGAGTCTGGTTATTGTGTGGTCGTATAACATTAGATACGAATTTGGCCATATAGATAGGCATGTAGGTGAGCATCGCCTGGGCTTCTCTCACTGGGGCACCTCTAATTCATACCAAAAAAGATTCACCGGGTCATATGCTTTGACATGTAGGCCAGGTAACCTTGGGCTTTTCGAGCTGGGGCAGCCTTAATCCACATCAATCGTCATTGTCTTTCTCAGCTATCTCCCATAGATACGCTTATCAGTCCGTTCTCCTTCATTACAAGTTATGAATTTTGTGTTTCTTTAATCACCATATGTTCTCTAGGCTGATGTGTGAGTGTTTTCATGATTGTTGGGCATTGCCTTTGAATTTCCATCGTTCACTTGAAGGAATCTTTGCTATCCTAGCCTAGGTCCAACTGAGCACTGAGAACCCGAGGTCATCTTGGTTGGTTTGACATTCTGAGATCAGAAACTCCAAATTCTAGGTTGTCCAGGCAACCACCTTATGGGCATAATGTTTCTGAGACAAATTAGAGAAATGTGATGAATTCCTGTCTCCAGGTAAGATATTTTTATGTCTCTTTTCTAAATTTGGGAAGGCTGGAACTTGACCCCGGATCCATGGTCCTTCTAGTAGATTACCTCTAGATACTGCTTTACTTTATTTCTGTAGGGTTTGTAAGTTGTTTGATTTACACCCTAAGCTCTGGCATGTTTATTTTTCGTTAAACATAAGTGTAATGTTCTACTTTTCAGCCAACTTCCTCACATATGCTGTCAAAACACATAGTCAATAATCTTCTATGGCCAGAGATGGGAGAGAATTTCACTGGTGCCAAACTGAGCATTCTAGCTTTGGATGTCAGCCTTCACTTTGGATTGGTGATTCCCAGAGGGAATGAAAAAATCCAAAAAGGCGTGCTGATTTGGGGCATAAAGGATTTGAGGCTGAAAGAGATTAGAGAAGATGAACTTCCAAGGACTGTGAATCTCCTCCAAATGCTTAATGATGCTACAGAAAGTAGACCATTGCAAATAGATTATGGGGAATACTATGAAGAGAATGTGTTCCGTGCTAAACAGATGAACCAAGGGAAAATGTTATCGTCTATGATGTTGCGAGTAATTACATTCACGAATAATCACAGCAGGCCATCTTCTTCCCAAGTTCAGGCAAAATATGGGTCCACAAGTAAAATTTAGGGCCAGCCATGTGTTCAGGAGTGTAACTGCCCACATTCCTATTGGGTTGCCTGGGATTCATGGATTCGCATCACTGGTGCTGATCAGATTAGTAACGTTGGGAAAGATAGATTTCATGGTGTGGTGTGTACAGAGATCACAAAGAAGTCGAAATTGTGAGCATACATTAGAGATAGGCAATAGGAAAAAAACATGAAAATATTGCAATCTATCACGCATCTGGTACACTTCCCTAAATACAGACTGAAGGAAGTGATGTGACCTGCATAGGTAGAATTGGCGGACTGCATGAGATGACACGATCATTGCACATCAGAGGCTTGAGTGGGCAACTTCAACTTTGGATGGACTCCAGGACTTTCACTGGGGAAAGTCTACACATTCGGCCATATTCACAAAATGTAACAGATAAAACCCAGGATAAACTTAAAGTAAAGAAACCATGTCTAGAGAGAATGTAGTAGACATTTAAAAGTTCAAGGGTAAAGTTAGAAACCCACAAGAAATTCAGGAAATGGAAAACTATTCAAGCTGGAAAGGGAGAGTAGTCATGTGCATAGAAGATGCTGGGACAACTTAGAAGTTTGAGGGAGTTTATGACATCACAGTGAACATGTCACCCAAGATGGCCTCATGGTTATAGTCTGAGGATTGTCCTAGGCTACGATACTCAAGTTAGAGATACCCAGAAGAGAATTTAAAAACAGAAACCAGGCACTGAAACTTGAAGAGAGAGAATACATGCTGATTAAAGGGGTAAGAAAGAAGTCATTGTGAGGAAGCAATAATAGGGGGACAAGCGCTGAGTGGAGAACATTGTAATCTACTCAAGTGTATGGGGAGGCCATGCTGATGCAAGCTTGAAACTTGATTTGAAACCAGAGGCTGGACTTGGGTCTTATCAGGCCTACATTGTCCTTCTGCCTTAATCATAATCCAAAATTAAGAATGATCTCCTGAGGACACTGTAGACAATGATTGATGCTTCCTTTCCTATGCCCCTAGCATTCATTGAAGAGAAGTCTCACTTTCCATAGCTCTGGCATTACAGAGGCCCATTGGGTACATGCTAATCTGTCACAAGATATCTCTTTGAACCCTTGAAGGAATGGACCCCCGTCATGCTTCGTGTATGTCCCATTGTTTGACAGGGCTCCAGAATTGTGCTGAGAAGCACCCTATTCCAGACGGCTTCGTTGCTTTGTGAGGGCTGCCCTACCAGGCTAGTATGCTTGGTTTGGCTTCAATGAAATTCTCTCCCCGTATCTCTTGAAGTAGAATGATTATTAATATCATGTGTTGACAGCATATGTAAGGAGGTTGGCTCAAAATTAGAACATTACAATTATGTTTATAGAAAAATAAACATGGCAGAGCTGAGGATGTAAATCGAACAAGTAAAACACTCTATAGAAATATAGTAAGCCAGTATCTAGACGTAATCTAGTGGAACACTCAAGGATCGGGAGTAAAGTTCGAAAATTCCAAAATCCAGAAATGGGACAGAAAAGTATCTTACCTGGAGCGGAGTTCATTGGATTTCTCTAATATGTCTCAGAAACATAATGTCCGTGAAGGTGGTTGCCAGCACAACCTCGAATCTGGAGTTTCCGATCTCAGAATGTCAAACCAACCAAGACGACCACGTGTTCTCAGGGCTCAGTGTCACCTCGGCCAGGATAGCAGTTTTCTACAAGTGACCGATGGAAATTCCAAGACAACATGCAACAATCACGAGAAGACTCAGACCTCGGCATGCAGAACATATGGTTATTACAGAAATACAAAAGTCATAGCTTGCAATGAAGGAGAACGGACTGATAAGCATATCGAAGAGAGATAGGTCAGAAAGACCGTAACGATTAGACTTTGGAAAAGAGAAAAAAAATCCCTGAAAAAGGAAGGCCAATAGAAATCACATCTGAATAATCCACAGTGAAAGACTTCAGTCATTAGACAGACTCGGACTGGACGTTTGAAAGTCCGAGAAAGTCACAACGCCAAAAACTGCAGCGAAGGTCAAACCTGGACTAACTGTGAAGGGTGAATTATGGGACTGCTCCACGCGGGCTCTGAAAGCCTGCATCCACGAAGCTAGACAGGACAGCAGACACACGATTCTGACAAATCCTCCGACATCACAGAGGGCCAGAAAAAGAAGCTGGCCTCATCTACACAGGGCCAGAGGTGGGCTCAAGTAGCATATTCAAGTCACGTCCCACTCAAATGCAGGTTGCCAATGAAACATGAAATGGGACAGCCAGTGGGGAAGTGGTGAAATCTGCGCATTCTGGTTCGGGAGCCCGGCTTCGGCCAAATGGAATCCTGCGGGTGAGCATCCTCACGGCTCGTCCAGCCATTCTGGGGCAGATGTGTGAGGTAGTGTAGAGGTAGATGGGAAGAGACATTAGACCGCTGCACTCTTCCACAGCAAATACAGCAGCGTGGCCTGCAGATGTGAGTGCAGCCATAAACTTCTGCCAAAACAAAGCCAATCGAATGTTGCAAAGAATTGAAAAATCGAACCTCAAAAAAGAAAGCATGCCAGTAAGAAGTTAAAGATATCTAGCAATAACCTTGGCCAAACAGGAGAAAGCTATGGAAACCAAAATCCAGCAAAGTTTCTGGGGAAGAAACTCCGGAAGACACAAGGAAACGGAAGGCTATTCCGTGTTCTTCGAATGGAAGAACTAACACACTTGAAGCGTCCATACCGCATAAAGCCATCTCTGGATTCCATGCAGTCCCAGTCAAAGTCGCAGCACTATTTCCCACAGAAATGGAAGAGAGAATCCTAGAGTTTCTATCCAGCAACAAAGGACACTGAATAGCCAAAGGAATACTGAGGAAAACGGACAAAGCAGCAGGCATCACACTTATTGATTTCCAGATGTAGGACTAAGTGCTAGGTATGGAAACAGCACAGCCTGGCGCCAAAAGAGGCACACAGACGCATGGAACAGAATCAACTGACACAACCATGGAACAGAGGTCAACTGACACACATATGGACAGCCCATTTTCGACCAGGGAGCCAAGAGGAGACAGCAGAGAAAGGAGAGTCTCGACAAGAAATGGTGCTGGGAAGACAGCACAGCCACATGGAACACAGTGAGAGTAGACCGTGATGTTACACCAGGGACACACACCACCTCGAAATGGATTAAAGCCTTGAACGGAAGACTTGAAAACGTGCAGCTTCTAGGAGAAAACGCAGGCAGCTTGCTCTTTGCCATCTTGCTTAGCCACCTTTTTGGAAGAAGCATGTGTGACCGGGCAAGGGAAACAAAGGAAACAAGAAACAAGCGGGACTCCATCCAACACAGAAGCTTCTGCCCAGCCAATGACACCATCAACTGACTGCAAAGACTGTGCAACAACTGACAGCAGATGTTTGCAAACCGCACATCGGAGAAGGGGGAACAGCCATAAGATCCAATGAACTCATTCGTCTTCACAGGAAAAAAAAACAGCAAGCCCAATAAAACCAGGGCAAAAGATGGAAACAGACAGCTCTCCCAGGAAGATAGAAAGATGGCCAACAGGCTGTATGAAAACATGCTCATCAACATTAAGTCTCTGCTCAATGCAAATACGAACGGCACTGAGATAGCAGCTCACAGTGGTCAGAATGGCTATAAGGATGAAGACAGGAACCAACAAGTTTCAAAGAGGAGGTGGAGAGAAGGGAAGCCTCCTGCACTGCTGGTGGGAGTGTAAACCAGTGCAGCCACTACGCACACTAGTGTGGAATTGCCTCAGAATTTTCAGAATCCATCTACCGTATGATCCAGGTATTCCTCTGTGGCGTATATATCCAAAGATCTTGGAAACACTAATGCTCAGAGACCCGTGCATTGTTGTATTCGCCACAGCCTTACTCGCGATATGCAACACTTGGAAGCCTCCCTGATGCCCTTCAAGGGACGAATGGAGAAGGAAGATGGGCTATAGCCACACAATGGCATAGCACTCAGCTGTAGGAACAGATGCAGTACAGCCATTTGTGACCACCTGAATGGCTCCTGAGGGTATCAGGGGAAGTGAAACAAGCCCTGGGGTAAGGTCAAATACCACAGGATCTCACGTACAAGGAGAAGAGGAAAAATGGACCAAGAAACAGGTAGCACGTGACATAGGATTGGCAGTTCCCAGAGGGAAAGGGGGGCGGGGGACGGAGGGACAAAGAGTTGATTAGGCACAAGTGTGTGGTGAGGGCCTGTAATTAGGCTTACGCTGGTGAAGATGATGTAGCCTACACAGAAGTCTAAATCTATGAGCATGTAGATTTGAAAGCTATAGGATGTTAGAATGCAGGGTTACGGATATCAATTCACATAAAATCAAAACTCCGAAAACGGGTGCAGATTTACGGCCTAAAGCTTTGGAGGCTGAAAGAGATTAGAGAAGATGAACATCCAAGGATTAGCAATCGCCTCCAAATGCTTAATGATGATACAGAAAGGTAGACCTTTGCAAAGAGACGAAGAGGAATACTACCAAGACAACATGGTCCGAGCCAAATCATGAATCAACGGCAAATGTTACCGACACTGATGTTACTACCGCTTCCCTTCATGAATGATCGAAGCAGGCCAACATCTTCCCAAATTCAGGCCAAAGGTTGGTCCAAAAGCCCAATTTGGGACCGGGCTGTGGTGTAGCAGGTAAGTGCCCACATCCGCTTGCGCGGCCCGGGCTTCACCGGCTAGCATCGTGTGTGCGGATCAGATTACTAGCATAGAAAATACAGATTTCAAGGTCTGGTGGTCACAGAGATCATAAAGAAGTAGAAATGGTGAGGAGACCTTATGAGTACGCACCAGAAAAGGATCCACGAGAATATTACAATCTATGAACACATAAGGAACACTTCCCCAAATGATGAAGGAAGGAAAACATGTGACCTGCCAAGGTGGAATTGTCAGACTGCTAGGAGATCACACGATCAGTGTGCATCAGGGGAATGCCTGGGCAAATTCAACATGAGAGGGCCTCCCGGACGTTCTCTGGGGAAAGTCCACCCATTTCACCATATCCACAAAACATAAGAGATAAAACCCGGGATAAGCTTAAAGTAAAGAAACCGGTGTCTACAGGGAATGTAGTAGACCCTTCAAGTCCTTGGAGGAAGTTAGAAACCGACAAGAAATCCAGAACAAGGAAAACTATCCTACCTGGATAGGGGCACTAGTCAGATTGGGATGAGACGGCTCTGAAACATTGTGTGCATTGAGGTTGTCAGGACAACTTAGAATCTGAGGGTGTTTATGACATCACGGTGAACATGTCACCCAAGATGGCCGCATGTTTACAGTCCGAGGATTGGCCTAGTCTAGGACACTCAAGTGAGAGATACCCAGAAACAGCTTTTCCAAACAAAAACTTGAAAGGATCAAACAGACTCTGATTCAAGGGAGAAGAAAGGAATCATTGGGAACAAGTGATAATAGATGGACAAGCCCAGAGGGGAGAACACTGTCATCTACTCAAGTAGATGGTGAGGTCGTGCAGATTCAATCTTGGAACTTGATTTGAAACAAGAGGCCAGACTTTGGGCTTATCAGACCTACATTGTCCTTCGGCCTTACTCATAATCCAAAGTACAGAATGATCTCTTGGGGACGTTGAAGAGAAGAATCGAGGACTCCTTTCGTAGGCCCCTAACATCCTTTGAAGAGAACTCTACCTTTGCATAGCTCTGGCCTCACGGGGGCCCACTGGCTACATGCTAAGGTTTCCCAAGAGATCTCTTTGAAGCCTTGAAGGAATGGATGCCTGTCATGCTTGGGGTATGTAGCTTGGTTTGGAAGGGCTCTAGAAGTGTGCTGAAAAGCACCCTTTTCCAGAGGGCTTCATTCCTGTGTGAAGGCTGCCCTCCCAGGCTACAGTGCTCAGTTGGGCTCCAATGAAATTAACTCCCCCATCTCTTGCCGTAGAAGGAGTACTGATTCTGTGTTTTGACACCATATGGAAGGAGGTTGACTGAAAACTAGAACATTACCATGATATTTAAAGAAAAATACACATGCCAGAGCTCAGGATGTAAATCAAACAGTAACAGACTCTGTAGAAATAAAGTAAGCCTGTATGTAGATGTAATCTAGGGGAGCATTCAAGGTTCAGGGCTGAGCGTTGAAACTTCCCAAATCCAGGGAAAGAGACGGAAGGATTTCTCACCTGGAGAGAGGAATTCATCAGACTCATCGAATTTGTCTCGGAACCATTGTGTCCGTGGAGGTGGTTGCCAGGACAACGTCTAACCTGGAGTTTCTCATCTCACAATGTCAAACGAACCAAGATGGACACGTGTCCTCAGTTCTCAGTTGGACGCAAGCTAGGATAGCAAAGATTCCTTCAATGACAGATGGAAATTCAAAGACAACATCCAACAATCACCAAAGCACCCGCACGTCGGCCTACAGAACATATGGTGATTAAAAAAATACAGAATTCCTAACCTAGAATGAAGGAGAACCCACTGATAAGCATATCGAAGGGAGAGAGATCAGAAAGACCACTACGATTAGACTAAGGAAAGAAAACAAGCTCCCAGAAAATGGAAGGCAAACAGAAATCACACCTGAATACTCCACAGTGAATGAAGTCAGTGTTTACAAAGAGTCTGCTTGAACGTCTTTTGGGAGTTTTGATTTTACATTAATTGTTTGCCATAACCCAGCATTATAACATCCTATACCTTTCAGATCTACATCCTCAAAGATTTAGACTTCTGTGTAGGTTACATCATCTTCACCACCGTAAGCCTAATTACAGGCCCTCACCACACACTTGTGTCTAATCAACTATTTCTCCATCTGGGCCCCGCCACCTTTCGCTCTGGGAACAAGAAATCCCATGTCACGTGCTACCTGTTTCTTGGTCCTTTTTTTCCTCTTCTTGGAAGTGAGACCCTGTGGTATTTGACCTTCCCCCTGGGGCTTGTTTCCATTCCCATAAAACCCTCAGGAGCCATTCTGTTGGTCACAAATGGCTGGAATGCATCTGTTCCTGCAGCTGAGTGCTATGCCATTGTGTGGCTATAGCCCATCTTTCTTGTCCATTCGTCCCTTGATGGGCACCAGGGAGGCTTCCCTGTCTTCGATATCAGGAGTAAGGCTTTGATGAGCACAGTGGTGCACGGATCTCTGTGCATTAGCGTTTCCAAGTTCATTGGATATATATGCCACTGAGGAGTACCTGGATCCTGTGGTAGATGGATTCTGAAAATTCTGAGGCAATTCCACACCACTTTGCATCGTGGCTGCACCGGTTTACACTCACACCAGCAGTGCAGGAGGCTTCCCTTCTCTACACCTCCTCTCTGAAACTTGTTGGTTCCTGTCATCATCCTTATAGCCATTCTGACCACTGTGAGCTTCTATCTCAGTGCCGTTCGTATTTGCATTGAGCAGAGACTTAATGATGATGACCATGTTTTCATACAGCCTGTTGGCCATCCTTCTATCTTCCTGGGAGAAATGTCTGTTACCATCTTTTGCCCAGGATTTATTTGGCTCATTGTTTTTTCTCCTGTGGAGACGTATGACTTCATTGGATCTTTTGGCTATTCACCCCTTCTCCGATGTGTGGTTTGCAAACCTGCTGTCGCAGTTGTGACGTCTTTGCACTGAGTCGATGGTGTCGTTGGCTGGGCAGAAGCTTCTGTGTTGGATGGAGTCCTGCTTGTTTCTTGTTTCCTTTGTTGCCCTTGCCCAGTCACACATGCTTCTTCCAAATAGGCGGCCAAGCCAGATGGCAAAGAGCAAGCTGCCTGCGTTTTCTCCTCGAAGTGTCACGGTTTCAAGTCTTCCATTCAAGGCTTTAATCCATTTCGAGGTGGCGTGTGTGCCTGGTGTAACATCACGGTCTACTCTCATTGTGTTACATCTGGCTGTGCAGTCTTTCCAGCACCATTTCCCGTCGAGAGTCTCTTTTCTCCGCTTTCTCCTCTTGGCTCCCTGGTCGAAAATGGGCTGTCCATAGATGTTAGAGTTGATTTCTGGGCTCTCGATTCTGTTCCATGCATCTGTGTGCCTCCTTTGCAGGCCAGGCTGTGCTGTTTTGGTACCTAGCTCTTCGTCCTATATGTGGCAGTAAGAAAGTGTGATAATTGCTGCTGTGTTCGTTTTCCCCAGGATTCCTTTTGCTATTCAGTGTCCTTAGTTGCTGGATAGAAACTTTAGGATTCTCTCTTCTACTTCTGCGGGAAAGATTGCTGCAACTTTGACTGGGACTGCATGGAATCCAGACATTGCTTTGTTGACAAAAGTAATCTGTAACCAATCTGTAAATGAAAATTTGGGGGAGTTTATTCTGAGCTTCAATCTGAGGATTATAACCCAGGGCCTTTCTACCCAAAGGAAGAAAGAGCATCAGAGAAGTGGGGTGCACAGACTGGTTGTATTCCCCTCATAGAGGATGTTTCACATAGGATTGAAATGTCCCATTTACAATAGTTGCGAGACTGCTCTGTGGCCACAGCGATTGATGGAAATAGCAGGTAGGTCTTCTGTCTCAGTGAACACAGTAGGGTGGCAGTCTGTTGTCTCCAGCTGACTGGTCACAGGTGAGCTGGGTGGTCAAAGGTGAGTGCAGCAATCAGTTCCTAGCCTAGGGAGAAATGCTTATCCCTAAAAAAATGTTAATGTTGGGGGAAGTTGCACCTTTATCTCAAGGGCCATAGGAAATGTCTAAGCAGATATGCAATGTGTGCTAAATAGCCATAGTCAGGCCCTTTTGGAAAAAACAAAATCAGGCCGAATTATGTCTATACCAAATGGCTTCCTCATATACTCCAATATATCCCATTGCTTTCCATTTATATTTCTCAGCTTTATGCGGTATGGACGTTTCAAGTGTGTCCGTTGTTCCATTCGAACGGCACGGAATAGCCTTGCGTGTCCTTGTGACTTGTGGAATTTCTTTCCCCAAAACTTTGCTAGTTTTTGGTTTCCATTGCTTTCTCCTGTTTGTCCAAGGTTATTCGCAGATACCATTTTCTTCTCACTGGCATGCGTTTTATTTTGAGGTTCAGCTTTTCTATTCTTTGCAACTTTTAATTGGTTTTGTTTGGCAGAAGTTTACAGCTGTCCTCAAATCTGCTGGCCATGCCGCTGTCTTTGCTGAGGAAGAGTGGCACTGTCTCATGTCGCTTCCCATCTGCCTCTACACCAGCTCCCACGCCTGGCCCAGAATGGCTGGACGAGCGTTGAGGAGGCTCACCCCCAGGGTTCCACGTGGCCGACCCTGGGCTGCAGTGTCAGAACACGCGGACTTCACCGCTGGCCCACTGGCTGGACCCTTTCATGCTCCATTGGCAACCTGCGGTTGAGTGGAATGTGATTTGAATATGCTACTTGAGCCCAAATCTGGCCATGTGTAGATGAGGCCAGGTTGTTTCTCTGGCCTGCTGTGATGTCGGAGGATTTTTCAGAAACGTGTCTCTGCTGTCTGGTCTAGCTTGGTGGACACAGGGTTTCAGAGCACGCGTGGAGCAGTCTCATAACTCACCCTCCCCAGTTAGGCCAGGTTAGACCTTCCCTGCAGTTTTTGGGGTGGTCACTTTCCCGAACTTTCAATTGTTCAAGCAGAGTCTGTCTAAAGACTGACGTCTTTCACTGATTTCTGTTGGCCTTCCATTTTATGGGACCCTGTTTTCTTTTCCATGGTCTAATCGTCATGTTCTTTATGAGCTTGTCCTTTGACATGCTTATCAGTGCGTTCTTCTTCACTCCATTTTAGGAATTTTGTATTTCTTTAATCACCATATGTTCTGTAGGCCAAGGTGTGAGTCCTTTCGTGATTGTTGGGTGTTGCCCTGGAATTTTCATCGTTCACTTGAGGGAATCTTTGCTATCCTAGCCTAGATCCAACTGAGCACTGACTACACGTGGTCATCTTGGTTCGTTTGACATTGTGAGATGATAAACTCCAGGTTCGAGGTTATCCTGGCAACCACTTTCATGGGCGCAATGGTTCCGAGACAAATTAGATGAATCTGATGAAGTCCTCTCTGCAGGTGAGAGACCTTCTGTCCCTTTTCTGGATTTGAAAGTTTCGAGCTTGACCACTGATCCTTGAACTTTCCACTAGATTACGTCTAGATACTGGCTTACTTTATTTCTACAGGGTTTGTTATTTGTTTGATTTACATCCTCAGCTGTGGCATGTTTATTTTTCTTTAAGTATAATGGCAATGTTCTAATTTTCTTCCATCCTCTCTACGTGTGGTTTTGAAACACATAATCAATACTCCTTCTATGGTAAGAGATATGGGGAGAGAATCTCACTGATCCCACTGAGCCCTGTAACCTGGGAGGCCAGCCTTCACAAAGGATGGAAGCCCTCTGCAAAAGGGTACTTTTCAGCACACTTCTAGAGCCCTTCCAAACCAAGAGACATACCCAAGCATGGCAGGGGTCCATTCCTTCAAGGTATCAATGAGCTCTCTTGTGACATATTGGCATATACCGAGTGGAACCCCGTGACTTGAGAGCTGTGGGATTTGAGAATTCTCTTCAAGAATGCTAGGGGCCTAGGAAATGAGGCCTCGATTCTTCTCTTCAATGTCCTCAATTGATCATTCTTGACTTTGTATTATGGGTAAGGCAGAAGGACAACGTAGGTCTGATAAGCCCCGGGTCTGGCCTCGTTTTTCAGAACACATTTCCAGCTTGAATCAGCATGGCCTCCGCAGACTTCCGTAGATGACAATGTTGTCCTCTGAGTACTTGACCCTCTATTGTCTCTTCTTCCCCATGATTCCTTTCTCATCCCTTGAATTAGCATCTCTTTGATGTCTTCAAGTTTCTGTGCCCGGTTTGTGTTTGGAAAAGCTGTTTCTGTGTACCTCTCACTTGAATATCCTAGCCCAGGCCAATCCTAGAGCTGGAAACCTATGGCCAACTTTGGTGACATGGTCACTGTGATGTCATAAACACGCTCAGAATTCTAAGTTGTCTTGACAACCTCCATGCACACAGTGTTTCAGAGCCATCTCATACCAGTCTGACGACTCCCCCTTTCCAGGTGTGATAGTTTTCCTTTTTCTGGACTTCTTGTCGGTTTCTAACTTTATCCTCGAACCTTGAAAGTTCTACTACATTCCTTCTAGACAGTGGTTTCTTTCCTTTAAGATAGTCCTGGGATTTATCTCTTATCTTTTGTGGATGTGGCCAAATGTGTGGACTTTCCCCACAGAAAGTCCTGGAGTCCCTGTGAAGCTGAAGTTACCCAAGCAATCCTTTGATGAGCAATGATCATGTCAACTCATAGCAGTCTGGTGTTTCCACCTTGGCAGGTCAGATGTTTTCCTTCCTTCATCATTTGGGGAAGTGTACCTGATGTCTTCATAGATTGTAATATTCTCATGGTTCATTTCCTGGTGTGTATTCATAAGGTATCCTCACAATTTCTACTTCTTCATGATCTCAGTCGGCACCATACCTTGAAATCTATATTTTCTAATGCTCCTAATCGGATCTGCACCTGCGATGCCAGCCTGCCAGTCCTAGGCCGCCCAAGTGGAACACGGACACTTACCCACTACACCAGAGGGCTGGCCCTGCAGTGGACTTTTGGACCAACCTTTGGCTTGAACTTGGGAAGATGTTGGTCTGCATTGTTTATTCGTAAATTTAATTAGCAGTAACATCGTGGACAGCAACATTTTCAGTTGGCTCAGGAGTTTAGCAGGGGTCATGTTCTGTTGGTAGTGTTCCTCTTCATCTCTTTGCAATGGTCTACCTTTATGTTGCATCATTAAGCATTTCGAGGTGATTATCAATCCTTTGAAGTTCATAATCTCTAAACTCTTTCAGCCTGCAAACTTTATCCCTTAAACCTGCTTGCCTTTATGGAGTTTTGATTTTAGGTGAATTGATTTCAATAACCTAGCATTAGAAAATCCTATAGCTTTCAGATTTACATCCTCATAGATTTAGCCTTCTGTGTATGCTACATCTTCTTCCCCACAGTAAGCCTAATTACAGGCGCACACCCCACACTTGTGCCTAATCAACTCTTTCTCCCACCGTCCACTGCCACCCGTTCCCTCTGGGAACCACCAATCCCATATCACGTTCTGCCTGTTTGTTGGTCCTTATTTTAATCTTCTGCTCATAAGTGAGATGCGATGGTATTTGATTTCTCCCTTGGGCTTGTTTCAGGTTCCCTCCCACCCTCAGGAGTGATTCTGCTGTCACAAATCGCTGGACTGCACTGTTTCTTACAGCTGAGTGTTTTGCCTTTGTGTGGATATAGCCCAACTTCCTTCTCCATTGGTCCTTTGATGGGCACCAGGGCGGCTTCCAAGTCTTGGATATCGGGAGTAAGGCTGTGGTGAACACAGTGGGGCACGGATCTGTGTGCATTAGTGTTTTGCAGTTCTTTGGATAAACACGCTGGAGAGGAATAGCTGGATCATATGGTAGATGGATTTGGAAATTTCTGAGGCAATTTCACATGGCTATGCCTAGTGGCCTCACCGGTTTGCACTCCCACCAGAGGTGCAGGACTCTTCCCTTCTCTCCACCTTCTCTCTGACACTTGTTTCCTGTTTTGTTCCTTATAGCCATTATGAACACAGGGAGCTGTCATCTCATTGCCATGAGGATTTGCGTTGGCCTTATACTTAATGGTGTTGAACATGTGTTCATACAGCTGTTGGCCACCTTTCTGTCTTCTTGGGGTAAATCTCTGTTTCCATGTTCTGCCCAGGTTTTAATGGGCTTGTTGTTTTTTCTCTTGTGGAGACGTGTGTGGTCATTGGGTCTTTTGGCTATTCAGCCCTTCTCAGATGTGTGGTTTGAAACATCCTCTCCCTGTTGTTGTGCTGTCTTTGCATTGAGTGGACAGTTTCCCCAGCTGGACAGAAGCTTCTACGTTGGATGGAGGCCCGCTTCATTCTTCTTTTCTTTGTTGCCCTTGCCCAGTCACACATGCTTCTTCCAAATAGGCGGCTACCCCAGATGGCAAAGAGCGAGCTGCCTGTGTTTTCTCCTAGAAGTTTCACTGTTTCAAGTCTTCCGTTGAAGGCTTTAATCCTTTTCGAGGTGGTGTGTGCGCCTGGTGTAACATCATGATCTACTCTTATTGTGTTACATGTGGCTGTGCAGTCTTCCCAGCACCATTTATTTTAGAGACTCTCCTTTCTCCACTGTCTCCTCTTGCCTTCCTCATTGCAAATGCGCTGTCCATATATGTGTGAGTTGACCCTTGTGTTCTCCATTCTGTTCCCCTGGGGTTTGTGCCTGTTTTTGGGACCAGGCTGCGGTGGTTCGGTAATAAGCGCTTCATCCTACATGTTGAAATCAAAGTGTGATAGTCCTGCTTTGTTCGTTCTCCTCAGAATTCCTTTGGGTATTCCGGGTCCCTTGTTGCTGGATAGAGACTTTAGGATTTTCTCTTCTATTTCTGTGGAAAAGATTGCTGCAAATTTGACTGGGATTGCATGCAACCCAGAGTTTGCTTTATCCATTGCGGACGTTTCAGGTGTTTCAGATCTTACATTCCTAGAGCATGGAATACCCTTCCGTTTCCTTGTGTTTTCTGGAATTTCTTTCCCTAAAGCTTTGCTAGTTTTTGGTTTCCATAGCTTGCAGCTGTTTGTCTAAGCTTATTCCTAGAAATCTTATTCTTCTTACTTGCATGTTTTTTTCCAGAGGTTCAGTTTTTCTATTCTTTGAAACTTTTCATTGTTTTTGTTTTGGCAGATGTTTATGGCTGTACCCACATCTGGTGGCGATGCTGCTGTATTAGCTGGGCAAGAATGACGCTGTCTGACGTTGCTTCCCATCTGCCTCTACACTACCTTGGACGCCTGCCCCAGAATATCTGGACCATCGGTGAGGAGGTTCACCTCCAGCATTCTGCATGGTCTGCCCTGGGTGCCGACCCAGAATTTGCAGACTTCACCACTGCACCATGACCAGCACCTTTCATGTTCCATTGGAAACCTGCATTTGATGTGGAATGTGAGTTGAATATGCTATTTGGGACAAATCTTGCACTGTGTAGACGAGGCCAGTTTGTTTTTCTTCTCCACTCTGATGTCAGAGGATTTCTCAGAATTGTGTCTCTGCTATCATGGCAAACTTCATCGACACAGGTTTTCAGAGCCAGATTTTAACAGTCTCATAACTCACCCTGACCAGTTAGCTTAGGTTTGACATTTGCTACAGTTTTTGGGTTTGTGACTTTCTCTGTCTTTCAAACGTTCAGGGAATGTCCAAAACGGACATCTTTCATTGTGGATTATTCAGGTGTGATTTCTGTGTGCCTTGCATTTTCTGGGACGGTTTTTTGTTTTCCATGTTATAATTGTTGATATGGGCTCGGCGAGCTGAAGACTCGAATGAAAGATTTCTCGGACATTGAAGGTCTGGGACTGGTGCTCTTTTATTTAGAGAATAGTATGGGATAGCATGGGGACAGGACCCATGGGTAGTGAAGAGTTGCTGCTGCTCCCTGGGGATGGGACCCCTGAGCAGTCAAAGCTCCTGCTGCTGCCCTGAGTTGAGGGTTAGGGCTAGTTTTATAAGTCATGGGTACATGATTTATTTTTACTGGAAAAAGAAATGATGTGGTAAAATGTCTTTAAATGATTTCAGTGCAGATGGTGTCTGGTTAATGTGCAGTCATATAACTTTAGATACGGATCTGGCCCTGTAGATCAGCATGTAGCTGAGGATGCGCTGAGCTTCTCTCCCTGAGTCAGCCCTAATTCCACCTGCTCATATAGTTTGGCATGTAGGCCAGATCACCTTGGGCTTCCCTAGCTGGGGAAGCCTTAATCCACAATATAAACACCCCCTGAACCCATTTGGACTGGAGAGGTTTGGGGATATGGACGATGGTCAGTCTTCTGTAACTACTTATGGCTGTACAAGGTTGCAGAGCTGTCCCTAAATGGGGTCATAGGTACAGGTAGGATGTTCAGTGGACTGGAAGCCTTCACCTGTGGAGTTCAAGGCTGACAAGGTATACAGAGCCTCTGGAGACGGGAGAATCATTTGACGAGAGGTGGTCCAGGAGGTGAAACTTTTTTCACATGCGGATGACAGACAATGAAACAGACAACAAACTATAATAAGAAATACAAGCAGTATGTTTAACTCAATGTATAACGTATTGAATTAGTGCAGAAACCTGGTCCTGACTTGGAGTTCAACCAATCGTTTAGAGTTAGGGTGGATAAGACACGGATTTAATTTGGTGGTTGGGATAGAAAGCCAGAAATATTTTGACAGTAGTCAGGAATATAGACACAACATTCAGTTTTTATAATGGCATAGGTGCCCCCTTGTGCTGCTGTCAAGACATCCAGTGTCATTTGGATTTGGAGGACTGCCTTACACATTTGGGATACTTCTAAACTGAGCAGCGAAATGCTATGTTGTGCATCATTTAATGCCTTCATAATAAATTTGTTTAGGACTTCCATGTGCAAGACGACACTTTCGATTCCTAATTGGGGAAGGAAAATTGCGGAAAGATGGTCATACCAGTGGAAGACAGACCTGGTTCAGCGCTGCTGCAGGTTGGGTAGGATAGCAGGAGGAGATGTAGTAAATGTAGTTCTACCCTGCATCCAGACAAAGCCTAGTGTGCATCATGCAATCCACTTAGGTGGCAGCAAAGGCCATAAATTGGAGCCGCATAGCCACTGAGCACCATTAGAGACTAACCATATCATGCTGGGCTGTCTATCCAAGTCAGTCCCAAACCAATCAGTACTTTTTTAAGACTATGATATGAGAACACATATAACAGCGAATTTTTCCCATAGGTCGGCTGTTATTAGGCCATGTATCACAAGTGTGATTGATTTGTTCCCAACAGAGAGTGACCTTTTACTGAGTTGACCACTAGTAGGAGTGCACCAAATACATTCATCCCAAATTTCATATTGTCCATCCTGTGTGTATCAATAAGTTGGGGACTTTCCCTTTGGAACTTGTTGTTTCTGATCCGCCTGTGACAAGGCAAATCTAGTTAGTATTTGGGGAGTAGTTTTAAAGGAAAATGTTTGATTGTGGCCAGGGAACTCGCAGGTGTCAGACATAGATGAGCACAAGGAGACATTACGATTAGTAATAGATGAATCTTGTGGATGAAAAGAGCTAGAATCTAATATCCATGAATGCCTACTATAGCTTCTACAGAAACATAATTTTTTCTCTCTTAAATCACCCTCATTTTTACAAAAGATAGCCAAATCAGGATTAACAGGTTTGCAAGTAAAGTGTAGTTTCAATACAACTTGCTCCAATTATTTACATAACAGCTACAAGAATAGCAATTGTTTATACAGGCTTTTTAAAGAATGCTTTGCTGGAAATTTTTATGAGGAATCACAGATTGAACTGTGAAGGCCTCTAGAGGCCAGAAAAGCCAAGCCAAGGATTTGCCATCAGATTTTGCCTGCAGTACTTACAGATTTGAGTGGAGTTCTCTTTCAGGTCCCCCAAAGTATTTGGAGGTTACTTGCACCTGCCAGATAAGCACGCTTCCTTACTTAACGGGTAAGATTGCCAAAATCTCTGTAAACACGGTACCAGGCCCGTGTTTCTGAGAGGCCGTATTCCAGAAAGTCCAATCTTTGTTCCTGAAATGCTGTCTTGTCATATCTGAGCCTGTATGTTTCAAATATGACATTCAAGTCAAAGCCTTGGTAATATAACCAATGTGACCTGTTATAAGGAGAACAGATTCTTATGGAACTTATGCAACTATTGCCACAAAATGACCATACTCAGTAACAAAGGGTTTGACAATTCCTTAGGGATAAGGTAGGGAGAAAAAGATAAATGCTTCAGTTTTGCTCATAAAGGTATAATTTCACCAAATTGCTGTAAGTCAAAGTTAGCATAAGAGAAAAGAGAAAAAGACTTCCTTCATTATGAGAAAACAAAACAACACATCAAAACTCCACAATATTTCAAACAGAAGTCCTAAAAAATTATAATCGTCCTCATCAGTTCACACAGTCCTCTATAATCAATTCTTGAGCTAAATCTGTCCTTAGCAGATCGAGGAGCTTAGTTTCTGTTACAATTCTGTAGTTTCTTACTCAGCTCAGTTTTGCAATCTGAAAGTTTATCAGAAACCTGTAGTTTAGATCCTCTGTGTCAGAATCTCTTCCCAGAATATCTCGGAAGATGAAACATATTTGCAAAAGAAAAAAGCATCAGAGATAAACAACAATTATCTGCAAATTGACAAAGGACTCAAAAGGGCAATTGACAAAGAAACTTGGATACTTCTGTGACATATGACCCTTCCAGATAATAAGTGGACTTATGACTGATAACCAGGACAGATCAGAATCTTAGGAATTCTATATAATTTGAAGACATCTATATTAATAACATTTACCCATCTAATACCACCTAAGAATATCTATCATCACTTGTTTCACAATGTTTCCCATGTAATTTAATAGAAAAAATAAGCCTAATTAGTTTGATGTTTTCCTCCTTACAGGAACAGAGAGCAAATTTCTTTGAGAAGACTCAGGGGCCCTCTGAAAATCCTCAGAGTAATTTCTCTTCTGTCCACCAGGTCAAAAGAAAGACTTCATTCAGCATTTGAATATTTTTGAGGGAGAAGCTTGTCAAAACATATCCAAAGTTTTTTAAATGCTTCTTCAAATAGGAAACAACACTCACTGTGAAACAATGCTCAGGTATCTATTCAAAGTGATGACAGAAAGAGTCAAAAATCTTAAGAGTGACCTCAGTCATTATTTTCACAAAACACGTTTCTCTCTTAGGTAGACTTACTCAAAGGAAGAGCTTTTATAACCTCTTTATCAAGAGCAGATCCAAAGTTCAAGAAAAAGTATCCTTTTAGAGAAAACCAAATTTCAATTTCTGCACCTACTTATTTTGAACATTCAAACTCATTCACTTAATTGAACTTACTTTAGTCTACTTGAGTAGGCATAAAACTCTTTTCAGAATTTCTCCTTCACAAACCTTCTACAACTTTCTTTTTCGTTTTCAGAATGTGTCAACAACTCTTTCTTTTTTCCTTTCTAGGACATTAGGACAAATTTATCTTTTTTCATCCATCAAACAAAAATATTTCCATTCTTTATACCTTTTTTACTGAAAGCATACATTTTAACTTCCCTGAATACAGAGCTCTTTTCCTTATTAATTTCCTGTAGCTTTAATTCCATAAGTTAATTAGAACTTTTAAGCCTTAACAGATCTACTAAACACAAAAAAGTAAGCAATTATGAATTGTCTTTTATATCAGCATTCTAAACACTTCATAACTTTAGAAACATGCAGCTTTACAATAAAACACAGGCATGCTTTTTGATACACCCACACGCTTTTAGCCTCTTCAAGAAGAAGCCCAAAGTAGATAACTTAGATATGTTTATTAATAATGATTCAGTGTTTCATCCTATCCAAAAATGACCTGCATATTCATCTTTTTATCATTTAACTTAACTTTGCAAAAGTCAAGATTGTTACACAGAAAAATTTTGAAGCTGCTTTGTTTCAACAAGTATACTGACCATAAAAGTTATTGTACTCACCTTTATGAGTTTTATGTATTTAAACCATTTGTTTCCAACAACTATGTTCAGATTACCTATGGAAACCTCATGAGGAATTAGACAAAACTGGTCATCATTTAAAGCTATTATTTTACTGACAAATTTAAGAAAGTGAATTTATATGACTAGATAACCCAGGCTGAAATGCCTGCATCCTATGCAAATACAGACAACTCTGACAAGAAGATAATTTTCAATCAAACCAACCAACTTTAACAAGCTTTCATTTACCAAAGGTTAATTCACATCACATTAACTTTGAAAGGCACTGAGTTAATTTCTACTACATTTAGAATTTATGTAAGCACTTTCTTTAAGCCAACTAAACAGAGATCTTAATTTTGGCCAGACCATCCAGGGGTAAAAATATCACACGTATAATGTACACATAGACACACATAGACAGAGACTGTACAACCATTGTTTTAAAAACTACTCCAGTGAATCAGGTACAATAATATAAAGCTCACCAGTTATGAATTCACACTTTGTTTTGAGCCTTTTTACTAATACTTATGGAGAAGACCCTCGAGATGGTAGACTTTTTGCAAGGGCGCACTTATGACCATTTATCCTTTCCCCTCTTTTTTTTTTCAGTCTTAAGAATGAGTGATGGGCTACATAGTAGTTCCTGGAGAGGAGGGATGAGAATCCTTTTCATGATAAAGGAAGTAGGTGGAATCTGAACTGCCTCTAGAGCTGTCTTTCCAGTCTTGCAAGGATTTTGTAAGGACAGTTGCTCTTGATTTCTCAGAAACTGGACTGAAACTTGAAGGACATTCTAGGTTGATCTACCTGTCGAACTGCACCAGAAAGGCACAGAGATACATCACAAATTTTCTCCCAGATGAAGTTTCTGGGGCATACCCATACAATTGAAAGTGTTTCTAATTAGTTAGAACGACCCTAAGTGGTGAGTCTCTTGGGATGCTTACATCATTCCCCATGGCAGTAAAGCCAGTGTCGGACTGACAGTGAACTGGACAAGGGTGCAGTGCCTACAAAAGCCTGGAACATGCTGGAGGCCGGGGCTCCCAGTAGCCGGGTTGAGAGTTAAGTCCCTTGCAAAATATATTCAAGTTTTTCAATTTTACAGAATGTCCGGTTTCTGGTCAAGTCCAGCCTGAACTTAACCAAGACTTGGTGACAACAGAGGACATGATGAGCAAAACAAAGAAATTAAGAGAAGACACCAGACCTCACCCTCATGGCCGTTCCCAGAGGGTTATCATGATAAAAGTCACACAACAGTTCCCATGCTGGGGCACACTACCCTAGCATGACAGTTCACAGAATAAATCCCAGGTCTGCTACCCTCATAGCCAACTCAGTAGGTGACTAAAATACTCAATGAGTCAACCGCCAACAGAGGGCACCCTACTTGGGGTTGTCGGGGTGATCAGGCCCAGAAAGCCAAAGTTGGGGCTCCCAGTGTTGGAGGACTTGACTGTTGAAAGATTTCTTTGTTTCCCGGTTGCAAAGCTCAAAAGGAGTTGAAAATGGCCATTGTAACTCTAAGAAAGATGAAAGAGACAGGTCCATTACCTTGAAAATCCCCCCTGAACCTAGGGAAGCATCATACATTTTGTTCCTACTGTGGGGTGCCTATAGCAAGGGGTGATGGGGGTGTCCCCCAGAATTGCATCCCTTGGATACCTTCCCTGCTATGCCTAGCAGTAACAGGTGCCTGGTGAACATCTTTCCTATTCTGCCTGGAAGTAATAGGTGCCTGGTGAGTGGTCCCCAAGAGAAAAGGAGAAGTTTAAGAGAGAACATCATGGAAAGAAATAGTGAAGAAGTTTCCGCCACGCTGGGGTCATTCTACCCAATGCGTGTTGGAGCGATTCTCCAAAGAAGGGTTTCCAATACTCAGCCAAAGGTTAGACGTTGGTACTTTCCCTGAACTGAAGTCCCGATTGGGACATTCACACAGTTCAGATGGTCAAGTGCATGGGAGGTATCCCAATCCAGCTTTAGGGATAGAAACCTTCCACGAGAGTCTTGGAGATTGCCAACCGTCCTAATGACTGAAATGGCTGACCCGTTCCCACGTAAAATTTATGTATTAGAGATAGGGTCAGGAACGAATGGATTAATTCATTCTACATCACTCTTAGGCTTAAGGTACTGATTCTCTTCAAGCTGAATGCCAGATTTGCACCATAGAGTAGCCATGGGCAGCAAACATGAATTCATACAGCTATTCAAGACAGTTCCTGATGGAGAAGTGAATTTAGATCCATCCTCGAAAAAGAGAGGGGCACAAGGAAGGAAAGGGCACTTACCAGAATTCGAGCTCACAAACCAATGAAGCACGATCCCCATATGGGCCACGAGATATGATGTGGGGTCGGCAAGCTCAAGAGTTGAAAATAAGATTTCTTGGACCCTCAAGGTCTGGCAGTGGTGCTCTTTTATTTAGAGAATGGTACAGGATAGCATGGGGACAGGACCTATGGGCAGTGAAGAGCTGCAGGCATGGGGACAGGACCCATGGGCAGTGAAGAGCTGCTGCTGCTGCTGCATTGGGAAAGGACCCATGGGCAGTCACAGCTCCTGCTACTGCCCGGAGTAGAGGTTAAGGACTAATTTTATAAGGCATCGGTACGTGACTTATTTTTCCTGGAAAAAGAAAAGATGATGTAAAAAGTCATTAAATGATTTCAGTTCAGATGGGTTCTGGATATTATGTGGTCATATAACACTAGATACGAAACTGGCCCCATAGATAGGCATGTAGGTGAGCATGACCTGGGCTTCTCTCACTGGGGCACCTCTAATTCATACCAAAAGAAATTCAACGGGTCCTATAGTTCTGCATGTTCACCAGCTAACCTTGGGCTTTCGAATGGGGGCAGCCTTAATCCACATCAATCCTCATGGTCTTTCACAGCTGTCTCCCATAGATATGCTCATCAGTGTGTTCTCCCTCAATCCAAGTTAGGAATTTTGCATTACTTTAATCACCATATGTTCTCTAGGCTGATGTGAGTGCTTTCGTGATTGTTGGGTTTTGTCTTTGAATTTCCATCGTTCACTTGAAGGAATCTTGGCTATCCTAGCCTAGGTCCAACTGAGCACTGAGAACACGAGGTCATCTTGGTTGGTTTCACATTTTGAGATCAGAAACGCCAAATTCTAGTTTGTCCTGGCAACCACCTTATGGACATAATGTTTCTGAGACAAATTAGACAAATCTGATGAATTCCTCTCTCCAGGTAAGATATTTTTATGTCTTTTGTTCTGAATTTGGGTAGGCTAGACCTTGACTTCGGATGCTTCATTGTGCCAGTGGATTACATCTAGATACTGGTTTACTTTATTTCTGTAGGGTTTGCTAGTTGTTTGGTTTACATCCTCAGCTCTGGCATGTTTATTTTTCGTTAAATATAAGTGTAATGTTCTAATTTTCAGCCAACTTCCTCACATACGGTGGCAAACCACATAATCAATACTCTTCTATGACAAGAGATAGGGGGAGAGAATTTCATTGGGGCCAAATGGAGCATTTTAGCTTTGATGGCAGCCTTCACTTTGGATTGGTGGTTCCCAGAGGGAAAGAAAAAATCCAAAAAGCTGTGCAGATTCATGGCATAAAGCTTTTGAGGCTGAAAGAGATTAGAGAAGATAAACTTTCAAGGATTGTGAATCTCCTCCAAATGCTTAATGATGCTACAGAAAGGTAGACCATTGCAAATATATTAAGAAGAATACTACAAAGACAACGTGTTCCGTGCTAAACTCATGAACCAAGGGAAAATGTTACCTTCTGTGAGGTTACTACTCATTACCTTCACGAATAATCACAGCAGGCCAGCTTCTTTCCAAGTTCAGGCAAAAGATTGGTCCAAAAGTAAAATTCAGGGCCAGCCATGTGTTCTGGTGTGTAAGAGCCCACGTTCCTAGTCTGTGGCCTGGGACTCATGGATTTGCATCACGGGTGCTGATCAGATTAGTAACATCAGGAGAGATAGATTTCATGGTATGGTGTGGGCAGAGATCATACATAAGTGGAAATTGTGAGCATACCTTATACATATGCACCAGGAAAACAACATGAATATATTGCACTCTATGACGCATCTGGTAGACTTCTCAAATACAGAATGGAGGAAGTGATGTGACCTGCATAGGTGGAATTGTCGGACTGCACAAGATGACACGATCATTGAACATCAGAGGATTGGCTGGGCAACTTCAACTTGGGAGGGACTCGTGGACTTTTTCTGGGGAAAGTCTACATATTTGGCCATATCCACAAAATGTGACAGATAAAACCAAGGATAAACTTAAAGTAAAGAATTCAGTGTCTAGAGAGAATGTAGTAGACATTTAAAAGTCCAAAGATAAAGTTATAAACAGACAAGAAATCCAGGAAATGGAAAACTATCAGACTGCTATCAGATGGCTCTGAAATACTGTGTGCATGGAAGATGCCGGGACAACTGAGAAGTTTGAGGGTGTTTATGACATCACAGTGAACATGTCACCCAAGAGGGCCTCATCTATATAGTCCGAGCATTGTCCTAGGCTACGATACTCAAGGGAGAGATACCCAGAAAAGTATTTAAAAACAGAAACCAGCACTGAAACTTGAAGAGTTAGAATTGCCGCTGATTAAAGGGATAAGAAAGAAGTCATTGTGGAGAAGCAATAAATAACAGAGAGACAAGCACTGAGTGGAGAACATTGTGATCTACTAAAGTAGATGTGGAGGCCGTGCTGATTGAAGCTTGCAACTTGATTTGAAACCAGAGGCTGGACTTGGGTCTTATCAGACCTACGTTGTCCTTCTGCCTTAATCATAATCCCAAATCAAGAATGATCTCCTGAGGACGTTGTAGAGAAGGATTGATGCTTCCCTTCCTATGCCCCTAGCACTCATTGAAGAGAAGTCTCACTTTCCATAGCTCTGGCATTACGGAGGCCCACTGGGTACATGCTAATGTGTCACAATACATCTCTTTGAACCCTTGAAGGACTAGAACCCCGTCATGCTCCAAGTATGTCGCATTGTTTGGCAGGGCTCCAGAAGTGTGCTGAGAATCACCCTTTTCCAGAGGGCTTCATTGCTTTGTGAGGGATGCCCTACCAGGCTAGTGTGCTCAGTTTGGCTCCAATGAAATACTCTCCCCCATCTCTTGGAGTAGAATGATTACTGATGACGTGTATTGACACCATGTGAAAGGAGGTTGTCTGAAAATTAGAACATTACAATTATCTTTATAGAAAAATAAACATGAGGTTGTAAATCAAACAAATAACACACCTTATAGAAATACAGTAAGCCAGTATCTAGACGTAATCTAGTGGAACGTTCAAGGATCGGGGGTCAAGATCGAAACTTCCCAAATCCAGAAATGAGACAGAGAAGTATCTTACCTGGAACGGAATTCATCACATCTGTCTAATTTGTCTCGGGTACATTATGTTCATGAAGAAGGTTAACATGACAAACTAGAATTTGGAGTTTAAGATGTCAGAACGTCAGACCAACCAAGATGAACACGTGTTCACAGTGCTCATTTTGACCAAGGCTAGCATGGTAAAGATTGCTACAAGTGACCAATGTAAATTCAAAGACAACACCCAACAATGAAAAGCACTCACACGTAGGCCTATAGAACATAGGGTGGTTAAAGCAATAGAAAATTGATACCTTGGGATGAAGGAGAACTGGCTGACAAGCACACCAAAAGGGAAAATCTGAGAAAGACCATGATGATTATACTATGGAAAAACAAAATGGGCTCAGAATAGGGAAGGCAAACACAAATAACACCTGAATAATCCACAACGAAAGGTGTCAGACTTTAGACAGACTCTGCTTGAACTTTTGAAAGTCAGAAAGTGTCACAAACCAAAAAACTGCAGTGAGGTAAAACCTGGGCTACCTGGAAAGGGTGGGTATGAGACCCCTCCAAAAGTCCTATGAAACCCTTTGTCCATGAAGCTTGCCGGGAGAGCAGAGACACAATTATGACAAATTCTCTGACATCGCAGTTGACCGAAAATACAAACTGGCTACATCTACTCAGTGCCAGAGTTGGGCTGAAGTAGCCTATTTAAGTCACATTCCACTCAAATGCAGGTTGCTGAGGGAACATGAATGGGGCTGGTCAGTAAAGAATTGGGGAAGTCCACACACTCTGAGTTGGCAGCCAGGAGTTGGCAGGGTAGAATCCTGGGGGTAAACCTCCTCACCGCTGGTACAGCCATTCTTGGGCGGGAGTGGGAGGTAATGTAGAGGCAGATGAGAAGCGACATTAGACAGAGCCACTCTTCCTCAGCAAATACAGGAGCATTTCCAGCAGATGTGAGCACAGTGATAAATCTCTTTCAAAAGGAAACAAATTAAAAGTTGCAAAGAATAGGAAAATTGAACCTCAATAAAAAAGAAAAAGGATGCCAGTAAGAAGAATAAGATACCTAGGAATAACCTCACCCCAACAGGTGAAAGCTCTGGAAACAGAAAACTAGCAAACCTTTGCAGAAAGAAATGGGAGAAGACACAAGGAAGCGGAAGGATATTCCATGCTCTTGAAATGGAAGAATTAACACACTTGAAATGTCCACACCGCATAGAGATATCTCTTGATTCCATGCAGTCCCAGTCAAAGTTGCAGCAATATTTCTCACAGAGATAGAAGCGAGCATCCTAAAGTTCACATCCAGCAACAAAAGACACCGAATAGCCAAAGGAATCCTGAGGAAAAAGAACAAAGCTCAAGGTATCACACTTTCTGATTTCAACACATAGGACGAAGAAATTGAAATGGAAACAGCGCAGGCTGGGATGCAAAACAGAGAAACAGAACCATGGAACAGAATCAAGAGCCCAGAGGTATAGGGACACATATATGGACAGCCCATTTTCGATCACGGCACCAAGAGGAGACAGTGGAGAAAGGAAAGTCTCTACAATGAACGGTGTTGGGAAGAGTGCAGTCTCATGTAAGACAAGGAGAGTAGACCATGGTGTTACATCAGGCACAAACACCAACTCGAAATGGATTGAAGTCTAGAATGTAATACTGGAAACCATGAGACTTCTGGAAGAAAACGTAGGTAGGGTGCTCTTTGTCATTTTTCTTAGCCTCATATTTGGAAGAAGCATATCTGTCTGGGAAAGGGCAATAAAGGAAACAAGAAACAAATGGGACTACATCAGACACAAAAGCTTCTGCATAGCCAAGGAAATCATTGATTCAATGGAAAGACAGCACAACAACTGGGAGAGGATGTTTGCAAACCACACATTGGTGAAGGGGTGAATAGCCAAAAGATCCAATAAACTCATACGGCTCCACAAGGAAAAAAAAAAACAAGCCCCATTAAAATCTGAGCAAAAGCTGGAAAAAGACATTTCTCCCAGGAAGATAGAAAGATGGCCAACAGGCTGTATGAAAACATGTTCATCATCATTAAGTCTCTGGTCAGTGCAAATCTGAAAGGCAATGAAATAGCAGCTCACGGCAGTCAGAATGGCTATAAGGATGAAGACAGGAAATAAGTTTCGGAGAGGAGGTGGAGAGAAGAGACACCTCCTGCACTGCTGGAGGGAGTGTAAACAGGTGCAGCCACGACACAAAACGGTGTGGAATTGCCTTAGACATTTCCGAATACATCAACCATATGGTCCAGCTATTCCTCTGTGGTGTGTTTATCCAAAGAACTTGGAAACACTCATACACAGAGATTGGTGCACACCTCTATTTACCCTGGCCTTATTCCCGATATCCAAGACTTGGAAGCCTGCCAGGTGCCCATCAAGGGATGAATGGAGAAGGAAGATGGGCTATAGCCACACAAAGGCATAGCACTCAGCTATAGGAACGGATTCAGGCCAGCCATTTGTGATCACCAGAATGGCTCCTGACGGTTTTAGGGGAACTGAAACAAGCCCCAGGGGTATGGTCAAATACCACAGGATCTCACGTACAAGGAGAAGAGCAAGAATGGACCAACAAACAGGTATCACTTGACAATGGATTGGCATTTCCCAGAGGGAAAGTGGGGCAGTGGCCGGAGAGAGAAAGTGTTGATTAGGCACAGGTGTGTGGTTAGGGACAGTAATTAGGCTTACATTGGTGAAGATGATGTAACCTACTCTGAAGTCTAAATCTATGTGGATGTAGATCTGAAAGCTATAGGTCATTAGAATGTTGGGTTACGGCAATCAATTCACATAAAACCAAAACTCCCAAAAGAGATGCAGATTTACAACTGGAAGCTTTGGAGACAGAAAGAGGTTAGAGAAGATGAACTTCCAAGTATTGGTAATCACCTCAACATGCTCAATGTTGCTACAGAAAGGTAGACCTTTGCAAAGAGATGAAGAGGAATACTACCAAGAGAACATGTTCCGTGCTAAACTCATGAACCAACAGAAAACGTTACCGTTCATGATGTTACTACTGATTCCTTCACGAATGATCGAAGCAGGCCAACATCTTCACAGGTCAGGTCAAAGGTTGGTCCAAAAGTGCAATCCAGGGCCGGCCCTGTGATGTAGCAGGTAGGTTCCTACATTCCACTTGGGCGGCCCGGGCGTCACCAGCTAGCATCAGGGGTGCGGATCAGATTACTAGCATTAGGAAATATAGATTTCAAGGTATGGTGGGCACAGAGATCATAAAGAAGGAGAAATTGTCACGAGACCTTAACAATATGCACCAGAAAAAGAACCATGAGTATATGACAATCTATGAACGCATCAGGAACACTTCCCCAAATGATGAAGGATGGAAAACATGTGACCTGCCAAGTGGAATTTTTAGACAGCTAGGAGATCACACGATCATTGTGCATCAGGGGATTGCCTGGGCACCTTCTAATTGGGAGGGCCTCCAGTACATTCTCTGAGGAAAGTCCACCCAATTGGGCATATACACAATGGATAAGATATAAAACAAGGGATAATCCTAAAGGAAAGGAACCGGTGGGTAGAGGGAATGTAGCATACCTTTCAAGTTCCACGAGAAAGTTAGAAACTGACAAGAAACCCAGAACAAGGAAAACTATCCTACCTGGAAAGATGGAGTCATCAGACTGATATGAGATGGCTCTGAAACACTGTGTGCCTGGAGGTTTTCAGGACAACTTAGAATTCTGAGGGTGTTTATGACGTCACGGTGAACGTGTCAACCAAGATGGCAGCAAGTTTAGGGTCCGAGGATTGCCGTGCTAGGATACCCACGTGAGAGATATCCAGAAACAGCTTTTCCAAACACAAACAGCACACAGAAACTTGAAGAGAGCAAAGAGGCACTGATTCAAGGGATAAGAAAGGAATCATTGGGAAGAAGGAACACTAGAGGGGCAAGCACTGAGAGGAGAACATTGTTATCTACTCAAGTAGATGTGTGGAGGCCGTGCTGATTGAAGCTTGCAACTTGATTTGAAACAAGAGGCTGGACTTGGGGCATATCAGACCTACGTTTTCCTTCTGCCTTACTCATAATCC